>NW_005871207.1:1512572-1546278 GCF_000147115.1 Myotis lucifugus | reverse complement strand
CCTGAAGGGTGTCCTGGATCAGGGTAGGGGTCCCCACTGGGGTGCCTGGCCAGTCTGGGTGAGGGGCTGAGGGCTGTTTGCAGCTGGTCACACACCCTTCAGGGTGGGGGTCCCCACTGGGGTGCCTGGCCAGTCTGGGTGAGGGGCTGAGGGCTGTTTTCAGGCTGGCGGGTGACTGAAGCTCCCAACTGCTCCTTTTTTTCTTTTTTCTTTTTTCTTTTTTTATTCTGGGCCAGCTTTAGTTTTGAGGCTTGGCTCCAGCTCTTAGGCCTCGGCTGCTGAAAGCAAGTATCTGGTATTCGGGTTCTATAATCGAAACACTGTTTCAACTCCAGCTCTGAGATCCCGGCCTGCTGAAAGCAGGTTTCTGGGGTTTTGTTTAGCTTCTATATTTGTAACAATGTTTCAAACTGCAAGCTCAGAGGCCGGCAGCGGCAGGCGGGGAACGTTGGAGTCCTCCGTCACTGAAGCAAGCAAGCCTAATGTTCGCTTCAAGCTGCCTGGCTGCCGGCCGCCATCTTGGCTGGCAGTTAATTTGCATATTGCCCTGATTAGCCAATGGGAAGGGTAGCAGAGGTACGGCTAATTACCATGTTTCTCTTTTATTAGATAGGATATATATATAAATAAACTTCCTTAATTAGACCTGCTTTCTGATATAGCTAAACTTTTTCCAGTCCAGTGAAGCACCCTAACTTCTCTTTCAGGTAATTGTCAGCAACACAGCAGTAAATATCAACACAAAGCAGATTATTATTGTGGATCACGCAGGGAGAACAAAGGGTAAAATATTTAACTGCAGCAGTGTTTGACTATATTCTGTGCAGTGAGAAAACCTGAAGTCATTTTCAAGGTCCATAATTTCTTAATACATTTCAGTCGGGTCAAGTTACTAAGCTTTCTAAATCTCCATTTTCCGGATAATGAAAAGAAAATAGAAATGAAAGAGATTCGGTAGAATCTCCTATTTACCTATTCCAGGACTTCTGTGAGAATCAAATGAGATGAGGCACGGGAAAATGCTTCATAGACATTTGATTAAAGTGTGAAATGTTTCCACCTGGGTATAAAGCCGGTCTTGTTCCTGGGCTGAAGAAACTCGAAGGAGGCTAGTTGCTAGGGAAAGGAAGCTGGGCGTTGATATGTGACATCATTACCCTGCACCCACAGCCACCGTTTTGGGGCTGGGCTGGGCTTTGAGCCACAAATTTTGCACCATGGTGTCTCGGGAGCGTCGGCTGCAATTTGGTGGAGTGTCATTCCGGGGTGGTGGCGGGGCTTGTGTCCTGCTTGGGGGAAGCCAAGTGTTGCTTTGTTAGCACCAGGTCTGTGCTGCCTTTTCTCTGTAAATGGCCAGTGCGCATCACGGCAGCTCCTGAATTGAGTGTCTTCCCCTTGGTGGTCAGTGCACATAATAGTGACCAATCTGATGGGCGGAGGGACACTTATCATATTAGCCTTTTATATAGATAGATTATAAGCTACACAGAAACATTTCCTCACCATTCTCTTGAGTTCTTTGTTTTGAGCCTAGGTCACTATCCTTATAGATTATAAGCTACACAGAAACATTTCCTCACCATTCTCTTGAGTTCTTTGTTTTGAGCCTAGGTCATTATCCTATACTAGGTTACCTTATAGGTAATTTGATTAAAGTACTTTTATTGTCTGTCTTTTAACTGAGACTTGGTTGAGGCCACCCTAGGTCAGCCTAACTAGCAGCCCTAAAAAAAAAATAGAAGCTGGTAATGGCCACCTATATGTCTCTGACATTTCCAGGTGCTAGTTTCTGCATTTCTGGGTCTGAGTACATTTTTCCCTCAGAAAATGGGAAAGAGGATCTGTGTGTATTCACAGGAGACAATAATAAGGAGTGAATTAACCTCACTCATCTCCCCTGAGTTAGCCCACAATCAATGATCCCCAGAAGCTACCTTATAAGTAAATAGCACAGAACCTTTACCCTTGAGAGACATTATGCTGAGTCTGGTGTTAAGAGGAATGAAGATGCAGTTCTTATTGTGGTGACTGACTTAATGCCACATACTTGAACTGCCTTTTCTTCCCTGTATCACTTCCTCACTCTCCTGTAGAATTCCTTATACCTCTCCCCAAAAGTACTAGTACTGAAATCTATGTCTCAGCATTTGCTTCTGGAAGATTCTAAATTAAGAATTTGAGCTTTGTTTTCCAGACAAAAGTAATCTGCTTAGTCATCCGTTATCAACTTTGAAAAGAAAGAATATTAGGGAGTGACACCTTGACATAATCAGAAGAGATTCCATAATCCAACTACAGGGACTCCCTCTACGTCTGCCTAAGAAGGCGGTTTCTTAGTGAATTTTCACAAGACAAAACAGTTCAGCTTATTTAATTTAATAAAATTTTACTAAACAAGACAACATATCTCCTCCGATGTCTATTCATTTTCTCAGATTTGTCCCCTAGGCCAGTCAGGCTTATACAAAGATGACATTCAGCAATACACTGGTGATTCTGGTAAAATTGTCAAATACTTATATGCCGATTGCTAAACATCCAAGAGGAGAGGGATTGATGCCAGGCCAGAAGGGTTCAGGGATCCATCTCTAGGATCCAGGTCCAGTTTTACAAAATAGGTTTTTTCTGAATGGTCAGTCCTAGTACGATGGGTAAAAAGCTGGTTAAACATTTTGACTGCCAATATAAATCTTACCTCAGCCTGCACTTGCTTGCTAAACTTATGCTTCACCATCACCTTAGGTATCCTCGGAGAATCCCTCTATGACTACTTCTTAACCAACAAAATAAACATTCTTGATTAGCTCTGCAATATGGAAATTCAGCTAGTCCAAAATTTTGTTAACTACCAGTTTTAATCAAGTTAAACATTTGCAGACATGCTCTGACTTTTTAACCTGATAATGACAGTTGTGCATATTCGAATGTGGGTTTCAGCAGACAGTGTCTTTCCAACTTATTTAATTAGTGGTAGAACATGTACTAATGTGTTTAGTTAATGCTTAACATGAGAGGAACACTAGTATTTTCATATAAGTAGCATAGAGCATGGAGTACTAGATACATTGATCTCCAGACAGACAAGTATTTCACCATTATATTTCAGGAGGAAAAAGGATGGAGGAGAAAAATAAAAATCAATTCAATCAAGTGACAGTAACATTTTTATAATAGTTTTATAATGCCATGTTTGATATGGATTAAAGATGTTAATATAAAATAGTTATAGGTGTAAGGCACATGTAGCTTTTGCTATGTCGCTTTAATATTAAAGCTGAAAAATGAATTCCTTGACTGCTGCCAGCCTTAGGGGAACATCATCCACTATTATCCTTCAGCTGTCACTCATTATGGAATTTTAATTTAATTTAATATTGTGCTTTATAGAGTTTATTGTTCTCTGTTTACTTAGTGAATTTAGCAATTATTTTAATAATAAAATTGTAGGTTTAAAGAATAGCTCATTGAATACCATGTAGTTAATGAATGCTCAAAGGTTGGCTGTATGTTATTCTTGGAGCTGGAATAGAGGATCTGGTTAAGGGGAAGAATTTACAATAGTCCAGAAATAATGTTAAAGTTAGTGAAGCATGCTGAGGTTGTGATTAACTTGCCAACATTTGGCCAAAATGATGTATAACACAAGTTCATAAAATGGCGAGGAAGCATAAATTATCATTTGGTGGACATTTCTCCTTTTGAACAAAATGAAAATTTAATCTAATTAATGTCTGAAATAGGATTTAGCAAGTAAGATACTTTATAACTCTAAACTGCATACATCTTCTATTGGTGAGTGTTTGAGTGTGTATGTATATATGTGTGTAAGTGTGTGTTCATGCTCATACTTGCACACAGGCAAATAAAATATGATATTAAACCTGTACCTGATCTGGGTGGGACAGAATAAAACAGAATTATAGAAGCTCCCTTTCCAATACACAATGAAAAAATACATTATAATAAAATTTTCTCATATGTACCAACATCAAATAACAAAAGAAAATGAATGATCTGTAGAGGTTAAAATGGAGCTATTGCCCTGGCTGGTGTGGCTCATTGGTTGGAGAGATGTCTGGTACACTGAAAGATTGCAGGTTTGATTCCCAGTCAGGGCAAACACCTAGGTTTTTGTTTTGATCCCTGGTAGGAGCACATGGGGGAAGCAACCAATGTTCTTTCTCACATTCTTTATCTCTCTACCAGAGGCCCAGTGCACAAATTCGTGCACCAGTGGGGTCCCTCAGCCTGACCTGCTGCCCCATATTTGCTCTGAAGCGGAAGGTTATCTGACTGACTCTGAGGATATCAAAGCACTGGTGTTGGAAACCGGCTCTCCAACATCCCCCAAGGGGTCCCGGATTGCAAGAGAGTGCACGCCGGTCAAGGGACCCCACTGGTGCACAATTGGGGCCAGGGAGGGACCCGGGAGGTTGGCCAGCCAGGGAGGGACTGTGGGAGGGCTCCAGGGCATGTCAGTCTGGATCAGCCTGACCCCAGCAGCAAGCTAACCCATCAGTTGAAGCGTCAGCCCCCTGGTGGTCAGTGCATGTCATAGTGAGCGATTGAATGGTCTTAGCATGTCAGTAGCATATTATGCTTTGATTGCTTGAACGGACAACCAGACGATTGGACACTTAGCATATTAGGCTTTTATTATATAGGATCTACCTAGCTAGCTAGCTATTTCTCTCTCTCTTTATCCCCATTCCCCTCTCTCTAAAATCAATAAGCATATCCTCAGGTGAGGATTTTTAAAAAGTAACTCTCAAGGAAAGAAACAAAAGGTTCTGGGTCAGGACTACAATATCCCCCCCCCCACTTCGCACAGGAGGATATGATTAAAGACGCCAGTGGATTCTGTACAGAGGACAGTACTGAACACACTGTTTTTCCTCCGCATATATACCTATGTCAAAGTTTAATTTATAAATGAGGCACAGTAAGAGAGCAACAACAGCTAATAATAAAGTAGAACAGTTCTAACAATAAACTGTAATGAAAGTTATGTCAATGTGGCCTATTTCTCTCTTAAAATATCCTATTGTACTGTACTCACCTTTTCCTTCAAAGAAGCACTTTATGCGTTCTCCTTGGCATACCGAATCGCCAGCGTCAGGACTCCTGAGCTTTGGAGACACGATGAAGTAAAACAAGGGCTATTTGAACACCAGCGCTTTGATACTCCAGAGGCACTCAGATAACCCTCCGCTTCAGAGCGAATATGGGGCCCAGGAGCTTAGGAGCAGAAGACGGGACAGGGGGGCTGATCCTGCCCTCACCTAGCTGAGCGGGACCTCGCGAGATTTCATCTGCTTCACAGAAAAGCCCGGCAATATTAAATGAATGGCTTGTTTATGTCTGGAATTCTCCACTAAATATGCTTGGACCTTAGTTGACTACAGGTAACTGAAAACTTTGAAAGCAAAACTTTGGATAAAGGGCACCACTGTGCTCGGCCTCCTCTGACCAAATCGCACTGAGGAAAAGCAGGTGAATGGAGTTAGTCCTCCGAGTTCTCACCAGTGCCTTCCCTGTCCTGGGGTGGAAGTGGGTGAGGGATGAGCATGCCGCCTGGAAAATGTGGGGCAAAGACATTGAGCAGAGACAGTGCTGATACTAATGGTAACATGGAAGGTACTAGAATAAAGGGCTTCTGATCCTGTCATTTTTGGGACATGTTTAGGAAATGGGAAAGTGAGCAGAAACCCTTGATATTGAAACAAGCCTTGAATGGAATAAACAAGACTGAATGGAGTAAACCCTGATTATATATATATATATATATATATATATACCAGACAGGCTGGCAGGATTATAGCATTGCCTAACTCCAGGAACTAGGCAGTTCTGTAGAATATAACTTGAATTTTTCAAAAGCTACACTCAACCAAAACCAAGCTCTTTCTTGCAGCAATCCATGTGTTTGGGGGACATATATGGCTTAAATGAAAGAAAATCGACTAAAAAACAACAACACCTTAATGCTATCATGCTAAGAAAGATTATTTGCTTCCAGTTAGTAATACTTATCTTAAATGCTCCCATCCTATATAATAAAAGCGTAGGTGGCATCACGTGCTACGTCATCACAGATGGCTGCCACAAGATGGCCGGTAGGGGAGGGCAGTTGTGGGTGATCAGGCCTGCAGGGGAAGGCAGTTAGAGGAGACCAGGCCAGGAGGGGAGGGCAGTTAGGGGCGATCAGGCTGGAGTGGAGGGCAGTTGGGGGTGATCAGGCTGGCAGGAAGAAGCGATTAGGGGGCAATCAGGCAGGCAGGCAGGTGAGTGGTTAGGAGCCAGCAGTCCTGGATTGTGAGAGGGATGTCTGACTGCCGGTTTCAGGCCTAAACCGACAGTCGGACATCCTCCAAGGGGTCCCAGATTGGAGAGGGTACAGGCTGGGCTGAGGGACACCCCCCAACCCCATGCACGAATTTTGTGCACTGGACCTCTAGTTTAATAATAATTATCTTAAATATATTTTAAAGTACTAATAGTGTCATTTTAAATATGTCTATCAGTCTGTTTCTTCTTTATTCATCCATTCGTCTATCCATGCATGCATTATGTAGCCATCCTTCTTTATGAATAGATGCATAAAGGAATGTCTGTAGTTATGTTCACCAAATAGTAACAAAAGATATATCCCTGAGACATATTTAACTATTGCTTTTTCTGTGACTTTCCTGTAATTTTAGAATTTAATTAGTACTATAAGAAATAAAACAAAAAATAGAGAGCAGGATCTCCTCTGTAAGTGCTACTGAGAAATAAAGCTCTAAAAACTAATTTCAAAAAGGCTGCATTCACAAACTTTTTAAAACAGAGCAAGGGAAACTAGAATATTTATTTCTTTTTATTCCAGCTTTATTGAGATGTCATTGGCATAAAATAGAATATTTGTAGCAGCAAGCACAGGAGAAGCAACAAAAGTAAGAGTTTGTAAATGGAATAAACATAAATATTCTTTGCTAATCCACTATTAATATTTGTAACCTTTGTATTTGTCATTCATTGTTTTTTTCTTTCTTTTAAAATCAGAATTTTCTCATTTGTTCTTAGTTAAGCTTCAATTTGGCACAAATATAGCACGGAAGGATTTATGTTGAGATGGCTATGTTGGTTGCATCCCTGCTGGTTCTAAGGTTCTATGTATGTTTATGTGTTTTTGTGAGTAACTGAGTGTGATGCATGTGTGTGGAAAGAGACAAACAAGCGGAGAAGATAAAACTAGTCAAGCCAAAGGATTTGGAAAACAATGCAGAATTTCATATATAAATCACTATCTTTCAATACAATTATAGGTCACAAGAAGGAAGCAACCTGGGACACATGAATTAACTTTTAGTATAACTAGTTATTCTATTTGTTTTATTTTTTTATCTGCCATTCTGCAGCCCTATATATAGAGCCCAATAGCTGATAATGATGTTTATGTCATATCATTGCTATATTTTTGTTATGATGAACTGTGTAGAAATTTACTTGTAGAACCATTACCAAATTTCCTTTTGTCTTTAAAACTAGCCTCTAAATCAAAAGAAAAGCAGATATTACTAATATTCCATATCAGCAGGTATTTTAATTTCAGTACATATGGCTCTGCAAAATGCCTTCAGCCCATGCCAAATACAACTATCCACAATCTTTGTTCTTCAATAATAATGTTCACATATAGAACACCCACTTTAGCATGCTAGGATCAGCCTATATCATTAAAGTAAAATTAATAAATTCTAAACCAAAATGTAAATTTTAATGATGTTTTATTAAATTTTGATTATGTATAGGGAGAAATTACTATTAACATTTTAAATTTTGAAAAACAATTTTCTTAAAATTTCCAAATTATCTGGCAATGGACATTAGTAAATGAAGTAAACTTGTAGGAATCCTAAGTAGGGTTACCTTCTTTCTTACTATTAAATTCTATTTAAGAAGCAATTAAAATATTGTTGATGATTTAACATGCAACATGTATTTAACTCTTCATTATCATGTGGGCTGACTTTGGACCTGCACATAATTCTTTAATTTGTATATAAAAATATTAACCCATGCTGCTTTGGTAAATCCAAATTCTACATCTTCTGAAGGAAAAAAAAAAACAAACACGAAATTTCCTGGGTCTTAAATGCAGGTTGTAGTCAATACTTTTCTTTGAAGCTATAGTGAGGGAAACTACAATTAATTGTTAGCTGTCACTTTTGATGAACTCAGCTGTCAAATTTCCAATAAGCAGTAAAGAGAGCCTGAAAATGGTTTTGTGAAATTCTCTTGATGATTTACATTCCTGGAAATGATGTACTATACATAATCATCAGGCTGCTGAAAAATGATCAATGCCACAGTGTGTGTGTATCAACAAATAGAACTTCAGTTGAATCATGTTATAGGTGTTAGAATTTAGGTCACAAAATGTTGTAAAATTATACAGTTAGTGCTAGAATTTAGAAGAACTCCAGTCCTCTTACATCTTTTTATGTACTCCCTTCTCTGAAATTCAAATCTTTTAAGATCTTGAAATTCTAACAATAACATAACTTCCAGATATCCATTCTGTTTGAAAACTTCAAACTATATATGGATCACTGAAGAAAAAAAGGCAAAACAAAGTTAGAACTCTAAGATAATTACATTGTTTTGGTTTTCAGAAATAATTCTGATTTCAAACCAAAGGACAGATTGAAGAGTAAAATAGACTACATAAAACATACCATAAATTAATTACAAAATAAAAAAACACATCATTTAAATATTTGTTTTTACAGCCCAGGAGAATAAATCACAAATGCATGCTTCCAAATGCTGCTACTAAATAAAACTAAAGAATAGAAGACACATACAGCATGTTGTTCTATTAGGAAAAGGATTACCTATCTACTTTGGGAAAATGGCATTCGGCAATCTCATTTTGCACTCCTTGCCAATTGCTTTGTGTACCCTTGACACAAATGTGAAGTTATCTGTGAAGCATTAATTATTTTGCATTGTTTGTAGATAATTTTCATATACTTGTTTAAAAAACCTATTTCAAAAGCAATAACTGATGGACAACTGATGGAATCTGTTGATTTTTTTTGTTAGAAAAGCCCAGGTGCATGGGTATTAACATTAATCCTGTATTGTAGATAGTTATACAAGATAAATAAAAATTATATTAAGTTAATGTAGACTTGACAGCAGTATTTGTAATTCTGGGGATTTTTCTGAATAGATTTTCATGTCCTTTTATAAAATTGAGATTATTTCTGTAATTGTCATTTTAGAAATATTTTCTATTTAATGATTTTCACAGAGCTGGTATTTTCAAACTAATGTGTAGCACCTTGTAGAAGAGAGTTAGCTGGTGATTATAAGGGAGTATATATCTATTATCAGCATAAATACAATGTTCCTTTTTGGAACATTGTCCTGTACACCAAAAGGTGGTGAGCTTGATTTCTGGTAAGGTCAGTACACATACCCAGATTGGGGATTTGATCCCCACTTGGGGTGCATACAGGAGGCAACCAATCAATGTTTCTGTCTCACATTGATGTTTCTCTGTCCCTCTCTCTCCCTTCCTCTCTCTAAAAAATCAATTTAAAAACATTGATATGCCATCTGTTAGGAAATATTTTCATCCTTTGTATGAAAATCTTATCATTTCAAAAAATGCTTGTCTCACCAAGGCTGTGTAGGATATGTCTCTGGACAACTGGAGATAAGCATTCCTTCTCCTCTCCTGTTATAAGAACTCTTTTGCTGCTAATATTATAATAATCCCAAAGTCCTAGTAGCCTTAGGATACATAGTAAAAATTTCTCCTAACACTGACCATTAGTAAAACTTCTCAGAGTATAAGAATATTAAAAGTAGACATTGGCATAACTTTCAAGGAAGATGACAACGTTTCTTCTAATTCCTAAATTTTGGTTAAAATGAACATGGTATAAAATTAGGATAAAACAACATATAATGTAAACTAAGCTAATGAAAACAGTATTGAAATAAACATGAAGATGAGGATTTTTACTTCTCATTCTATGAGATATAACATGTAGAGGAAAAGGATGAAAAGTACGAATACCCACTAAATCAGAGAGGGGAAGAAGGCTGAGTACTAGTCACAGTTGAGTGAGGTTGCCCTGTGGCTGGAAAATCCTGCACAGACATCACTGGGCTACACCCTGGGTAAATGGCCAGACAGAGGTAAGAGATACTTTTTGCACACAGTGAGTTCATTGTGCCTGCCTGAAAGTCTGTCATCCTCCATACTCAGTTTTAGCCATTCTGGAATGAAAACTGGCTCATTTCAAATGCCAAGCACAATGTTGGTAAAAGTGCCAGGGTCACATTTTAACTCAGATGAAGCACACTGTGCCTGATTAGCAATGTTTACATTAGAACAGGGGTGGGAAATGACAAGTGATCCATGA
Organism: Myotis lucifugus; assembly: GCF_000147115.1. NCBI lineage: Eukaryota > Metazoa > Chordata > Mammalia > Chiroptera > Vespertilionidae > Myotis > Myotis lucifugus. Next base: position 1,535,854 of record NW_005871207.1, on the reverse strand, counting down.
CTTTGACATAAATTATTGGATTTCTAAACAATGTTTAATGTGTCTCTCTCACATTGATATTTCTCTCTCTGTCTCTCTTCCTCCCTTCCACGCCCTCTAAAATGTCAATGGAAAAATATCCTTGGGAGAGAATTAACAAAAAAATAAAAATACAAATAAGTGAAACAGAACTGGAGTTAGCAGCAAAACAACTGTGGACTCTAAAGGTCATGTGTTGTGTGGTAGGAGCTGAAAGTCTATAGAGATGCAATGTCTACAACTACAGTGAGAGAAATAAATTAAAAGTTGAGTTTAGCTAAAGCTTAATTTAATACATCTTGTAAAGAAGGTTGGTAAAATATATATTTACTTTTAAGAGAAAAGATTGAAACTTCTTCAGTTATATAGTTTATGTTTTATTATTAAAATTGTTAAGAATCTTGAAGATGTTATCTGAAAGTAGAAAATAGACACAAAACTTTGGAAATGAAAATGTTTTTCAATAATATATCAATCTATAGATTAGACATGGGTGATATATAGATATAGATATAGATAGATATAGATGATATAGATTGTTATAGATGATATAGATGACATAGATAGATATAGATATAGATATAGATATAGATATAGACATAGACATAGATATAGATATAGATGATATAGATATATAGATATAGAAATAGATATAGATGATATAGATATAGATATAGATATAGATATAGATATAAATATAGATACAAATATAGATATAGATATGGGAGAGGTGAATATGACTTCCATAAAAGCCCTTACCTTTAAGGAATTCATGGTCTAGTGGTATAAGTCTAACAAACAGATAATAATTTTAAGACTCACAAAACTTCTTTATATATTTAAAATTTTCAGATAGAAATACAGTTATTTATCGTATTATAAATTTAAATATTCAACATATCAGAGAACAATAAACTGCAACTCATAAGCCAAATCCACATCTCCACATGTTTTTATAAATAAGGTTTTATTGGCACACAGAGATTCTTAATCATTAACATTTTGTCTATGACTGCTCTTGCACTACAATGACAAAGTATAATAGTTGTAACAGAGATGAAATGGCCTTCAAAGCCTAAAATGTTTACAGAAAAAGGTTTCCCAATCTATGTTGTAAATTATAACTGTAAATGATGGGCAAAATGTAAAACAAGAATGTTTAATACTCTTTTCATCTGTTTTTCAATAAAGACCCTCATTGTCTGTGGAAAACAGGTAAACTGATCTTAGGGAATTACAGAAAGGATCAGGATGATTGAATTTTATTTAGTTTTGATTTTAAATAAAGAGTAGCTCTCAGAAACTATTTGGAATATAATACAGAAATATAGTTTCCTACAAATACAATGAAAACAATATATGTTTCATATATTAATCTTCCTTTAAAAGAAGTACTCATTAGGTAACAATTTTGTAAGAATTTTGTTAATTTGAGTGTGCTTCTGCAAAGGCTCTTTTTATATCTAAAAAAAAAAACGTAGGTAAAAAAAAATTGTAGCAAAGTGAACAAAAAGCAATTACAAATTTTCTGAATCCATCATTTTTAACAAGGTGATTATCTTTAAGACAATACATTTCCTTTATATTTATGCATATTTACTTGGGGGAGTTTTCTATACCTAAGTGATTTTTTAAACTGGAAGGTAAAATAACTAAAAGGTTTTGAAATTGTCATTTACAAATATCACCTCTAAGGAATTCAAAAAGGATCACGTGGTTCATTCTACAATGAATAATTAAATGAATGAATCTCTATTGTCAGTGATATAGCAAGATAGCCATTCCCCACGAGAAAAGGAATACTCGGTGGGAAGTGATCATTGACAACTATTAAGAAGTGTTGAATTTGTGCTCATAGCAGCAACTATTTTTAATTATCACATTGAAGATACTGTTTTTTCAGGTGTCTTTTACCTGTTATATTTATAAATTCACCCATTTAGAAAATATTTATAGAGTACTTAAGAAAGAGCCAGGCACTATGTAGGTACTGTGGGTATAAGATCTACAGTACAAAATTAAGGACAAATAAGAGAGAATTTGATAAAACAATCTATCCCTCTTAATCCAACATTGCTTGCACTTAGTTGTACTTCTGATGGAGGACGTCCTTGCAAGGACACAACTGCCTGTTGACTCACAAGCTGGACCCAGGCAATCAGAAGCTCCTTATCCTCTCCCTGTCTTTGGAATGTATGTTCTGCCCACTGTTCCCATACTGGGAGCCACTGTAAGGACATAGCCTTGACAGAATAGTGTATTGTTGAAATCATCTGAACTGTACATGTGACTGAACCCTGTTACCTCTGCTATTTATACTAGAAGCCCGGTGCACGAAAATTCATACACTCGGGGGAGGGGTGGTTCCCTCAGCCTGGCCTGTGCCCTCTCGCAGCCTGGGACACCTCGGAGGATATCCATCTGCTGGCTAAGGCACACTCCCCAGGGGATCGGGCCTAAGCTGGCAGTAAGACATCCCTCTGGCAGCCCGGGAGCCCTCGGGGGATGTCAGACTGATGGCTTAAGGGCCTAACCTGCAGTCGGACATCCTTAGCACTGCTGAGGAGGCGGGAGAGGCTTCCGCCACCGCCACTGCACTGGCAGCTGTGAGCCTGGCTTGTGGCTGAGCAGAGCTCCCCCTGTGGGAACGCACTGACCACCAGGGGGCAGCTCCCGCATTGTGCATCTGCCCCCTGGTGGTCAGTGCACATCATAACAACTGGTCATTCTCGGTCATTCTTAAGATTCTGGTGGGCTGGTGGGGAGATTTACCTGTTTTGTAGCCACCCAAGACAAGTCTCCTATGTATCTGGAGTGGTCTGCTTCTTTCGTCAGTCTCTTCTTGCCCTCTGGGTATGGGAGAACGTTTTTAATTGTACCTGGGGAACTCTCAAAGTTACAAACCAACAACTTCCTATTCCTACTATTATATTTAAAATGTGTCTTTACTTTGATGCATAGAATTATTTGTTTTATGCATAATAGAACTATTCTGAAGACATGATCCTGAATTCTTGCTGCTTGTCTGACTAAATAATGTCAAGGATTTCTTTTCCTAGAATATATTTTGGACCTTCTTCATTTTTCCCGTAGAGGGATCTGGCTATTATGAGGCCCCTACAAGAGCTTTCCTGGAAAAGATGAGGGAAAATTGTCTGAGACAAAGTACATGAGAGCAATTGAGCATGTGCTTTTATCTGGAACTGTGTTTCACTAGATGAAGCTTTTTTTATCTCACCCTCCCTAGCCTGATGACAAAGGTACAAATTTCTGTCTAATTAGATTATTTGTTTTGCCTTTTCCAGAGCTTGCTATATTTACTTCTCATTGTGTTGACACCAAACTACATACCTTTAATGTCCTACATATTAAAACTTCCTTCTCTTTTTCTTTGAATTTCAAAATCACATTTATGAAATAGCCATATTATTCCATGGACCACAATAGATAATAAGCCTTAGAAATATTTTTTCACACAATTTAAAACATGGTTATGATGAACATAGTAAATGTTGCTTATATTGTCATATCTTGAAGACTCATTTTTAGTTATTATACAGCTACTTGAATATAGTTAATTTTTCTATGATATGGAAGCATTTTTTATAATTAATCTTTATTATTTTTATTTGTGGGCCTATTAGCATAAAGGAGACAGGAAATTTTTTTCAAAGATGGTTCTTTGTGGACTACATTTTATTCATGCAAGCTAGTGCTCTTAAATTATGTCTTATTCAAGGGTCACTAGGAAATGCTTCATGTAAAATTACAAAAGCACTTTTAGGATCCTTGAGATTGATTGAATCATAAATATAGGAGGAAGCTCAGTTCATAGAACATCACTGAACTGTTAAACCTTTAAGGATTTAGACTCTAACTGTATCTGTGCTAACTTGGTCTGTCCATGATGACCACATACAAGTCCGACTGGCTTTCAAAAGAATTCAAGATGTTTCAACACTACAAAAAAAGTAACATAAAGCATACAATATGAATGTTTAATTAGTAAAATATAGCATGTTATTTTGATAAATTATCTAATTATTTTTCTTTTCCTAAAGTTCTACAGAATGCATACTCTGCTTTGAAACTCACCAACATGTTTACAGATAGATAGGGAAGGTATTCAGAGGTATTAAAATACGTCCCCCTTAAAGTGGAATTAATATCGAGACTTCTGACTCTAACATAAGACTCTCATATAACAAACTTCTCTTAAAATCTGGTGTGACATAATGGTAATTTATAAATAATATTATATAAGAAATATATTATAATTTAATTGATAGCATGTGAAAATTCAAACTATCTGACGAATAGTATTCCTGCATCTGGGGAAGAAAAGCTTTCCATCACTTGGAAAGTAGGAATGCTGGGGATATAATAGAGAATACCATGAATCCCTTAAATTTCTCCCTGTGAGCCCAGGGTGCTGACGAACCTCTATGCCTCTGTGAAGGAAGGGAGGATAATAGATGGATAGTTTTGGCATCTTGTGCTTAATTTTTACAATTCCTAGGAGAAAAAGAATTACTTGCTTTTTAGGTAGAAAAGATAGCTTCTATTATAGCTCAAAGATAATTAAAAATTATTTCTACAATTTTTATCAATCTGCCTTTCTCAGGCCATGATATATACAAGACTTTCTCAAACAACTGAGCCCAAATAACACTACATTGGGTTGAATTGGATTGGCAAGTCACAACTTCTCTGAAGCCATATCAATGAGCATATTCCTAATATATCTAGCAAATAATAACCCAGTGACCACTAATATGATTAAAAATACTAGCTATGTTTCTATCAGCAACACAATCTCAGAAAGTGGCTTTTGCTATTATAATTTTATATCCATCATTTGATAATTTTAATATTAATAATGGTGATATTAATATCAGTGAATATTAAAAAGGACAAGAGTTCCAGCAATGTTAGCCTCATATTAAAAAAGGCTGAATGAAATTCATTCAATAGAACAATCAAATCTATATATATAAGAGGCTAATATGCAAAATGTCCCCTCAGGAGTTCGATCACTTGCTATGATGTGCGCTGAACATCAAGGGGCTTTGAGAAACAAAGGAAGGCTCCAGCTGGCAACCGTGGCAGGGAGGCCCCGGCCAACAGCCGGAAGGCCCCTATTGGCCCTGATCACAGGCCAGGCCTAGAGACCCAACCCGTGCACAGATTTTGTGCACCAGGCCTCTAGTTTATTTATAAAAATTCCCCAAGCCATAGGTTTATGAATTAAATAGAGGACATTAGGTTTGATATATCAAAACACATAATATATCTAGGCATTCAAATAAATTGAAGATATATTTTACATGCTATTACATATTATCAATGGGATTAGAGATATAGGTTTGCAATATTTTTCTCCAAAAATATGATAAATGATGGAATATTATTCTTGGAATCTGTTTATACCATCCAATAAAGAACATTATATTCTTGATTAATACACTGAATTTTCTACAATGAATAATGATTTATGCCTGTCTATTTATTGTTCCACAGGAAGTATATTTGGTAACCTAAAACATAACAACATGGTGCTATAAATATGTCCCATATTCCCACATAGTAAAGATGAAAATAGTTAACAGTTTGATGAAAAATGTTAAATATCATGGAATGTGTGCAGCTACTATCCAATAAATATACCAACTAAAAATATTGTATTTGTAGTTCAAAATTAAAAATGTACAATTTTTTAAATTTGTATTTTGATATGTAGATTTCTTCAAGTACCAACTAAATGAATTTTTAAATAATTTTAAATGGAAATAATGGAGTGTTTATAAACCATATTGCACTTTTTTTAAGACACCAAAGAACAATATGTTTAAAGTCTTGTCATAGCAACATGTCCATGGATCAGTACTTCCCAAATTTTGTGTGATAGAGAAACACCTAAGAAGTGCATTAAATTTCTTGGTTTATTATCTAGACTTAGAGATTCACTGAGTCTGAAATTTAGCTCAGTGACAAGACCCTCTATTTATTCTGGTACAATGGATATACAGATCAAACTTTGGGGTGAAAACCTGCCCCTGATAATATATCTTCATGAAAAATATTTATTTGTGTAGGTAAAATAAAATTATATATTAATATTTAACCTGGACTTTTCTTCCATTATTTTAAGAGAACTAGGAATAGAGTCTTTGTTAGTTCCTTTAAAGCAAGATAGTTTAAACTCAGTAGATCCTACTCTAATGACCAAGTTGCTATGATTACCTTAAGGAGCAACAAGAAGTGTTACACAGAATAGTAACACAGATGAAAACAATCCTTTGTGCCTCCTTCCCACAAAGAAACAAATCAGAATACACTATATGAATAGTGAGAGAGAAAAAAATAAAAGAACAACAAAAATGTTTTTAAAGATTCATATAATTAAAACCAGAAGACAACCAGTGGCAAGAATGAGCAAGTGTATGTACCTGACCAATGCACCACTGGTCCCAGATCAAAGCTAGTAAGCAGATAATGTACTTCCCTTGAAGCCAGTTCTAAGTGAGCCAAACTAGCAAGTTACAAGTCCTCTGAAGTAATTTCGAAGGAAATTTTTCAAAAGGTGTAAAAAACTCAGAATCAACTTCTCCGGGTCTACCTCAGCTTGACCAGCAGAGTATTAACTTGAGCCTAAGCATTGCTGATCCTGTATTCAGACATGTCTGTGAGTCTCGTACTGAGCTGCAATTTTGTGATGTGTTCTATGGAAGAACTAACCCAAAAGAGAAGAGGTAGTCAAGGCTTAGAAGATTGAACTAAGACAATAGTTTAATCCTAGAGAAGATACATTGAATGCCTTAAGTACATCCAGTATACTGTGAAGTCAGATAATATCTAACAAAGCTCACATGGAAGTTATCCAGTGAAATTCTTTATTCATCAAATATTTACTGCATAGTCTACATGCGCCAGGTGTGATACTAGACATTAGAAATATATCATCAAATAACGCCCCTGCCTTGAAGGAATTTACATAAGCAGGAGACATGGGGGACATATATAATTAAAAATGTGTGTGTGTGTGTGTGTGTGTGTGTGTGTGTGTGAGTGTGTCGCTTATGGATGTGTGAAGTTGTAATCTGGTATGGTCTGACACTGACCACTGGGTACACTGGCTCTTGGGTCACTAGGAAGGTGCAAAGTCAGCCACTGCCTGAGGCCACCCAGCAGAAGCTACCAAGAGATCTGCAGAATCCTTCTCTTTGTATCAGGTTTGGAAGTGCCCAAAGGAGGCCTAGCTGTGAAGCAAGGCAGGTTGGTGCTGGTGCTGGACTTGGGCCTTTTATTGATAGGTTTGGGGCTCCCTGACCCAGCTGCAGCTTGTTTGACAGGCCATTCAAATGCAAAAGCTGCTGCTCACAGCTTGGGTGGGATTGTAAATTGGATGGGGCGAGGTCTCAGGGAATCACCAGGGTGGAGCAAACAGAAATGGCTGCAAGTCAGCCCTGCAACCAGGAAGGTCCCAGCATGGAAACAATGACCGCTGCAGGAACCTCCGCCTGGGAGAAAGCCGCCCCTGAGTGAGTTCCTGCCAGACAGTCCAGTTCTCCTCATATGTGTCTGAGTCCCCCGGAGCCTCGCCTGGCACTGGAGTTCAGAGGAAGTGGGAGCTTGTAAATTCAGTTTGTGTGCCGGCCTTTTAAGAGGAGCAGCTGGGTCTCCAGCAACCTCTGTGTCATTGAACCCCAATCAGAACTTGTTTTTACAGCCTCTAGTTCTTACTGTCCATAGGGACTTCTTTTCCCAGCTCTGGGAACCTGGGATAGATGTCTGGTGTGGGGCTGGGACCCCTTGCTCCTCCGGGTGGCCTCCACAGAGACAGTCTCCCTCCTGGTTTAAAAAGCAGCCCATGTGGGTGCTGAACCAGCCAGCTCTGCGCCTCTGCACCTCCTACCAGTCTCTGTGTGCTTTCTTCTTTACTTCTCTAGTTGTAGGACTTCCATTCAGCCAGCTTTCCAGCAGTTCAGGATGATGGTTGTTCTGTATTTTAGTTGTAATTTTAATGTAGTTGTGGGAGGCAGTGAGTACAGGCATTTGCCTATGCTACCATCTTGGTTCTCCCTGTACTGGTAAGTATTGGGCAGAAATTACTGGATATTGAAAGAGCAAGATATTGTGCCTTGACAAGCAATAGCAACTCAATAACCTCAGGGTAAAGCAAATAACTTTGATAGATGCAAATTTTGAGATAACTTTCCAGATATTAAAGGATTTAGCAGGAGGTCATGTCAGGGAACAGAAATTAAAAAAAAAAAGGAAAACACCCAACTTGAAAAACTTGAAATAGTGGCTGAGAGGACATAGCAGAAATCAGAAGTGAAGTAGAGGATAAAAATAGACACTACTGTTATGTGATGAACTGAATGTTTGCGTCCTTCCAAAATTTATATACTGAAGCACTAACTCCCAAAGTGATAGTACTAGTATTTAAAGATGGGACTTTTGTGAGGTAATTAGATTTAGGAGATAACTTGAGAGTTGCATGCCCTGATGAGATTAGTAATCATAACTATGAGAAGAGGAAGAGAGACCAGAGCTCTCTGGTCTCCTCCATGTGAGCACACAATGAGTAAGGGACCATCTGAAAGACAGAGGGTTTCACCAGGAACAAAATTTGCCTGCACCTTGACTTGGGACTCCCCAACCTCCAGGACTGAGAAAAAGAAATGCCTGTTGTTTAAGCCACCCACTCTATGGTAGTATATAGTATTTTTATTTTTTTTGTTAAACTTATTGGAGTGATATTGGTTAATAAATCATAGCTCTAGTTAAGACACTAGAACCGTGGTCAGCAAACTGTGGCTCGTGAGCCGCATGCGGCTCTTTGGCCCCTTGAGTGTGGCTCTTCCTAAGCCGTTAGGAGTACCCTAATTAAGTTAATAACAATGTACCTACCTATATAGTTTAAGTTTTAAAAAATTTGGCTCTCAAAAGAAATTTCAATTGTTGTACTGTTGATATTTTGCTCTGTTGGCTAATGAGTTTGCTGACCACTGCGAACATGCCTTCAAAGTTCTTGTGAGCTTAATTCTTATAAGTTTTTTGGGGGTTTGGGGATATGACTCACACTTTAAAATTTAACATTTGTGCACGTTGGCTTATTGGCTAATAAGCACCATTCCTGCTTTCTCTTATTTTTTTATTTTTATTTTTTTGCTCCATCAAAGAGGCTGGATGCCTTGGAACTACATTTTTTTAAATTACTTGACAGCAGAGTCCTGAGTACATTCTACGAGTGAGCTTCATATCAATGAGATTTAGACAGCATAAAAGGGGCAGAAGCTGTGTTACTGTTTCTGTAGCAGAAATGGAAACTGTAGTAGTCACAGGTTTTATGGTGAATTCAATGGATTTCCCTGCAAATAGCTTCCTTAATGCAGTAAATAACTCTAAATATTGGTATGGCTTCCTGTGATTCTTCAATTTCTTAATTGTCTGAAAGTTATGAGTGAATCTGAAAGCTGGGGGAGGTTTTCCTGACATTTTCATCATCATTCTGTTTAATGGTTTTGTAATGGTTTTGCTATTTAATTTCATTCCTGCTTAAAATATAGGAGTGGTTTCTGTTTTCCTGATCAAACTCTGAATGCTATATGTGAAATATATGTTTAATATTTACAAAGTATGCATTTCTCGCTTACTGGATATTATTATTGCGAAAGTAATTTACAGTACTTTTATTAAAGTATTTTGAGCTACAGGTTTCGGTCATTCAATATATTACAATATGCACAATTTAGTTTAATGATAAGAAATCCTTCATCATTAAATTAATCAGGAAAGTCAAACTTAGACTATTTTTTGTTAAAAAAAAACTCTCTTCCCTAAGTAGTTCAAGTAAATATATTAATATGAATGTTTTACTTTCTTATTTTTGAGCATCAAGATAGGTAATAAATGAGATAAAATGCACAGGTTTATATCTATGCCAAAATTTTGACCATAGATTGTCATGATGACTCACTTTAATATATCTTATAGGCACTTTATGATCACAAGGCTTTCCTCAATTACTCAGGATTTTACAAGTATTCTATGTCTGGTTCTTTAGAGATTTTTGTGTTTTCTTTTTCCTATATTAAGGACTATGCCTCATTAATGGATGAAAGGTATTCCCTTTATTACAAATGGGAAATGGATTATTGTGGAAGTTTGGAAAGAAAAGTAGGTTAATTTTAGAAAAGACTAGATATAAATATTGAGGATCTAAAAAATTATTCTCTTTAAATTATTCATGCCCATGTACTTCCTGGAAAATCAGAGGTTTGTGTCAGTTTGAAGACCACTGTTTTAACAGCACTAATTTCTCACTCTTTTATTTATCTTTATTGTTGACAGTATTACAGATATCTCCCTTTTCCCCCATTGAACCCCTCCACCCTACTCAAGGACCACCCCCCTCCCCAGAGGCCTTCACCACACTGTCTGTGTTCATGGGTTATACATATATGCATATAAGTTTTTGGTTACTCGCTTCCCTCTTCCTCCTCCTTCCCTCTGCGATTTGTCAGTCTGTTCCATGTTACAGCACATATTTCTTTATCTCCACTGTTTCTGAAATAAGAGGTTCTAGGAGACTGCCTAGTTATGTATTAACATTACATGGGTGTTTTCATTTCATATAGCAATCTTAGAAAGAATTTGTGGTTTTTTAATACATGAATAAATGTATTTATGTGCCCACCACAGGTGAAGTCTTTGGAGTGACATTCATTAATTTTATTTATTAACTACCATAATGTTGCAGTTTAATATTAAACATATTTTGAGGACAATGATTACATTATTGAGGCTGTCCTTTCTTTTGACTTCTATATGCTTCTTTATAATAAAAAAATAGTCATCAATCACTTATTATATGATGTCATTATAGTGACTTGGAGAATACAACAGGGAGCCAGATTCTCTCACAGCTCTGTCAGCCCCTCTGTCTGGTGGTCCAATTTATTGCAGGAGTATCCAGAGTGCATTCCTAACACGCAGCTCTATTGATCTTGTTCTCACCCAACTTTTCTATCTTACATTAGCAACACCATTCCACTCCCCTTCAAAGAAAAAAATGCGAAGCTTCAACAACTACATTCAGAAGGAAGTATATTATAAAAATAATGTGTGAACATTTTCTATGGTCCTAATATTTTCCATATAATAAACTAAATTCAATAAAAATTATCTGGCTTAATACTCAAATTATATTCATGAAATATATATAACTTCCCTTATTTTCCACATAAATGAACTGTAGGTTAGTTAGGTCATTTGGTAACTTATATAAGGTTTCACATTCATCTACTATACACATTTAGGTTGACTTTACTACTGGTTCCAGCTTGTTGCCACCATTCATTCTACTCTCCTAATGCAAAATCTTCCAGAAAGAGACTCCTGTTTATCTCTCCATCACATACAGTTTTGCTTCAAATACACTAATGTGCTTATTTCCTTCCCCACAAAACAACAAAATGTTTTGCACTTTGCCCCTATAAACTGTCACTTCCTTGTTATGTACCAGCTAGAATATCCATTTCACATACGCATCAAAGGTATGGCCATTTCTTTCAAAGCCAAGATAAAATCCTACCTCTTAGAAGAAATCATTACATGTAGACATTCCCTCCTTAGGCGTTGGCATGTTGCATGTAAATCAGATGTAGCGTATAATACTCTTTTATCAATATTGATTCTAATATAAGGAGGTACATGAATCCATTTATATCAATTGCTTTAAGGATACAATTTTATTTCATCGCTTTGCTTTCTAACTTCTACTTACCAAATTTTTCTTTTGCATTATTTTTTTCAGAATTCTTATTTTCCATTTGATTATTTCTATTTTCTGTGAGCATATATGTACAGATGTCCTTCAATGGTTTTAAAGTACATATTTTTTATTTTATTTCTTTGATTAAATACAAACAGTTTTAATTCTCTATTTTGTTCCATTGGTTTATTTGTTTATTCTTTCACCAACACCACACTGTCTTGATGACTTAATTTCATACTAAATCTTGAAGTCAGGTAATATTTCTCCAACTTTGTCCTTCTCCTTTCATGTTGTTTATTCTGGGTCAGACTTGGAAGTTTTTGAATTAATTTTTTTCAATGTACTGAAGACTCTAAGCATTGTATATAAGCGTATGGTGTTAATTTCCAATAGTTGTCTAACTTCAGTCTGGTACTAATTTTCACAAGACAAATATCACCCTTAATATTTTTATGTAAAATAATAGTAGAAAAAATAGTATTAATAAATTGTTCTGATGAGACAAATTGTCTACAGAATAAGAATGATTTATCTGGAAAAGATGATAAAGAGTCTCTTCCAGATAGAAGGCAGGGACCGTTTTCCTTCAGGCTGCTAGCTGTCTGATGGTGTCTCTTTCAATAATTTGCTTAGCACAGACGTACCAAAGATATTGTAGGCAAAAGAAGTAAGGGAGGTTTATTCTGGCCAAACTTGGCCTTGTTGGTTTTAACTCTAGAAATCTGACATTTTATAGAACAAGGGAATGATATTGCTCTCACCCAAGCACATCCTTCCTTCTGTACTGTTCCTAAACTCTGTATGAATGATAAGTAATTAATCCTCAGAAACCCCTTGTGAGCTGTACTGGCCCAATTTTACAGGTAGAGTCCAGTACAGGGAGAAGGACTGAGTGGCCTGAATCTGCACCAGAAACGTCACTGGAACTTGGGGGCATCTGTAGACAAGCCTGTGCTCAAAACAAGAGCCTCTGTCAATCTTAATCTCTGGGAAGTGACACTATTAACTATAAAGGGCACTTTTAAGTAGAGGAATTTTCAGGCTAATACCAACAACAGAGTCAAATGAAAACTACATTGTCTGGTAAAAAGAAAGCGTAAAGGAGGTACAAAGTTAACGTTTTAGAATTCCTTTAGACTTGCTTTTAAGAGAAATGTGTTCATCTCGAATTTAAGCCTGAGAAGACATACACTCTTCGCATCATGCGCTCAGCCAGCAGTTTGCATTATCAAAGTTATAATTATAATTTAGGGACAGGGGTTCAAGCTTGAATCTATGCACTAAAGGTATCCTAGGAATGGTGTGGGAAGATCTAAGAGAAGTGGCTGAGGAGTCCTCTGGGACACCTTATCCTGTGAAAAAATGAGCTAGTCACAGCAAATTATACCCAGTTACATAAAGTCAGCCTTCTCATTAAGGAGCAGGCACTTCTAAAATATTAACACTTATCGCGCGACCTCCATCCCAGTGCCTGAGTCCTATTAAGACATAGGTAATACATTAAAAGCTGACTTAAAGATGTATTCTAACATGATTTGTTCATTACTGTGACACAGTGTAACTCAGAGGATGTGTGTTCTCTTCCAGTTCCCTATGTATGGTGCAGAGTGACAGGAGCTAATGGCAAGGGATTGTGGTACCCAGTGAAGCAGTGATACAGTCATACAGACCCAAATGGAGAATCTAAAGATGGGCACGTTAGTGCCAGTGCCCAGAAGAAGACAGCGATAGTGGTGGTGGTAGTCAATCAGAGCAGACTTGTTTGCGAGAAAATGTGAGACACTCCCTAAAATAACAGGCAGGAGCCCTGGTTTGAGCACTAACATGCCCCCATCTGCTCTAGGGGTAAGCTGCCAATGTGGTTCCTTCTCTGGTCACGTGCTAGCGAAACTTAGGGAGACAAAGTAGATTCAGTATAGCATTGCTGGTTTCTGTGTAACTATTTTTAATATTTGAAAGTTAATTGATCATATGCATGGGATGATCACAACTGATCTTAACAACTCTGTGTTGTGTGATAGATTTATCATTAGCATAATTTCAAGGTTATAATTATAAAGACAGGCAAAACCACCTTACAAAAGCTATCCAAAATCTATTCAGATGTAATTTTATGTCCATAATAGTTGTGGTCCTGACATACAGGATAGTGAAAATAATATGAATAGAGGATAGAATTCTGCCCAGAAAATCAGAGGTAGAACAGAATTATATAGGATATAAGGATTCCACTAAAATTGTATTAATGATTGTTTACAGGCAGGTGGGAAAACATTTTATATATCACAAGCAAGTCCCCCCAAAATCAAATACAGTGGAAGAGTGGAGAGTTATATGTGATTTTAAAAGTATTAGGAGGATTGTAAGAACAAATAATGTCTGAAGACTTCGCTGATGATGTGACTTAAACCCAGGAATGTGGATTGGGAGCACTCCCACTTCTTAAATTTAGTAAGTCTCTTTTATGTCACTATACATAGAACTTGGTAATAAGAGCAAAAGCCCTATACTCTGCCCAAGTCAGGGGACTTCAGTCAATAGGAACCTCAAGAACAACTGGCTGTAATTAATAGAACCAATTCCTTAATGGGGATGTATCTTTTACTGTAGCAGATTCAGAGTTAAACATTAAGATATTGCAATAAGTGGGTGAAAAAGGTGACCGGATTAAGAAGCACAAATCGGTGATTACAAAAAAGTCATGGGATTGTAAAGTACAGCACAGGGAATATGGTCAATCTATAACAATAAAAGCGTAATATGCTAATTAGACTGGACGTCCTTCCAGACAACCTTCCAGACAAAGCCACAGGGACGAGGGCCAAGGCAGAGGCAGCCACTGCGGGGGCGGGGGGCCAAGTCCCTTGTGTGAATTTCATGCATCGGGCCTCTAGTTACATTATAATATCTATGTATGGTGCCAGGTGCATATTAAGCTTATTAAGGTGACCACTTGATAAGTTACGTAAACATCTAACCACTATGCTGTTCACTTGAAACTAATTTGATATTGACTGTCAACTGTAATTCAATTTATACTTTAAAAAAAACATAATAAATTAAGAGAAACCCATCTTTATTTCTACTTATGCATGATAAGAAGTTTACCCATTTTATGTGTCAAGCATGGTTACAGACTCTAGAATATAATCACAAACAACAGAGTCTGAACCCTCATGGAGTTTGTAACTTAGAGACAGTAATCAAATAACTACATACATTATGTATAATATGCTATTGTATTTCATTAAATCTGAAATGCCATCAGTTGTAAGATATGTTATTTTGTATCACTTAGAAAGAAAGAGAAAAAAAACATAATTAAAGGAAGTGCAACGCTTTTATACCACTTACTTTTTTTATATTTTACTAGAGGCCCGGTGCACAAAAATTTGTGCACTCGGGGGGCGGGGGGAGGGGGGTCCCCCAGCCAGGCCTGTGCCCTCTTGCAGTCTGGGACCCCTCGGGAGATAACGACCTGCTGGCTTAGGACTGCTCCCTGGTGGCAGAGGGCAGGCCCAATCCCTAGGTGCAGCCCCTGGTCGGGCTCAGAGCAGGGCCGATTGGGGAGTTGGGGCGCTGCCCCGTCATGCACAGAGCAGGGAGGATCGGGAGGTTGCGATGCCACCCTCAGTCACACTCAGGGTAGGGCCGATTGGGGAGTTGGGACTCCGCCCCCTGTCATACTCAAGGCAGGGTCGATGGGGAGGTTGCGGCGCCACCCCCTGTCACTCACAGAGCAGGGCCCATCAGGGGCTTGGGGCTCTGTACCCTGTCACACACAGAGCAGGGTCAATTAGGGGGTTGGGGAGCTCCCTCCTGTCACTCACAGAGTAGGCCCGATAGGGGAGTTGGGGCACCGCCCCCTGTCACACACAGAGCAGGGCAGATCAGGGGGTTGGGGCGCTGCACCCTGTCACACTCAGGGCAGGGCCAATGGGGAGGTTATGGCTCTACCCTGTCACACACAGAGCAAGGCCCGTGGAGGGGGGTTGGGGCGCCACCCTCTATCACCCACAGAGCAGGGCCGATCAGGGGGTTGGTGTGCTCCCCCCTGTCAAACACAGAGCCACAGGGCAATCAGGGGATTGGGGAGCTCCCCCCTATCAGGCACAGAGCAGGGCTGATCAGGGAGTTTGGGCGCTGCCCCCTGTCACGCTGATCCCGGTGCCGGGAGGCATATTACCCTTTTACTATATAGGATAGAGGCCTGGTGCTTGGGTAGGAGCTGGCTGGTTTGCCCTGAAGGGTGTCCTAGATCAGGTTGGGGGTCCCCACTGGGGTGCCTGGCCAGTCTGGGTGAGGGGCTGAGGGCTGTTTTCCAGCTGGCGAGTGACTGAAACTTCCAACCGCTCCTTGTTTTCTTTTTTTTTTTTTTTATTCTGGGCCAGCTTTAGCTCTGAGGCCTCGCTGCTGAAAACATGGATACAATGTTTTGGTCCACCTGGCTTTCAGTCCGGCTGGTTTCTGGTGTTTTGTTTAGCTTCTTATTTGCAACATAGTACATAGTTGCTTAGAGTTGCAGCTTAGAGGCCGGCAAGTGAGGCGGGGAACGTTGGAGTCCGCAGCAAGCAAGCCTCATGCTCGCTTCAGTGCCTGGCTGCCGGCCGCCATCTTGGCTGACAGTTAATTTGCATATACTCACTGATTAGCCAATGAAAAGGGTAGCGGTCGTACGATAATTACCATGTTTCTCTTTTATTAGTGTAGATGATTTAAAGATTTAGACACATTTGGCCACATATCAATCACTCCTGATTATACATAAAAAAGTACACATAAATGAAATCAACTGGATAATGTTTTCTATTTACAATCAAGCTCCCCTCGGTGGCACTGATGTCATTGCGTGCACACACACATAAAGGCACTATTATTCTCTGTGTTATCAGGAATGTTAATGATATAGGATTTCCTAAATATGCACTCTATTTTCACTTCCAAAATTTCTTCCTAATCACTAACCTCTATTCTGCAATTTTGGTGCCAGTAATTTTCAGTTAAGCATATGGAAGGCAATTTTTGTGCACAGAATTCAGTAACAAATTATAACCCATCTTCACCTATAGTTGATATCTTTCTTTTTCAGGTCCCATAAAGAAACTCATTGCTTTGTGAGTCAATGTGAAGATGTAGTCATTCCTCCATTGACTGATACTTGCTGCACTATCAAATTCATGCCCCATTGCTATTCCTATACATTTCCGCATTCACAATGTTCTTTTTTTGTTTAAAAATATTTTAAAATGGCAATTAAATTTTAAAAATGTAACACCAAAAATGCACATAACTCTAAAATTTACAAGGCCATTTTAGAGTGATAAACCAGCAAAGGTGACAGAAGAGTAATAGTTAGGAAATACACTAGGAAACCAGTTTAGCTAAGTGAACAAAACACTTGACTGTGTCGAAAACTACTGATATGCCAAGATAGAAGATTATTGTTAATCTTAACATGTTCAGTGACAAAAGTGCAATAATGAACTGAGAAGTAAAATCTTTTGTAGTAATTGTTACTACATTTTACAATTTGGAATGTGTTTTTGGGGAAAATAACAAAGTCAATGAAGTCCATAAGTGTAGGCAGTTTTCTTAAGTTTGGCTTTAAAGAGAATGAAAAGAATATGATAGTTGCTTAGTTAAAAGTAAGAGGGAGGTAATTACATTTTTAAGATATGGGGAGCTTGAAGACATCTCAGTGCCTTTAGGAAGTATCTAGAAAACGGGAAAGTGGCAGACAAAGGAAATAAAAGGGATGGTCAATACGCTCCAAGCTTAAACTCCTATGGATTCATATCAGATACTAGTTTGGTCTTGTCATTGTTTCTTCTAGTAATCAGTTCCATTTGTAAAAGGATTACTCTCATGCTCCACATGTACAGAAATCACTTTAAAAATAAAGGTTTCATATTGTTTGGTAAAAAAAAAACAACCCAAACCCACACACACAAAAAAAAAAAACTCTATATTGCCAGAGAAAGCTGTAAGCAATGGATTTGGGCTGAGAAGCCATTGAGAGATCTAACCTTTCATTGCAGATTAGGCATAGAGTAATGATTAGGATCACAGACTTTTGAACCAGACAGCCTTTGTAAAAATAGAGATTAGTTCTGGTGGTCTTGAAGAGGTTAGTTAACCACTCAGTAACTCAGTTTCCTCATCTGAAAAATGGATACATGATAGTACTTATTTCACAGGACCATGGTATTACATAAGTTGGTATTTATAGAGTCCTTAGATTAATACATAACACATATTAACACTTATAAGTCTTGTTATTGTCATCTCATTAAGCACATTTCAGTTACTTGCACTGAAAAAACTAGCTACTTTAAGTTGTGGATTACTCTTTATAGGTCATTGGATACAATGCATAACATCAATGATTTCCTAAAATTTGTGTCATGCATGTTATTAGTATTTTCCGTTCAATTAAGCCTTTCTTTACCCTCATGAAACTTGAATAGAATAATCATAAAAATAGAGAGTACTCAAATAGAATAGATTTAAAACAGAAAAATTGAGTTTAATAAGCAGACAGGCAATTCTACCGCTAATATTTGAACCCCCATCCTCATAATTTTGAATTATGGATTTCCAAAATGTCATTTTCTTCATGATTTGTAGGATGAATTTCTGATATTGTCCATGTAAAACTTGAGAAGTGTATTATATATTCACATTTAATTTATTTTGAGAAAACTTAAAATAGTGGTTGAAGCACACATTTGCAAAGCAATAAAACCAGGTTTCAATGATGCTTTCATCACTTGCTACATGTGGGACATTGAACAAATTACTGAAACTTCTTAGTTTTAATTGTTTACTTATAAAATTCAGGTAAAATGTACTATCTCAGAGAGTTGTTGTGAGCATTAAATATGACTATACACATAAATCATTTAATAAAAAAACTTAGCACATTTAAATACTCAGTAATATTAATTGAGGTTATTAGTGCTTTAATTAATTTATTGGCATTGCTTTAATGAATAGACAATGTAAAATATAAAAAGGTGAAATATCCATTTTGTATATAGATAGATAAAATAATATGATATTATTGGCAAATAATAGGCATATAATACTTATTGAACAAATGACAGTGGAAATAATTGTCATCACATATAAATATTACAGTAGTATTCTGGAATCTACTCCATTAGATATGCTTGAAAAAAATAAAGTCCAGAAAAATAAAAAAACATGTTACTGAATAACTTCAATAAAATGTATGCATCTTAGCTCTAAATGCAATTTTAATTAATTATAAAATAAAATTCAAAATTCTGAAATATTAGGTACTGTCTACCTTTTCCCATTTTCAAAGAGAAACTAAAATACACTCTTTTAATATTTCCCAAAGTAATTCAAATACAGACATAAATAAAATCCAGATATTAATATTTTATATTTTATTGTCTTAATAATATCATGATG
Source organism: Myotis lucifugus (assembly GCF_000147115.1). Taxonomy (NCBI): domain Eukaryota; kingdom Metazoa; phylum Chordata; class Mammalia; order Chiroptera; family Vespertilionidae; genus Myotis; species Myotis lucifugus. Next base: position 1,516,611 of record NW_005871207.1, on the reverse strand, counting down.
CTATTTGAAATTTTTATTATATTAATTTCATTACTTTTCAAGAAAAATTCAAACATAGAACTATGCATTAATATACAAAAAAATACACATTTACCTTGATGCTTCAAAAGTGAGGTGAACACTTCAAAATATATGGTATCAAAGTCCCTTCTCAAATTTAAGTCTCTGATTTTATAATAATATATAATATATATATTACATTAATATCATGCACTTATAAAAATATTATTTGTCTTAAGTTTTAAGTTTATTCATTAATGATTTTTTTTTAAATTTCCAGAACTGGGTAAACTCAAAACATATTAAAAATTCATATTTGTTAGTTTAGTCATAGCACAATCCTAAGAGATAAATAAACTACACACTTCTTTTGTAGTCTTTTTCTGCTTAAAGATTTAGGTATACATTTATATATCATCAATAGATTTAATTTTGTTAGACCTGCTTTAAAGTATTTCTTAAATGTATCTCTTTACTTCCTAAACATAGTGTCACTGTTCTCACCCACATTTCTTTCTTATGATATCTCAAAACAATAACAGTAACATTCACAGAGGACAAACCAATAAATCAAACAAAAAGCCTAGTGAATTTATTATAAGGAACCACAGATACAATATTGAATCCAAAGAAAAATTGCAGTCAATCCTTGGGAACAATGAGCACTGAAAATGAAAATATAAGAGAACCCAGACAATACATTTTTTCTTGCCTCTTTCTCTTGTCTGTTTACCTCATTCTTTTATTCCCCCCTTCCCCTCCCTTACTCCATCCCTTTGCTCTCCAGCCTTCATAGTAGTATATCATGATTCAGGATTCCAAGCTTCCATGTTATAACTCCATCTGCATGAAGCTTTTCACACCCAATAAATTCACAAGAAGAAAATCTGATGATTCTGTATTGGTATAAGTGGATATGATGTGTTTGATTACTCTTGGTCAAGGCATATAATCATTTGTGTCATTTATCAGTTTAGTTGCTAGAGCCTATACATGTAACCCCATTGGAGCAAGATGAGTTTCCGAAGAGGACAACTTATTATGAACGATACAAACACCCCCAAAATGTCCATTATGGCATGATATCTCTATCAAAAACCTTTACATTTTAGTGGAAACAATGTTCTAGTGTGATTTTTTTTGAATTTATCTTTATTGTTGAAAGTTTTCTTTTTTTTTTTTCATTGAAACTCTCCACCAGGCATCTGCCTCTCCCAGACCTTCAACCACACTATTATCTGTGTCCATGGGCTATGCATATAAATTCTCTAGTTAATCTCTCCCCCCACCAACCCCTACTCCTGCCTTCTCTCTGAGATTCAACAGTCTGTTCCATGTTTCTCTGTCTCTGGATCTATTTTGTTCATCAGTTTATTTTTGTTCATTAGATTCCACGTATGAGTGAGATCATGTTATCTTTCTCTGACTGGATTATTTCACTCAGCATAATGCTTTCTAGGTCCCTCCATGCTGTCTCAAATGGTAGTAGATCCTTCTTTTTTATAGCTGCATAGTATTCCACCTGGTGTAAATGTACCACAGCTTTTTATCCATTCATTTACTGATGGGAACCTGGTCTGTTTCCAGATCTTAGCTATTGTAAATTGCACTGCTATGAACATAGGGGTGAATATATTCTTTCTGATTGGTGTTTCAGGTTTCTTAGGATCTGATAAGAGGTTAATTTCCAAAATATATAAGGAACTCATACAACTTAACAAAAGAAAGGCAAACAATCCAATTAAAAAATGGGCAAAAGACCTAAATATATACTTCTCCAAAGTGGACATACAGAAGGCCAATAGACACATGAAAAAATGCTCAAAGTCACTAATCATTAGCAATATGCAAATTAAAACTACAATGAGTGCTGGCAAGGATGTAGATAAAAGGGAACCCTAGTATACTGCTGATGGGAATGCAGACTGTTGCAGCCACTATGGAAAACAATATGGAGTTTCCTCAAAAAATTAAAAATGAAACTTCCATTTGACCCTTGATCCTACTTTTGGGAATTTATTCTAGCCTGATTTTTAATGGCTTAAGAATTAATTTTTTTAAAAAATTCTTTAGCACTCACAGTTTTGAAGACATGAGTTATAGGGCTATAGAAGGCAATGTGAAGAAACTGAGAACCAAGGAGATGGAAATGGTTTTTGCCATGTTAAACTGACTCTACAGTGGACATAGAATTGAAATTAATTCTACCAACTCAATGCAATTCCTCTAAAATTCCAGCTATGTATTTTTTTTTCCAGAAACTGAGAAACTGATGCTAAAGTTCATGTGGAACTACAATAGAAACTGAATATGCACACCAATGATGAAAAAATGATGAAGAACTAATCCTTCCTGATGTTGTATCTTGCTCCAAAAGTGCAGTAATCAAGCGAAAATGGCTTATGAATAAATGCATGTAGATAAATGAAAGGAACTGGGCAGTGTAGAGCTACAGGTAGCAGAATGAAGTTGAGCCTCTTCCTCAAATCATATACAAAGATTAATTCAAAATGGTTCAAATACTTAAATATGACTAGAGGAGTCCTCTGAAAGGTCAAAAATAGTCTCTGGTGTTCATTTAATATTACAATTCCATTTGCAAGATAGATCTCTCCCCATTAAATAGGAGTGGTGCTACAGAGCTGGAAGGAATGTTTTCAGTCAAGGCACCAAGACTTCATGTTAAGGGTTATGAGACAGGCCACATTTATTGGTTATTTAAAATCCTACCAACTTTTCCTGTAGGTTTATATCAAAGAGAAGGTTGAGCAAGAATGGCAAGGTGTTAAGTACAAAGAGTAGCTCATGTATCTACCAGGAATGAGTATCACCATCTATACTTACAGTTAATCACCTTTGCTGTTTAAGGTTATGGCAGGGTATTGGGTATTTTTTTCCTTCCTCGGAGCCCTTACATTGATTTGAATTGAGGGATTTGTCTTTTTTTTTTTCAATTACACTTGACTTTCAATGTTATTTTATTTTAAGTTGTACAGCATTATCTATAATAATAAAAGCATAATATGCAAATTAGAATGGATATCCTTCCGGACAACCTTCCTGATGAAGCCAGGGCTGCCAGGGAAGCCCAGGTCCCAGGGGCCTGCTGGTGGCTAAAGGGAAGTCCAGGTCCTGCGTGTCTGCCGGTGGCCAGAGGGAAGCCTGGGTCCCAGGTGCCATAGGGAAGCTCGGGTCCCTTATGCCAGAGGGAAGCCAGTGCTGGCTGCTGGAGGAAGGAAGGCTTACCCTTGCACAAATTTTGTGCGTCGGACCTCTAGTCTATATAATAAAAGCCTAAGCAACTGTTATGGTAGAATGACCAGAACAACCTGTTGCTATGATGCACACTGACCACCAGGGGGCAGACGCTCAATGCAGGAGCTGCCTCCTGGTGGTCAGTGTGCTCCCAGGGAGCACGCTGCTCAGCCAGAAGGCAGGCTCATGGCTGGCGAGCACAGCAGCAGTGGTGGGAGCCTCTCCTGCCTTCCATGGCAGCGCTAAGGAGCAGCAAGACAAGCTGTAAGGAGTAGCAAGCAGGCAGGTGGTAAGGAGCGAGGGGTACCGGACTGCGAGAGGGTGCAGGTTGAGCTGAATATCCCTCCCCCCTCCCCATGCAGGAATTTCATGTACTGGGCCTCTAGTGTGTATATAATTATTTAATTTACAAAATGATCCTCTCAATAATTCAAGTACCCACCTGGCACCATCCACAGTTATTACAATATTATCGACCATACTCCTTATTTCATACTTTATATCCCCCTATTTTGTAACTACCAATTTGTACTTCTTAATCCCTTCACCTTTTTCACACAGCCCCTCATAACTCCTCCCTTCTTTCAAAGATCAATTTGTTCTCTGCACCTATGAGTCTATTTCTGTCTTGTTTGTTCATTATTTTATTTTTCAGATTCCACATATAGATGAAATCACATGATATTTGTATTTCTCCCTCTGACTTGTTTCACTTAGCATAACACCTGCTAGGTCCAAGAATCTCCGATCAGCTGCTCCAATTGGGGATCCACCCCGCTCTCTG
>NW_005871207.1:1459963-1512472 GCF_000147115.1 Myotis lucifugus | reverse complement strand
CTTTCTTCTTCTTTCTCTTTTAATTATTTTCATAAATATAAGCAATTTGTGCTATTTCCTTCCTTCCTTCCTTCCTTCCTTCCTTCCTTCCTTCCTTCCTTCCTTCCTTCCTTCCTCTTCTTTTATTTTCTTTCTTTCTTTCTTTCTTTCTTCTTTCTTTCTTTCTTTCTTTCTTTCTTTCTTTCTTTCTTTCTTTCTTTCTTTCTTCCACCCTTCCTTCTCCTTCCTTCCTATATTTTTGTCCTTTGCTTTTTAAAATGTCTCTGTCTGGCTTTCATATTATTATAAAATTGTCCTCATAGAATGAGTTACAAAGATTCCACAATAGTTTTTGGAAAACTCATTTTATTTTATTCCTTAAATGTTTGATAGAATTCATCAGTGAACCCATTTGTGCCTGGACTGTCACTTGTGGGAATATTTTAATTATTTGTCATAAATTGTAAGCAATTTGTGCTGTATCTTTTCTTATTTAAATCACTCAAGTCACCTAATATCAGGTTTTTATTGACTGAAACATTAGCAAAATAATCAAGGCCTTAAAAAACAATTCATATTATTTTTAGGATAGTAGGTAAACTAGTTATATTAGAGCTAAGAATAAGTAATGACTATTTGAAAGTACAATAAAAACAATTATTAAGAAGCTCATTTTAATTGAATTAAAACTTATAGAAAACAGCAATTACATCCTCCCCATTCTCTTCTTGTTGTGATAAAGTGCAACATAAAAAATGAAATTGCATGTTTTTAATATTTGTGTATTGTCATTGGCATTGTGTTGTGTGGAGTAAATGTTTGTGTGTCTATATTTAAGCTTTAATATACACTGAGTGGCTAGATTATTATGACCACCCCATCAGTACTTCGTTGGGCCACCTTTTGCCTTCAATACTGTGGCCATTCTTCTTGGCATTGACTCCATGAGATGTTGAAAGGTGATGCGAGGAATCTGACACCATGCCTGATGAATAGCACTGTCCAGTTCTGTGAGATTTGATGGCTGTGGAACCAGCTGCCTGATGGCTTTTAACTTCGTCCCACAAATGCTCAATTGGATTGAGATCTGGTGATTGTGGGGGCCAGGCCACCTAAGCAAGGTAAAGTCTCCCTCATGTTCTTGAAACCACTCCTGCACAATACAAGCACCATGGCATGGCGCATTGTCTTGTTGGAAGAAGCCATCTCCATTGGGATACGCCATCAACATGATAGGATGAACTTGATCAGCAACGATACTTAGGTATGTTGTACTATTCAGACGTTGTTCCACACAAATTAAAGGGCCCAAATCATGCCAGGAAAACATGCCCCAAACCATAACACTGCCCCCACCAGCTTGAAGGGTTATACTCATGCATGTGGGGTGCGTGCTTTCATGCTGTTTCCACCAAATTCTCACTCTGCCATCTGCATGATGCAACTGGTAACGTGGTTCATCGGACCACATGACTTTTGTCCAATGCTCAACTGTCCAATCCTTGTGTTCCTGTGCGGACTGGAGACGTTTTATCTTGGTAACTGCAGACAGCAAAGGTGTTCGAACAGGCCTTCGGTTTCCATATCCCATATGATACAGTGTACGGCCAATTTGCCTACAAACGTCAGGTGGTCATAATAATCTGGCCACTCAGTGTAAGTTATATTGCCTCTCATTCTTATGAATGCAAAGAGATATACAACCTAGATATTCTCTTCCACCTTGCAAGATACTTTGCTTCTCCACTGTGATGTTCTTAATTTTGCTAAATCTCTTTAAATTACAGGTAGTTTTGCTGCTTCTGCTCTAGTTAAGCTATGTGAGCTAATGTGCTTGCAAAATTATTTATTATAGCTCCTCAGATTTAGTGCCCCAAGAACTGATATAAAGAATCTTTCATCCTATGTATTAGTGAGAATAAGCTCCTTCTATTCAAAATTACAGACACCTACCCTTGGTTCTTAAAACTCTCATACTCCGTTTCTCAATTAAAAATTCTTCACACATACCAGTTAGTCTTTGAAACTTCACTTCCACTCTCGACTCTAGATAGATAACAAGCAATTGAACAACAAAACAAGCTTTTCTGTAGCACTTACTGAATACTAATAAAATAAGTAGCTTTCATTTGTTAAGTGACAAATATATACAAAGCAACATTGTTCATAAATCTTGTTATAATATTTTATTTAATCCTGCAATGTAGCTATTATATCCATTTCACAGTAGAAGTCTCACCAAAAGCTGCATAGCTAGTAGTAGCTCAGACAGTCCCAGTCTGACTGTAAATCCAATTTCCTTTTTACCATATCTTCATTTTTAAAAATACTTTAAAAATAAATTTATTGGAGAAACATTATATAAGTTTCAGGTGTACAACTTTCTAATACATCATCTGTATATTGCATTGTGTGCTCACCACCCAAATTCTATTCTCCTTCTGTCACCATCTCTTTGACCCTCTTTACTGTCTTCATCCTCCCCCTAATCTCATTCCCCTTTGTAACCACCATACTGTTGTCTATGAGTTTATTTGTTGCTTTTGGTTTTATATATCCCACTTATAAGGGAAATCATATGGTTCTTGTTCTTTTCCATCTGACTATTTCACTTAGCATGATACTCTCAAGATACATCCATGTTGTGAACAATGGCAATAGTTCATCTTTTTATGGGTGAGTAGTACTCACTTGTTTATTTGTACCACATCTTCTTTCTCAAATCATCGGTCAAAGGACACTTAGGTTGTTTCCCTGTCTTGGCTATTATGTCTAATGCTGCTATGAACATGGGAGTGCAGATATATATTTATGAATAAATATTTTTAGTTTTTTGGTATAGATACCCAGAAGAGGGATTGCTGGGTCATATGGTAGCTTTATTCTTTATTTTTTGAGGAACCTCCATACTGTTTTCCATAGAGGCTGTACCAATTTACATGGCCACCAGAGTGAGTGAGGGTTCCCTTTTCTCCACATCCTCTTCAACATATGCTTTTTATCTTTGATTTTTGTTTTCCAAGACTAGAAGCATATATGGATTAATTCAAGTAATTTAATGTAAATCCTAATTTCTTACAGCTTCTTTTATAAGGCTGGGGATGGTAATTAAGGATTGTCTGTGGAATGAGGACAAACAAACAAATTTCCATTGAATATGTGATAAATTTTATGCAATATACTAAATGCTTACAATATGTTAAAGTTGCCAAATTCTCATTGCCACCTTTTGAGTTACAGACAATTAATCTCATTTTAGAGTTGAATAAACTGAAGCTCAGAAAGGTTAATTGCTTTGCACAAAGTAACAAAGCTAATAAAGGAGAACAAAAATGTGAACCTGATTCTGTCTAATACATAAATCTCTCTAATTTCTTACTCACACATCGATTGCTCCTCACATCGATTGCTCCTCTTCATTAGCATGTTGTATTAAAAAGAGCTTTCTTCTTAAGATTCTAGTTTTATTCTCCATCAAGTTTTAATAATTATCACTGCTACCCTACACACACACACACACACACACACACACACACACACACACACAGACACACACACACACATTCTCTCTCTCTCTCTCTCTCTCTCTCCATTATAGAATTCATTTGCTTTAATCACTTAAGCATTTTCACCCTTCCTTGGTAGTGTGGCAAAGGTTGTGGGTTCAATTCCAAGTCAGGGCCCATACCTAGGTTGTGGGTTCAATTCCCGGTCGGAGTGTGTATGGGAGGCAACCATGTTTCTCTCTCACATTGGTGTTTCTCTCTTTCTCTGTCTATTCCTCTCTCTCTAAACATCAATAAAAACATATCATAGGGTGAGGATAAAATTAAAAAAAATACATTTTAACCCAGAGATTTTCAAATGTAGAATAGTTAATTATCATATATCCATCACTGGGTTCCAAAAAAACATCGGTATCTCTGATCATCATCTTAGTTTAATCTATGTCTCCATCTACTTTACACACTCTTGAATAAATTTCTGTGTATTGTATAAAGTAGGGGTTATGGTTGACTTTGTTTCCATTTGGTTATATCCAGTGGGACCAGCGCTATTTGTTTAAAAGACCAAAATAAGTGTGGGTCTTTGTTTTTTTCTGCTTAGCTTTTTTTACTGTACCACTTGCATATATGTTTACTTGTTGTTCTAGAGAATATAATATTCTGCCTGGCCTGTGTGGGTCAATGGTGGAGCATGAACCTATGAACCAGGAAGTTATGAATGGATTCCTGGCCCCTCTGGGTATATGCCCGGGTTGAAGGCTAGAGCCCCCTGGGTCATGCAGGAGGCAGCAGATCAATTATTCTCTCTCATCATTGATGTTTCTATCTCTCCCTCTCCCTTGCTCTCTGACATTGACAAAATTATGTTTTAAAAAATTATAGGACTCTTTGAAATACAGGAAACCTATAACTGTATAGTTCTACACATTATATTGTGAAATTTATATTATGTATATATAAATATAATATCTACTTGTGTTGTGAACCCAAAAATAGTGTTACTTTTAAAATAATTAATTAATTAATTTTTGGTTTAAACAACAATATGCTTTTAACAAAACCATCCTCCTAAGTTTTGCATTTATGAAGGCTTTTCTCCATTTATTGAAATTATTATGTATTGCTGTTGCTCTTTTGTTAATTAACATTGTGAATTACATTGATAAAATACCAACCATTTAAACAACCTTCTTTCTGGACATAAATCCCACTTACTCGTAATGCATTATTCTTTGCATATTTCATTGGATTTTATTTGCTAAAATTGTGCTAAATATTGGCTCTACTTTTCTCTTAATATATTTTTTCTGTTTTTTGTATCAGAGAGATGGTGGCCTCATAAAATTGTCTGAGACATGTTCCTTAATCAAAAATTTTGAATGCTTTTTTATAGAATTATTTATTTTTTTTATAGAATTATTTATTTTTAAAATATGTGGTTAAGTCCTCCCTGTGAAAATATCTATGTCTTGAGTTCTCTTATAGAAAAACATTTTATCTGTTACAGATACAATTGATGTATTAGATATAGGATTTTACATGGGATAGCTGTTTTATTTTACACTAGGGGCCCAGTGCACAAATGCGTGCATCTTGAAAGGAACTGTGGGCCACAAGGCTGCTGTGGGCACAGGGACGGGTCTTGGCCCATCCTCTGCACCCCTGCCCGGCCCCTCCCACCGCGGACCCCAGTCCCCTGTCTGCCTGCAGCCCCGCTCCCACTACGGCCGCTCCCATGCGCTGATGGCGCCGGCCCCACTCTCAACCACTGACAGTGTGGAGCGATTGGGGATGGTGCCAGCAGTGGGTGCATGCGGGGCCAGCGCCATCAGCAGGTGTGAGCGGCAGCTGCCAGCCCCAATCGCTCCTCAGGAGCAGGGGGAGGTGGAGAAGCCCTGAGGGGTGATCAGGGCTGGCAGCTACCACTCACACCCGCTGATGGAGCTAAGCAATCAGGGCCAGCGCTGGGCACTGGCAGCAGGTGCAAGCAGTGGCTCCAGTGCCTGCAGCAGTTGTGAGTGGGGCTGGCACCAGCAGTAGAGGTGAGCGGCAGGTGGGACCACGGTGCGCGGGAGCAAAGAATTTTCAGTAACCACCAGAGGCTCTCCCCAATGACAACCACCAGTGCCCCACCTTGGTCTGACGCCCCCGTTCACCTGCTCCACCATCCCACCACGGCTATTGCTAGCCATGTTCTGTGCGTGACCCCTGGTGGTCAGCGCATGTCATAGCAACCGGTTATTCAGTTGTTCGGTTATTTGGTTGTTGGGTTGTTCCACTGTTTGGTCTATTTGCATATTAGGGTTTTATATAGAGAGATGTTTAAAGAGAATTTGTCCATTTTGACAAAGTTGCCAAATTCGTTGGCATAAATTGTTCATATTTCCTTATTACCCTTCAATATGTGTAGAATTTAATATGATTTGGTTCTCTCATTCTTGATATTGGTTATTTGTATTTTTTGTTGATCAGTCTGGCCAGAGAAAATTTTTTTAATCTTCTTATGCTATTAGATATTGATTTCATTGATTTTTTTCCTTTTTAAAAAAAATTCTTTATTGTTTAAAGTATTACACATGTCTCCTTTTCCCCCCTTGACCTCTCCCCGCCTGCTCCCACCCCCCAGCACATGCCCTCTCCCCACCAAGTCTGTGTCCATTTGTTATGCTCATATGCATGCATACAAGTCCTTTGGTTGATCTCTTACCCCCTCAGCCCCTGCCTTCCCTCATAGGTTGGACAGTCTGTTCCATGCTCCTATGACTCTGGTTCCATATTTGTTCATCAGTTTATGCTGTTCATTATATTCCACAAATGAGTGAGATCATGTGATATTTATCTTTCTCTGACTGGCTTATTTCGCTTAGCATAATGCTCTCCAGTTCCATCCATTTGCTGTTGTAAATGGTAAGAATTCCTTTTTTTTACAGCAGCGTAGTGTTCCATTGTGTAGATGTACCACAGTTTTCTAATCCACTCATCTGCTGATGGACACTTAGGTTGTTTTCAAATCTTAGCTATTGTAAATTGTGCTGCTATGAATATAGGGTGCATATATCCTTTCTGATTGGTTTTTCTGTTTTCTTTGGATATATTTCTAGAAGTGGGATTACTGGGTCAAATGGAAGTTCCATTTTTAATTTTTTGAGGAAATGCCATACTGTTTTCCACAGTGGCTGCACCAGTCTGCATTCCCAACAGCAGTGCAAGAGGGTTCCTTTTTCTCTGCATCCTCTCTAGCGCTTCTTTGTTGAGTTTTTGATGATAGCTATTCTGACAGGTGTGACGTGGTACCTCATTATGCTTTTCATTTGCATTTCTCAGATGATTAGTGACATTGAGCATGATTTCATATGTCTCCTGTTCTTCTGTATGTCCTCTTTCAAAAAATGTCTATTTAGGTCCTTTGCCCATTTTTTTATTGGATTATATATCTTTCTTTTATTAAGCTGTATGAGTTCCCTGTAAATTTTGGAGATTAAACCCTTATTGGAGATAACATTGGCAAATATGTTCTCCCATGCAATGGGCTTTCTTGTTGTTTTGTTCATAGTTTCTTTTGCTGTGCAGAAGCGCAAGAGACCCACCTCAGAACAAGAGACTTTTTCCTATTTGTTTTTTATGTTTGCTCTAACCTTTCTTCTACATTCTACATTGCTTTTCTTTTTCTAGTTTCTTGGGATGAAAGCTTAAGTCTTTGATTTGAATACTTTTTAATTTCTAATATGAGAACCTTCTTAGTAACAATCCCCTAATTACTTCTTTAGCAGCATTCCATAAGTTTGATATGTTGTGTTTACATCTTCATTCAGTTGAAAATACTTTCTAATGTACACTTAAATTTCTTCTTTGAATCATAGAACTTAGGGATATGTTATTTAAATGTAAAATATTTGTGGACTGCCCTGACTGGTTTGGCTCAGTGGATAGAGCGTCAGCCTGTGGACTGAAAGGTCCCAGGTTCAATTCCGGTCAAGGGCATGTACCATGGTTGCGGGCACATTCCCAGTGGGGGGTGTGCAAGGGGCAGCTGATCGATGTTTCTCTCTCATAGATGTTTCTAACTCTCTATCCCTCTCCCTTCCTCTCTGTAGAAAATCAATAAAATATATTTTTAAAATATTTGTAGACTTTCCAAATAGCTCTCATTTATTTCTTTAATATTTAATTCAATGTGGTCAAACAACTTACTTTGTATGACTGGAATCATTTTTCCATTTATTGTGGTATATGTTCTGACACAGAATATGTATGTTTGTATCTAAATGATCCATGCACACTTGGAAAGATTGTATATTAATAGAGTAGAGATTTTATACGTGTTCATTAGGTCATGTATAAAATTTGGTTGATAGTGGTGTTGTATATCTTTACTGATATTGTATTTGTTTTATAAATTATTGAGACAGGGTCCTGGAATCTTTAACTTTGTGGATTTCTCTTGGAAAATTTTTCTTTAATAATTTTGAAATTCTATTAGAAGTAAAAACATTTAGGATTGTCATATGCTCCTGAGTAATTTCTTCTTTTTGTTATGAAATCATCCTTTATACGTCAGAAGATATACAATATATTAAATCATTGTATTTTGTATCACACTCATTAATATTTTATTCATTTTTTCTATCCTTTATTCTATATTTCACTTCTGGATATTTTCTTTCACTATGTATTTAATGTCCAATCTACTAACTTTAGAATCTCTGTTGTATCTAGGACTATTTTGATATATATTTTTTTTCATATGGACATTATATTCTGATTCTGTAATGATGGTTATTTTTTATTAGCTAATAGACATTGCATATTTGACCTTGATGAATGATGTATATATTTTGTACTTCTATAAATATTCTTGAGTTTTCTTCCAGGGCAAAATTAAATTGCTTGAAAACCATTTGAACCTTGAGGATATTGTCTTTAAACTTTATCAGATGGAAGCAGTGTGTAGTCTAGCTTAATTTTACAAACCATTGAGGAAAACCATTTTAGTATCCCACCTGTTACTTCATGAATTATGAGGTTTTCCACTCTGGCTTTTAAGAACAAGCAATATTCTTTATTTTGTTTGAACTTTGCAGATTATTATTTCTTTGTAATATATTTTTCTGGCCTCGGGTATTTTTTTACGCCTGCATTCACTGATCAGTATTATGCTAATATTCTGCAGAACTGGATCTAACTCTATCTCTTTCTCCTTTTCTCACTTTTCTCCTCTCTTTTGCTATGCATCAGTAAATTGGCTGGCTTAAATTCCCTGGACTTCCACATCTATTATCTCTTCTGAGAGAGATATAGCTGAGTTCTGCCTGTGTTACATTCTCTGAACAGTAAACTGAGGTAAGTATCTAGCTCATTGCATTTCTTTCCCATCTGCCAGGGATCACTTTTGCATTACTAGATGGGATTCATTGTTTCATTTATTTTGTATGTATTTTTAGTTTGTTTTTTGTTTTGTTTGGAAGGTAAGTCTGGTTCCTTTTGTTTCATCTTGGCTGGAAGCAAAATTGGTCTTTTAATTTACTCACTTTTGATATCAGTATTTCTTCATGTATATTCAAGCTATCATCTGGTGTTACTTTCCTTCATTCTGAATTACGTCTTTTAGCATTTTCTGTAGGCAAGTCTAAATACAATGAATTCTTTCAGTTTTGGTTTAGTTAAATTTTCGCCTTTCCCCTGTATTTTTAAAAATGTGTTTTTATTGATTTTTTTTTAGAGAGAGAGGAAGGGAGAGAAATAGAGAGATAAAAACATCAATGAAAGAGCAACATCATTGATTTGCTTTCTCCTGCACCCCTCCCCCCACACTGGGGGTGAGCCTGCAATCCTGGCATGTGCCCTGAGGAGGAATAGATCCAGTGGCCTCTTGGTTCCTGGGTCCACGCTAAACCACCGAGCCATGCTGGCCGGGCTCCCCTTCATTTTTGCAGGCTTATTTTCTAGATACAACATTCCAGGTTAATATTAACTTGTTTTTCAGCACATTAGACAGATTATTTTGTTAGAGTCTAAGCTCCTTTTTTTTCTTTTTTCTAATGACAAATCAGGCATTATCTAATATCTGTTACTGTGTTTGTAATGTGTCACTTATCTCTATTTTCTTTTAGGCATTTTTCTTTAATTTTGATATCCATAGCTTCACAATTATATGATTTCTTAAAGTTTTTGTATCTGTAGTTAGATGCATTTTCTTAAAGTTCTGAGTATTTTGATATTTTTTCCAAGTAATTTTTGCCCCATTCCCTATACCTTCTCCTAAGGGGCTCCTATTACATATATTTTAGAGTAGTTAATGTTTTTCTCTATTGTTCAGATTGAAAATTTTCTTTTTTTATTTTCAATTGATCTATCTGTATGTTCAGCAATGTTTTCTTTTGTTGTCTCCTATTTCTTATTAATTTCATGCAGTGAAGTTTTTTTGTGTTTTTTATTTTATTTTATTTTTTATTGTTTAAAGTATTACAAATAGTAGTACATATGTCTCCGTTTTTCCCAATTGACCTCCCCCCAGCATCTCCTACCCCGTGGCACATGCCCTCATCCCTCCCCCATCCCCCCAGTGTCTGTGTCCATTGGTTATCCTTATATGTGCAGTGAAGTTTTTATTTCAGTTACTGTACTTAGCTTCACTGCATTGATTTTGTTATTTTATAGTTTTTTCTCTTAATTTTTCTTATATAATTATTCATTATGAGCATATTTTTCTTTAAATCATTGAGCATATTTTAATAGCTACTTTGGATTCTAGGGATGCTAATTGCAATATCTTGATAATTTCAGGAAAGTTTCTATTGATTGCATTGTTTTTCTCTGTATACATTTCATTTTGTTCAGACTCTTTTTCCTTCTTTATTGAGGTATAACTGACATTTATAAAGTCACATGTCAATAATCAGTTGCATTCTGGTGATTTCTAATCAAGCATTGTATTTTACTCATTGTCCAGATTTTACTATAATTCTCTTAAGAGGCTTGCTTTTTTTCCAAGCAGGCATTTTATTTGTCCACATTCAAACTGTGTATCATCTTCATGGCAGCAACTGAAATATCCACTCATATCTTTCCGTTTTGAGCTGCTACCATTTTTTCAGGGCTCTGCATTCTCTTTCATGCCTGAAAAATTCAGTGTTATATCAAGATCTGTGCAGTTTTAAACAATTTTTTAAAATTTTAATCTCCTGTCCAACTCTCTCTTTTCCAGAGTTTTCTCCATAAATTTCTGCATGCTTTTAGAGCACCAAACTCTGTCATCTGACACTTTGAGCTAGTAATGCCATGGTTTTGTACTGCAGAAGTAGTACTAAATTAAAAGGTGCCTTCAGGCAAAAGTCTACAAACTTGCAAATCTTGCTTGTTCCAGTTTCTATTTAAGGAGAGACTCTCCTCCAGTTTCTGCTAGCTTTGATTATTCTACATTGCCTTCAAATAGTTTTTTTTCTTTTTTTATATATCTCTATATTTAAGAAGCTTATTCTAAATAAACCACCACAAAAGCTTGAACTCCATTAATATTTAAAATATTTATTTGCATATAATCTGCTCCAATTTTTTGAAGAAACCAGAGTAAAATTAAGAAGTAAGCAACTATCTTAATTTGTTAATAATATCTCACAATTATTTCTTTACTTCCAAAACTGTTAAGTGCCTCTCATGTTGTCAGGGCCCAAGTCAGTGCCATTTATCACAAAACATTTCCAAAATCAGTTGAAATAAAATGTACTTGTCTGTGAACTTTTCTCCCTAAAAAAATTACATACTAGATACATGACTTTATAGATTCATATAAATATGCCTGTATTTAGTTGGGAAACATTTTTTATGTAGAATGGAAACTTTATGCCCCATCTGTCTGCCCGAATGAGTGTCATTTGCTCTCTAACATTTCTTTCAGTTGACTTTCTCAAGGAATCTTTTCCCAAATCATTCCAATTTGATCATAAGCTGAGTTTGTGCCATGTCATTTTTGGACTTTTATGATGTTTACTAGAGGCCTGGTGCATGAAATTCATGCACGGGGGATGGGGGTCCCTCAGCTCAGCCTGCACCCTCTCCAACTGGGGACCCCTCAGGGGATGTCCAACTGCTGGCAGTCGCACATTTCTCTCACAATCTGGGACCGCTGGCTCCTAACCACTTGTCTGCCTGCCTGCCTGCCTGCCTGATCTCCCTTAACTGCCTATGCCTGCCGGCCCTGATGCCCCTAACTGCTCCCCTGCCTGCCTGATCACCCCCTAACTGCTCTCCCCTGCCAGCCTGATCGTCCCCTAACTGCTCTCACCTACCAGTCTGATTACCCCCTAACTACTCTCCTCTGCTGGCCTGATCACCCCTAACTGTTCTCCCCTGCTGGCCTGATTGGCCCTAACCGCCTCTGCCTCGCCCCTGCCAGTGTGACTTTGTCCGGAAGGACATCCAGCTGTCCGGTCTAATTGGCATATTACCCTTTTATTAGTATAGATTCCTTTGCTTTAGGAAATTTATCATACTGTGATGTGATAGTTGGTTTAACTTGTCTGTCTTAGTAATTGAATTTTTAAGGTCAGGCTTTGAGTCACTTATTTCTCTATACTCATCACTTAGCACATTATCTTTCAAAAGTAGGCTCTTAAAGAAATGTATTTAATTCAATTAAATTTTTAGTATGTAGAATTTCATCTATTTTGTAATTTATCCTTATATTTTGTAGGTCAGTTGAATCAAACTAAATATTTGAACAATTTCAGTTTTGCCTTCTAAAAATCATCTCAAGAGACTGAACCAAGTATTATAATGTAATTTTTTACATTCTTAACTCAGTCAAGTCTTTACTTTATCCTAGTGGAATTGATATAAAATAATGAATCTACCCACACAGTTTTATTTTTAAATTTATAAGTGAATAACATTCTACACAGCCCAATCTGAAATCATATTTATTTCCTTGAAGATAAATGGGGATTTATAACAGTTTGGTTCTTAAAAACTGTATCCATTAATTTCATTTATTTCCTTACAACTATAAGGATCAATTAAATTTTTTTCTTATTTTATATTTTGATTAAAATGCCTTTTGCTCTTTTTTAAAATTAATCAGTTTTACCTTCCTTTGAAATGCAAAATAAACACTACATATAAGACATCAATAATTTATAAAGTCATGAATACATTTTTCAACCAACAATACATCCAAAATATACTGTTTCAATAGTCACGCAGTATCAAAATATAGTGTTAAATAATCATTATTCAGTACTTGTTGCTTTTACTCCTTCCAAAATGTTTACCTATACCAAAGTTTCTTATAACTGATAAAAGGTTTTCATTTAAAGAAAATGACATAATTAATATTGAAGATCACTTCCTGATGTAGACTAAATATTTCTGTGTGCCAAAATTCAAAGTTTAAAATCCTGACCCCCAAAATGATGGTACCAGAAGGAGCAGCCTTTTGGGGTTAATTCGGTCTTGAAAGCAGAGCCCTCATGACTTGTATTAGTAGCTTTATAAAAGAAGGCCCAGAGAGAACCCTTGTCCTTCAGACCATGTGAGGACACGAAAAACCATGGCTGTCTATGAACCAGGAACTGGGCCCTCACTAGATATTGAATCTGCTGGCATCTTGATCATAGACTTAGCCTCCAGAAGTGTGAGAAGTAAATATCTGGTGTCACTCAATCTATGTTATCTTGTTAGAGTAGATGAACAGAATAAGACACTTTCCACCCAGAGAAAAACCAACAAAAAAACACATTTGTTCACAGGAGAAAAAAATAGAGAGCCAGTCACCATAAAATAAGACCAAAAGAGGATAATTAATTTTGGGATGGTAGAAAACTGATTTAACACATACATATCATTAAAGACAGACTAAGATATAATTAATTCAATCTTGTTTATTTTAATTTAACTCATGTACACTCCTATATGTACACATATACACACCAAATACAATTTTTAATTACCCTTTACAATTCAGTGTTTAAACATTAAAAGAAGAAAGGAGGAATTAAAATATAATGAACTTATAAGCATTTTTATAGTCTTAAAGGTTTTGTCTTATTGTGAACCATCTGAATTGGTATCATTCTGGAGGAGGTCGTACTGTCTGCTGAGAACACTGCTGTGTTGTTGTCTGAAATGCTGCTAGCAGGTGGTAAAGATGAGGGAAAGACAGAAAATAGAACATGTGCCACTTAAGAAGAAATGGCTTGCACTAGCTAGTTCTAAAAATTATTAAATGACAATTCTACAATATGTTGTATTAGAAACCAATAGCCAACTCTACAATGTCCTAAAAAAATGAAGTATATTTTACCAAGACACTGTAAATATTGGTGTTTACAGTCTCTACAACACGAAGCTAGAAATATTTAATAATAATTAATGTTATTACTGAGACCCTTTCACTCTCAAAAGCTGGATGAGCTGGCAGGATGGACTAGTGACACATGCTTCATTTTTATTTTATTGAGACTCTACGAAATGACATATTCAATGCCTGTCTGAGTTGACTCAGTTCTTCTTGTTTGTTTTTTAATAGATAGGTAAAATTACTCACTCTACAGCTTACTGCAGGTTCTCTTTTGAATGTTCCTTAAATATTCAATGTTTTCTAAAGTCCTAGGATTTAGTATTTTTCCTGCTCAGGAGTTTTTTTCAACAGGGCTGACTTGTTCCCACTTTGAGTTAAGGTTTACTTAAATCAGAACTTAATCAATCTGCTACTCTGTGGAGGGTGATCTTAAAATGTTTTTAGAGGAAATGACAGAAGTAAATGAAAGATTCAATTTCAGTACTCACTACTATTCTATGATGTAGATCAGAGGTGGGCAACTCCTGGCACGCGTGCCAAACATGGCACGCCAGTAACTTTTGCTGGCATTCGAAACCCTCTCTTATAATCTTCCATTTACAATTTTTTTCTTAATATCGACTTTTATTTTTCAGATAAATTCAGTGTAGGTGCATCTTAGATAAATAATTTTACATAACAAGTTATCTTAAAGACCATAGACATGGATTGACGAGAGAGGGGAAGAGCAATTTCTATGCCTCTGCCTTAACTCTCCCTGCCTTCCTAGATTCAACCAGTGTTTTGGTTTCATCCACATACGCTTGTGAATCTTTGTTCTCAGTGATGAATTTTGTTAAGTCTCGTAATAGGAGTTGCCTGATGGATGAAAGTTGTAGCTCGTGCATATCTCTGAAGGTCACGAAATATAAACCTGATGTAAAATTTCTGTCATCAGTGATGCAGCAGCAAAAGTCCCACTGATAATATCAAACGGAGTCATAAAGTTTTCTGTCAGACTATCAGTGTACATGTATACATTAAAAAAATAAATGTATTTTTCATCATCAGATACTGTGTTTTTGTCGCTCAAATTAATTTTATTATTTCTTCAAGGTTCTTCACATACGTACACCTTAAGAGATATCAAGTAGGCGTAACATGTTCTCAAAAAATTAGGGTTGACACGCAGAAGAATTTTGAGTCAGAGATTTTGCTGGTTTTGGCATGCACTCACAAAAAGGTTGCCCACCCCTGATGTAGATCAATTCATAGATCAATTGCTTCATTATCTAGGATATTTTTACTACTATAGTCTTTAATCAGAAATAAAATTTTAAATATGAAATGTGATAGGCTTTGGAATTAGATTGACAAAGGAAGAGCAGTAACTACAAGATATATCCTCTCAGCAACATTTTATATATAATAGTATAAAGAGAATAAATGTTAAGAAAACTGTGGTATTGATTTACTAATTTCTACTGGAAAGATCTTTAATTAGCTGCCAGGTGCTAGACACTCGACAGTCATTAAATGCCTATCGTGTGTGGGGCACTGTTATATGTATTTTCATGATACAACAGCAAACAGAATTACAAAGGCTCTGTTCCACCTAGTTCTTGAACCAGTTCCTGAACAAGAATGTTTGATTGGTATATGGCACCTGCAGGATGTGGGATCTGAAATAAATTTTATTGCGGTTAACTTAGTGCACCTCCCTTGCTGCTATGAGCCACTGTGCTCAATACTATTCTAGTGAGCTCACTGTGCATTATCCGAGTTCACGCACTGTCTTCATTATCTTTCTTTAACATGGACTTTTTGTTCAGGTGATTTTGTCTCCACTGGAGTTAGAGTCTGACCCTAAATTTCAGCCTGTAGTTTTAGCATATCTCTCAGGGAAGCTTATTGAACATAATAACATTAAAATTGTCCTTGTTCATTGTGTAACATTTCCTGATAGGTACTTACAGGCATGATAATGATGACAGTGAGACCCACAAGGAAGAATATTTCTTTTCATAGGTACTAATCTTATCTTTTACTCTTCTCTGTGAAACAGATCATCAAAGGTAATTAATTACTCATGTTATATTGATAAATCCTCTAACAAAATTAACCTTGTGTCTTTTATTTCCCTCTCTAGCTGTGTTTATTTTTTTTTTTTGCACCTTTTTCTGATCATAATAAACTGGAAACAGAAGGTTCTGGAATTTTCTCCCGACGAGTCATAGTTCAGGAGCATAAGTGTTAGCAACCAAAGAGGCTGGGTTTAGTTCCCAGTACCACTGCTACTATATGTAAATAATAATATTGCATTCTGAAATCGTAAATTACTAAAATAAGTTCAAAATAAATAAATGTGTGGGGTTTTTTTCTATACAATCAACAACACTGACTGCTGTGAGGCTGTTCAGCTCTTATTTTACATTTTCCAAAGCTTGTTTAAAATATGGTTTTATATTTTGAATACACACACATATAGATTTCACATAAATATTAGTATATATGACACTTCAAAGACTGTAAATCATCAGTATGCAATTGGCATGATTAGGATTATCATCAATAGTGAGCACCCCCACAGGGCCCAGCACATAATAAGGTGCTATATGATGAAAGAGATAATGGGAGTGTCCTCTCCATGCTTGAAACCATGCCATCTTTACAGTCAGTAGTTCATAGGTCTAGCGGCCTGTTAGACTCCTTTTGAAATGCTGATCACATTCTATCTTTGTTTTTGCAAGTTAAACTCTTCTGTTTCCAGGAACTAATCCCAGAGTGACCAAGGGTAGCTCATTAAATATTTCGGAGGCTTCATACACACTTTATAAAGACTTTGTAAAAAAATTGTATTTTAGTAGTAATTGTATAAAAGTTTTTTTTTGTTCCTGAATAGTAGTGACCCTGTAATTAGATGTTTTAGTAGGATATAGAAGTTTTAAAATAAAACAATGCAGGTATTCAAAAGGAAATTCTAAAAGCAAAAGCATTTCTTGGAAAAGAAAAAGAAATCAAGCAAAGCAAGCAAAGTGCTCAGGTAGAATTGCAAACATCTGTCATGCTCCTCAGTATAAGTAAGCATTAATGGTGAGGGATGGCAGACCCTTACTTATAACACATGCATCCCTTAGATCCCACATTTGGCCACGGTACATGTAAATTTTACATGGTAAATATAATAATTATAGATAAAAGATATTAGATCTCTATATACAATAGTTACCTTAATGTATATAATATATTACTGAGAAGGAAAGTGTGAGGTTAAATAGGAAAAAGAACGTGTGTGTGTGTGTGTGTGTGTGTGTGTGTGTGTTGTTTACTCAGTAAATATTGGGAAAGATATTTTTCAAAATAGCAGTGGTTTAACCTACATTATATTTGTGTGATACTTTCCTATATATTTTCTATATTGCTAAATATCCTATTTAGAATATATTATTTTCATAATCAGAAAAAGCTATTTTTTCAAAAATAGATCTGATTAGTCTCTTTCTTGCCCTACCAATTACGACATATTGATTGAAAGTATAAACTTTGCCCTGGCCAGTGTTGCTAAATAGTTAGAGTGTTTGCCCAAGAACGGAACGATTGTAGGTTCAATTCTGGTCAAGGGCACATACCTGGTTGCAGGTTCCCCCTCCCTGGTTGGGGCCTGTGCTAGAGGCATCCAATTGATGTGGCTCTATTACATCCATGTTTCTCTCTCCTTTCTTCCTCTCTCCCTCCCTTCCATTCTCTCTATAATCAATAGAACAAAATATCCTCCAGTGAGGATTAACAAAACAAAACAAAAACTTTAAAGTTTAACTCCATAGTATACATACAATTTTCTTTATCATCTGACTGTGTAAATATCTTATCTCATTCTCCACCAATATACCGTATGTGTCATCAATGTAAAAATACTTAACATTTTTCAGAAAGGTGTTTCTTTAATGCTTCCCTGCATTTGTTTATTGTTTTCTTTCACTTTCTCACCTTTCAATCCAGTGCTCAAGCAATACTGTCCAGCCAACTCAACCTATGTGAGAGCCAATACAGAGCCGAGAGAATCTAACTAGGCAATATATAAAAAAATAATATCGATTCTTGAATGACCACATTTGTCCAGTTATATATTGCTACATCTCTCCCATTCTCCAGCTCTAAATTCTGGAGATTAGATACACATTTAAATTTTTTACTCTCTCTTCTTTTTGGTCTGATATTCTTGTGAAATGATAGCCAAGAAGGCATAAATAAACAGAAACAACCTGTGTTGGTCATGGCCTGATAACTTATTTTCCTTTAAGCAATACCCTATCCTGTTAACTTCACTAACCTCCTTATTTCCATTAATTTAGGCCCTCATCTATGTTAAAACAGCAATAAACAATATATTGAATCACTATATTTTGTCAATTTCAGGACACATTAAATTCCCACAATATAATTTCTCTGGGTTTGGAGATGCATCTAATATGAGTGGAATGGTGTTTTCATGTTATGGCATAGTTTTATAATAAATTTTTTAAATTTTGTACTGCTACATAAAACAATGCTGTGTCTTACAATCAACAGCATCTTAGAATGGATTATGTGTGTATGTGTATATGTATGTATGTGAGTTGTCCCCTGGTTTTCAAGTCCTGTAGGAAGTGAACTTCTTAATTAGAGTGAACACTGTGTCTCTGGTATACTTGGCACTTACTAGCTATTTAATAATCATTAGTGAAACGATTAAATAAAATGCTATCCACAGTAACATATTTGGGTGCATGTGGTCTCATTGGAATGTCAGGGTCTGTACTTGAATAGTCTAGTAAAACCTGAAACATGTTCCACAATCTGCATCTCAACAGTATTGGGACGTTTCCAAAGCAGAGTATGGGCAGAGGAAACTAAGGTCAGTCTACAAATTTAGATTATAAATTCTAGTGAAAATGAGTGAAACCATAGTTAATATAAATTTAGGTCTGCCAAGAATTTTGCAAAGAAGCATGACCAGTTTCCATCAACCCAGTTAACGCTGTTGGTCCTGCCTGGTGATTCCCTGAGACCTATTCCACACAATTTCTGGACTCACCCAAGCCATTTCTAATGGCTTTTCCATATTAATGACCTGTCTTGCCTCATACTTTGGACTTCCCTAAAATCTCTCAATCAAACAGCATCTGGCCTCAGCATGCACTGTAACTCTTGCTAAGTGGCCTCAGGTCTGGCTCTAGAGGCATCTGCATTTGGACACAGCTTGGCCTCTTCTGAGCACCTTCAAACCCAACACAAGTAGCAGTCATTTGCAGATCACTTTGTTACAGAGGTAGTTAGACAGACATGAGCAGAGCAAGGATGACGGGCCAGGTACAGAAACTCACCAGGACAGAAAGTCCTGGATATCTAACAAAACTGGGAAAGGAAAACCTTGCCTCCAGGGTAATATGTCCTCCCATAGCATACTGCTGGCCATGTGGTTTAGACCCCTGACTTTCCTCCCTAAAGATAACATCTAGGCCTCAGTTTTATTTCAGCTCCAGGCCCAGAAAATCAGCAAAACCAGACAAGTGATGCCCTGGCTATCTCAGGACCAGCTGCATTGACTAATGACCCCCTGCCCTGGCACCAACCACAATCATGAAAGAGCACACCTGGAAAGCTGATGAATATTCTATTGAGACCCTCCCCTGAGACTTCCCCTAAGATTTCCACCAGCAAGAGACACATAATGTGCTCAGGATAAAGGACCTGGTGTGCTCTCTCCCCTAGAGGAGCACACCCATGCCATTCCGTTCTCCCTTCTTTCCTCTAAGGGTCGCCCCATGAAACTTGCAACCAGAGGAGCAATGGACAGGCTAACCCCGTGAACCTGCCTCCAAGGACTCCTTTTCTCTGAATTTTCAGTGAGTCAAAGCAGCCCAGGCTCTCCTGTTACTTCTTCTATACCCTTCCTGTTTCACTGTCCTAAGTATACTTTTATTTTGGCCAATGCATTCTTACTTACTTTGCTACACTTTGTCTCTTGATTGAAATCTTTCCTTCCAGAAGACAAGAACCAAGATCTCATCACCTCACTGGTAATGCTATGGTTTATAGTAAATTAGCAACTGCTATTGGAAAGGACCCAGTGACATTGCCTGTTTAGCTTTGGCCATGACCTTCAACATATCCTAGAGTTTCACAAAATATTCATTCACTAAAAATGAATGAAACCAAAGCACAGCAATTCAAGGAAGAGGTTGAGGCCTCAACGGATAGGCATGTACACAGACTAGCATGACCGGAAATTTGAACAAAGGGGCAGCCACAAGCTTTCTTCTGACCTTTTCCCTTTACTCCATGGCATTTATATGAGCTTAGACTGCAAGTATTCTAGAGATGGCAAAAAGCAGATCCTGACACAATTCACGTTGTACTGATTCTTTTTCCAAAGAAATGTAGCAAGTTCCACCCACCCGACCCTTAAAATAACCAAAACAATAATAATAACAAAGAAAAAAAGAAATGAACTACCTTAAGGTAAATATAAGAAAATAACAATATATTCTAAATTCTATATTGATAGATACAAATCTAGTTTTTTTATACTAAGCTATGAGGCAATTAAGTTCATGTAAATTTAATCCTGTTTATTTTATAAAGTGGAAATTCTTCATGGCAATTTTTAAAGTGCAAACTTCAGCCCTAGCTGGTTTGGCTTAGTGGATAGAGGGTCAGCCTGTGGACTGAAGGGTCCTGGATTCAATTCCCAGTCAAGGGCACATGCCCGAGTTGAGGGTTCAGTTCCCAGTAGGGGGTGTGCAGGAGGCAGCTAATCAATGATTCTCTCTCATCAATGATTTCTCTCTCTCTCTCTCTCTCTCTCTCTCTCTCTCTCTCTCTCTTCCTTCCTTCCTCTCTGCAATCAATAAAAATATATTTTGTTAAAAAAGTAAAAAAAATTTAGAAGCACCAAGGCAAAAACCATTAAAATGAAAACCACCTTTATATTTAGAAATGCCATTTCCAATAACACTATTTTTAAAAGAACTTCCTATACAAGTATTGTACTTCTATAAAATGTTAACTTTTAATAACAAAATTAACATAGCAGGAGCTATTCTCATATGCTACTATGTGTCCTGAACTCTTTATTTACCAGCAATGGTTTTTTAAAATTTCTATAAATGTTTGCATTAAAGGGCAATCAAAGTATACAAAAACACACAAATTATATCACACACACACACACACACACACACAGTCATTATCCTTGATGCATGACACAAGAGACAAAAATCTAGTAGATACTACTGATGTCCATATAGTCTCTCCTCAACTGAGTTCACCAGCATTTATAATAGATTTTCCATGCTACCTTTAGATTTTCATTTAAGAAACCCTTTATCTTCCTATCTCCTAAGAACTTTTGTTCTAAACTACTTGATTGAGGTATGATTGACATGTAAAAATCTGTGCATTCATAATGTATATAACTCCTTGAGTTTGGGGATAAGTATGTACACATTAAACCACCACAACCAAAGATATATTCATTAGATAGCTAAGTTTCCTTCCATCCCCTTGATTACGATGATGATGATGATGATGATGATGATGATGATGATTTTGTGTGTGCATGGTAAGAGCACTATACATAAGATCTGCACTCAATAAATTTTTACAATACAATATAGCATTGTTGAGGACTTTATTATTAACCAAACCCTTGCTTATTTGCAAATAAGGGCATCTTGTCAGTTTTAGGGAGATAATGTCCCTCAGTTAAACCTCAAACAATAGGGAATGGGAGGTGTATGAATAAACTAGAGGCCTGGTGCACAGATTCTGCTCATCCTGGTCAGCGAAGTAGTGCTCCCACTGTAGAAGTGTACTGACCACCAGGGGGCAGCTCCTGTGTTGAGCATTGGGGGCCAGCTGGACCTCACCCATGCACGAATTCATGCACTGGGCCTCTAGTAGAACATAATTTCACAATAACAACATAATTGGCGGTATCCTCAAATTAATTTTAATAGAATTGTAACAATTTGTATTTGTTAGTTATTCACCAAAAAAAGAGCAAATATTCCTAGTAAATGTAAGTATAACTATTATAACTAATATATTCTTTATTGAAAATGTTGTGTTTGGCTTAATCTTCATAGTTACTTAACTATCTTCAGTGAATTCTGTTCCAAGTAAATATTGTTTTATTTCTTTCTTCTTTCCATAGAGAATAAAGCACTTCCCTAAGAAAAACAAAACAAACAAACAAAACACCTAACTGAAGTGATTCATGCTACCTTCCTTAAAATAAGTGTTTTTATTTCCTTTTAAGTTAACTTTGGATATTTATTATATCCATACTAGAGGCCCAGTGCATGATATTTGTGCATGGGTAGGATCCCTAAACCTGGCCAGCAATCAGGGCCAATCAGGGCCTTCCTTCTCCTGGCTGCCAGCTGCTGGCCAGGGCCTTCCTTCATTCCACACCACCCCCTGGTGGTCACCGCATGTCATAGCGAGTGGTCGAACTCCAGGCTGGTTGAAATCCCAAGGAGACAATTTGCATATTAGCCTTTTATTATATAGGATTATAAGATCACTTACAACGTATGAGAGTGAGATTGTGCATTCAGGATTGCCCTTAACCCAGTTTATTTTTAGTAATTGTAAATACTAATACTCATATTTTTTCATTGGCTAGTGCTGTAAGGTGGCATCTGTCATCACCATCCTCATATAAACTCACCATTGCTACAGCATCTGTTCCATCACACAATGTTCTATTTCTATGTCTCACACATCTAACTAGAGAGGCACAAATAGACTATTTTAAAATAAGTTGCCAATGTTTCTAAATGAGAACTCAAATAGTCTTTGCCAGAAATGTATGTGACAGAACAGGAATAAACTATTACTTGTGACTTTAAAGACTATAAAAACTGAGTTAATTGTTTCATTTACATTACATACTAAGATTACACAATTAAAAAATTGGAGAATAACTTTATGCTTCACTTTTATTATTTTTCCTAATATGTGTAACTGTTCTCATTTAGGGTTTAAATATATTTATATAGCATGAAAATGTGATAGATCTATTTCAAACCTGGTAGATTCAACATAGTTAATTTTCTGTGGCAAATACTTCTCCCTGGGACATAGTGAATTAGAATTAAAACATAAATTCATCCATCTATTCATCCATTAATTCAATAAATATTGATTGATTATCCAATGTGCTGGGAAATAGGGATGAAATTTTTTTTTAAAGCAATGACTAAAGTCATTGAACTGATTATTAAAGTTATAGAACTGATTATTCTAGAAGAGGATGAAATTTATATCAATTATATTATATTTATTATATTATATTATATTATATTATATTATATTATATTATATTAATTATATTATATATAAATAAAGTGCTGTGAAGGGGAATAAAGAAGGATATAGGGATAAAAGTTGCAAAACAGGGTGTCACTTTAAAAAATAATTTAGTAAAAAATATCTGAAATGAAAATAATATTTGAAATCAGAGATGAATAAGTAGTCAATTTTTCCTTTTAGAAAAGATGATTAGGAAACATCTAGCATGGTTAAAAGACATTCGTGTGCTTGTGGCAAGAGTTCGTTACTGACACCATCTCTAAGAATAAAAAAGAACACAATTTTGCAATACGCAGGCAGAGTGTAGCCCAGCCAGAGTAGCTCAGTTGGGTGAACATCTTCCCTTGTACTGAAGGGTTGCAAGACTGATCTCTGGTTGAGGCATATTCCTGGGTTGTGGATCACATCAACGTCTCTCTCTCTCTCTCTCTCTCTCTCTCTCTCTCTCTCTCTCTCTCTCCCCCATCTCTAAGCATGTCTTTGAGTGACAATTTAAACAAACAAAAATCTTCTTAACAAACAAAAATATTATTTAAAAAAAGCAGTGTACAAGTATGTAAGAAAATCTCAAACAGGCTAATCCATAGAAAGGCTCTCTATTGTGCTTCAATGCAATCATTGTATTTTGATTCAAACACTACACATAGCTTATATGACTTACTATAGCTAAGGAGGAAAGACTGTGTTTTCTTTGTTCAAGAAGAATTGCAGCATAAATTATTTCCACAATGTTAAATTATTCGTCTTACTGCTTTACAACTATTTGAGAACATTTTGCCTGAGAAAAATATGTCCAAATATAAGTGAAGGCCACATGGTGTGTCGCTCAAAGAAAGCAAAGGCATGAAAAATTCCATTTTGTCATTTATCTTTTAATTTATTTAAACATTATTCACTTCAGTCTAAGTAGATATGCCCTAGAAATAAAAGCTTTGAGATTGTATAGCTGTCGACCGAACATAAAATACTGCCATTTTTAAATTGTGTGTATTTTAATTAAACAAAAGCTATAAAATAGTTCTTAATGTGTAGAACATATTTTGTATGTAATCAGTGAATCATGTTATATGTAAAGTAAAACTTTTAAATAATACCAAGTTAAGCTATGAGGAATTAATTTTCTGAATAAATAAGTCAGTAAATCAATGAAAATACTTGAACAAATGCAATCTCTTACAATAATAATATGATTACAAAAAAAGATATGCTCTTTTCTTTCAACAAGTTACTATCTAGTTATAATGATAATATTAAGATAATGGAAAAATATTAAAGAAGTAACAGTTAGGTGTTATATTTAAGACTAAACCTGCATAATATCTGATAATGTGTATATGTTGTGGCATTCATACAGTGTCCAAAACCAAAAGATATGGATTCTTACTCCACTACTTCAATTTTATAACAGCGCAATTCTGAGTCTCATTGTGTACAACTCTAAATAATCAACTATGTGAGACATACGGAGGCAGAGAGAAAGGGAGAGAGGCTCAAGTAAGGCAATGCTCATGAAAGGTACCAAAAGGGGATTGCTTCTAATTATTATTAATATAGGATTTTAGAAGTGTAGATTCATTGATTCACTCATTTCTTTATTATAAAGTTGCTTATTGTACCCAAATAATATGCCAGGCACTGTTCTAGTTTCTGGGCAAATAGCATGGTAGACTACTCTCCTGCTCTGGGAAAGCTTACATTATAGAAGAGGGAACAAAAAATGAATAAATATGCAGACTTATCACATGTGAAACAAGATTGTAAGCACTGGGGAAAAATTAAGGCAAAGTAAAGGTTTGCAGAGAGACAACCTTGAAGAGAACTATTTTAAACAGGGAAAGCCTTTCTGAGAGATGTTGTAATAAGAGATCTGAATAGAATAAGGCTGAAAACTATGAGGTTTTTTTAGGATGAGAGAATTTTGGGTAAATAGATGCAGAAGCAATATCAGAAATAAGCTTGGTATTATTGGAAAAAGAGCAGGGAGGACAATGTGCGTGAAGGGGCGCATGATAGTAGAGGGGACTTGGGGGTTTGTGGCCTAATATGAAGAAAAGAGGAGATAGTAAAAAGAAGCTTAGAGAGAGTTCAGCACTTTGCCAGGATCTTGGAGGAAAATTGAGATTAGTGTAGAAAGCGAGGAAAAAGCAGGGACTCCATGACAAAGGAAACATGAAAAAGGAAGTGAGTAAAATAAGGATTAAAATATTGAGAGAATTAGGGTCATAAAGAGAACTATAATACAATAGTGATCCAAAACAATAATTTTAAAATAAGCAACCATCAAACAGTTATTTAATATAAAAAATAAACCATCTATAGTAATAAAAGGGTAATATGCTAATTAGACCGGGAGACCTTCCAGACGTTCTTCCGGAAAAAGCCATAGTGGTAGGGCCAAGGCAGAGGCCGTTAGGAGCGATCAGGCCAGGAGGGGAGAGCAGTTGGGGATGATCAGGCCGGCGGGGGGGAGGGCAGTTGGGGGCGAGCAGGCTAGCAGTGGGGGGCAGTTAGGGGTAAGCAGGCTGGCGGGGGGGCAGTTGGGGGCGAGAAGGCCGGCAGGCCAAAGCGGTTAGGGGCAATCGGGCAGGCAGGCAGGTGAGCAGTTAGGAGTCAGTGGTCCCGGATTGTGAGAGGGATGTCCGACTGCCGATTTAGGCCCGATCCCTGTGGGACATCCACTGAGGGGTCCCAGATTGGAGAGGGTGTAGGCCGGGCTAAGGGGCACCGTCCCCCATGCACGAATTGTATGCACCAGGCCACTAATCAATAATAAGAAGGATGGTTTGAAATGAAGAGTGCCTAAGGTAAGAATGTGTTAATTAACCTATAGATCAAAGGCACCTCAAGATGATGTTTAGCAGAGTAGGCTAACTCATGTATATATATTGATTTCAGAGAGGAAGGGAGAGAGAGATGGAGATAGAAAAATCAATGATGAGAGAGAATCATTGATTGGCTGCCTCCTACACGCCCCACACTGGGGATCAAGCCCACAAGCCGGGGATGTGCCCTGACCGGTAATCAAAACCTGACCTCCCGGTACATAGGTCGATGCTCAACCACTAAGCCACACCAGCCGGACTAGGCTAACTCTTAATAAACAAACTACTAAATCTTACTGGTTTTACACAGTTAATTTATTTCTTACTTACACCACACAGGGACAGACTCTCTTGGGGATTGTGCTCAACATAGTCATCTGGACACCAAGGTTTTGCTTGCCTCTTAAGTCCTTAATTCCTCTCCATTCAGCCAACTGATGGAAAAAGCATAGCCTTGGTATTTGAGAGTGTTTATTGTCTGTTCCAATAAGGGGAGCTGCATATTTTATAAGTAATCTAGACCTAAGTCAAGTGTGCGCACATCATAGAATAGGAGCCTGGAAAATATAGTGCAGTTGTGTGGCCAAGAAGAAAAACAAAACAGAAAATACATCCAGAGACAGATACACATTTGATATAGCAGACAGTACAAAGAAATGTAGTAAAAAAAAAAAAAATATGCATAGTAAAAAGAACAATAGCATATATAAAACAAACAGCACAAAGAAAATAGAACTTCTAATGTCACAAATGCTATCTTTCATATTTTAATACTAGAGGCCCGATGCATGAAATTTGTGCAAGGGTAGGCCTACCTTCCCCCAGCTGCCGGCACCAGCTTCCCTCTGGCACCCCACACCGGGCTTCCCTCTGGCTGCCAGCAGGCACCCGGGACCCAGGTTTCCCTCCGGTCTAATTAGCATATCATACTTTTATTATTATAGATTCTATTTAAATAAATATGAAAAGATATCATCATTATCAAAAAGTTTTTTTGGTAAATATCATTCAGGCAAAGTCTTCATAATATTTTTATTAAAATATTAACTTTTGAATTGAATTTCATATTTCTGGTTTCCTACACCCTCATAGAGTAGTACATCAGTGTAGACCATGGCATTTGGATAATGGAGTTACTTTTAATCATTCATTATTTCCATGTTCTCTAAGTAAATAATGCTGGCTCATTATGTCCTCATTCTAAAATGCAATAAATGTATGCCTCTATTTGATTTGTATTTATTGAAAAACTTTTTTCTTAGGAAATAGAAACAAAGTGAGCTCAAAATGACATTTTCCTCTTAATTTGAGGCAGAGAACAACAATTTGGTATCTGTAACTATTTGGAAGCATCAATTAAAACAAGGTTGTAAAATATTGAGTAATATTTTTAAATAATGCAATAGTTGTCAACATATCCAGAAAACATGTTAAAATCACATCAACTTATAAATGTGACTTATGAACTATTGCTTACAATGACCTATGAAAAATTGATTAATTTTCCTATGCCCTAAACATTTGTGATGTAGCAGTAGTAGTAGCAGTAGTGATAATAACAATTATAAGAAAGCAATTGCATATTTAAAATTCATTTTTACATTGAAGACTATCCTTAAACACATCATCTACTAGGTAGCAATTTTTCTGATCTAGGAGACCCTAAACAGAATTATTGTTGATTACAACTAGGTATACCACTAATTAAACCTATATGTGTGAAATAACTATTGGTTTTACATCAGATCTAAAATACCTTCTACCAATCTCTCATATTCTCTCTACTCTCCTCTTTCAGGACACTATTATCTGATGGCTAAATCTTATTGGATTTTATCCTTTTGAAGTATTGCCTTCTCATAAGCTATGCTATAATGATAGTGCTTGTCTAAAGCAATGATTTTCCAAAATATTTTTTCTTCTTATGTACCCTCTAAGAATTTAGATTAAAATAAATGTTTTCAAGAAAGTTTCCTGGAAAGATATTCCACATTTATAGACTGGAAGAATCAACATAGCTAAAATAACTATATTACCCAAAGCAATATATAGATATTATGAAATCCCCATCAAAATTCCAATATCATTTTTAAATAAATAGAATAAAAAATTCAGATTTATATGGAACAACAAAAGACCCTAAATAGCCAAAGCAATCCTGAGAAAAAAAGAGGAAGCCAAAAGTATCACACTACCTGACTTCAAATTATACTAAGAGCAATGATAGTCCAAACAGCATGATACTGACACACAGAAAAACAGACACACAGAACAATGGAACGGAATTGAGAGCCCAGAAATAAAACCACATATTGGATGCTGCATTATTCAATTTATGGGGAAATTATTTTTTTACAAAGGAGCCAAAAACATACAATGGAGAAAAGGAAGACTTCAGTAAATATATCTGGGGAAATTGGAAAGTCACATGCAAAAGAATGGAACTAGCCAGCTGTGGGCAAACTACGGCCCGCAGGCCGGATCCGGCCCGTTTGAAATGAATAAAACTAAAAAAAAAAAGACCGTACCCTTTTATGTAATGATGTTTACTTTGAATTTATATTAGTTCACACAAACACTCCATCCATGCTTTTGTTCCGGCCCTCCGGTCCAGTTTAAGAACCCATTGTGGCCCTCGAGTCAAAAAGTTTGCCCACCCCTGATACTAGACCAAAGTTTATCACCATATACAAAAATTAATTTAAAATGGATCATAGACTTAAATATAAGATATGAAACAATAAATTACATAGAAGAAAAACTTGGTCTTAGAGATTTTATGAATTCAATCCCAAAGGGAAGTAAAGGCAAAAAATAAATGAATGGGAAGAGTTTTCAGGTGATAATTGTAAAATTTAAAATACCAAATATATTGAAATTTTGCCTCATTAAATATTGTCATTTTAAAATTAACAGGTTATGTTAGTCTTTTCATTAAACCCAATAAGATTTAATTATCATAATTATTAATACACAACACTAATGTAAAATAAATTATGAACAGATATAATATTACATTGTCTTTAATTCTTTAGATCATATTCAATCCCAATTTCTCTTTAGAATTTATTCAAATATATTAAATACACTATATACTTAAAATTTTTGTTTAAAGTTTTGTTATTTTTCTACAATAAGATCTATTTAAATTATTTTTACTTGTCTACATTTAAATATATTTGTAAAGTTATTTCAAATGTACTATGAATGTAAGACAGTGTTAAAAATTTATTTTAGATTGACCTATTTCTACTGTTATGTATAAATGTAATGAACAATTGATCAAAAATCTTCTATCACATGTGAATATTATTTTTGTAAGAATAATGCAGCATTCAATATTCACTCCATTCCTTTCTTTAAAAAAAATTTGGGCTGAGCATGAAGAAACTGTGTTATAGTACAACTATAAGCTTATTTTTTCCAATCCCTGTATACTGTAATTAGCCTTAGGATGGGTGAGATATTTCTTTTTATTATAAAGTATAGGTAAATGTACTAGAGGAGATTTGGAAAGAAACTGCTTGACTCAGGAAACATATCAGTCTTAAGAAAGAATCCATGTGAAAGTGTGGATCAGAAATTAGTTTCCTTAAAACCATCTGTGCTAGTATCTTATAACCCCAGGCTATGTACACCCAGTTGGAAGACAACTGGTCTAAGGAGGTTGCCTGCAAACTGGGACATTCCCCTGGAGAGTTTGA
The DNA here is from genome assembly GCF_000147115.1 of Myotis lucifugus. Taxonomy (NCBI): domain Eukaryota; kingdom Metazoa; phylum Chordata; class Mammalia; order Chiroptera; family Vespertilionidae; genus Myotis; species Myotis lucifugus. The sequence continues at coordinate 1,482,828 of NW_005871207.1, read as the reverse complement.
ATATGCAGAATAACACTGATTCCTTGCTTAGTCCCTTTTTTGGGACCTCACCTGTCACAATGGCATTCAATGTGTCCTATATGAAGAGTAAAAGTTCCACATTCTGAAGAGATTGACAGCATCATACTTAATCTTCTATTTGCTTAGCATTTTCTACTTCTTGAAGTTTGCATGTGTATTGTTGAATGAACTTCCATACTACATGTTCTATAGTTTTAATTAATACAATATGCATAAGATAGACGAGTGGCTCACAACGATTTGTGCCAAATACACATATATTATAGATAATTTATGGTTAATTCAAAGATGCGAAAACTTCAGAAAATGGCAGAACTGATACTTATCAATTGAGTTCAATCTTGTAGTAGGCCACACAGCAAGATAAAGACAGTGATGTTCTAAACTGACATGACAAGAAGTCAGCAAAAAGTTGCTAAATCATCAAAAGGACAGTTTGAAGTATTAATGTATATGTGTGTGTGTGTATCTACACTAATAAAAGAGAAACATGGTAATTAGCGTACGACCGCTACCCTTCCCATTGGCTAATCAGCATATCCTTATGCAAATTAACTGTCAGCCAAGATGGCGGCCGGCAGCCATGCACTGAAGCAAACAGGAAGGCTTGCTTGCTCCAGTGATGGCGAACTCCAACGTTCCCCGCCTGAGTTGCTGGCCTCTCAGCTGCAACTCTAAGCAACTATGTACTATGTTGTAAATAAGAAGCTAAACAAAACCCCAGAAACTGGCTTTCAGTCAGCCAGGTTCAGCCAGCCTGACCGCAACTTGTATCAAAATGCAGAAGGAAAACAAAGGGCAGAAACCGGCTTTTAGCAGCCATGGCCCTCAGAGCTTAATGCTGGCCCAGAATTATATAGAAAAGTTAAATAGAAGAAAACAAGGAGCTTTTAGTCAACTGCCAGCGGGAAAACAGCCCTCAGCCCCTCAGCCAGCCTGGCCAGGCACCCCAGTGGGGACCTCCACCCTGATCCAGGACACCCTTCAGGACAAACCAGCCGGCCCCTACCCGTGCACCAGGCCTCTATTCTATATAGTAAAAGGGTAATATGCCTCCCGGCACCGGGATCAGCGAAGCAGCGAGGCTCCCGGCACTGGGATCAGCGGAGCAGCGAGGCTCCTGGCACCGGGATCAGCATGACAGGGGGCAGCGCCCAAACCCCCTGATCAGCCCTGCTCTGTGCCTGATAGGGGGGAGCTCGCCAATCCCCTGATCGCCCCGCTCTGTGTGTGACAGGGTGCAGCCAACCAACTCCCCTGATCGGCCCTGCTCTGTGGTGTGACAGGGTGAGACGCCCCAACCCCCCGCCCCCACGGGCCCTGCTTCTGTGTGTGACAGGGTAGAGCCATAACCCTCTCCATCAGCCCTGCCCTGGAGTTGTGACAGGTGGCGGGCGCCCCCAACCCCTGATCGGCCCTGCTTCTGTGGGTGATAGAGGGTGGGTGCCCCCAACCCCCCTCCACGGGCCTTGCTTCTGTGTTGTGACAGGGTAGAGCCATACCTCCCCATTTGGCCTTGCCCTGGAGTTGTGACAGGGTGCAGCGCCCCAACCCCTTGATCCGCCCTGCTCTGTGCGTGACAGGGGGAAGCTCCTCAACCCCCTGATGGGCCCTGCTCTGTGAGTGACGGGGGGCAGTGCCCCAACCCCCCTGATGGACCCTGCTCTGTTAGTGACAGGGGGCAGCGCCCCAACCCCCTGATCGGCCCTGCTCTGTGCGTGACAGGGGGTGGCGCCGCAACCTCCCCATTGACCCTGCCTTGAGTGTAACCCTGCTCTGAGCCTGACCAGGGGCTGCACTTAGGGATTGGGCCTGCCCTCTGCCACCCGAGAAGCAGGCCTAAGCCAGCAGGTCGTTATCTCCCGAGGAGTCCCAGACTGTGAGAGGGCACAGGCCGGGCTGGGGGACCCCCCCTCCCCTCCCAAGTGCACAAATTTTTGTGCATCGTGCCTCTAGTATATATATATATGTATATATATATACATATATATATATATATATATATATATATATATAGAGAGAGAGAGAGAGAGAGAGAGAGGGTCCATAAATACCAAAGGCTAGACCTAACACCGGAAGTCAGTGGTGGGTTGCCAACGTGACCCAGCACTGACTGCGGCTGGTGCTGGGCAGCGATCCAGCACTGACTGCTGAGGGGTTTCAGATTAGGTCCAGAGAGAGGCCTGCAGAGAGAGAGGCAGTGTGTGATCTGAAGCCTCAGTGGCAACTGTTGATCAGCCCTTGCCTCTCTCTTTCTCTCCCGGCTTCACCAGCAGCTGCGCCCCTATTTCTCTCTAGGCCTCCAGCTGGGGCTGCTGATCAGCCCTGCCTCTTTGATCAGGCCCAGAGATGGACCTGGAGATGCTGACTGGCATAAAAACCAACCAATCAGAACCTAATCTGGGTGAACTACGAAGGCAGAACCTAAGGTGGGGGCTGAGGAGGGGTTTTAAGGGCACAGCTATTTGGTGTAAGGTGTAAGAAAGCGGTTCAATTTTTCAATGACCACTTTGGTAGTATAATGCATATGGCTGGCTACCAGTCCAGATATAGGAATTATGTGTTTTTATCTGCCCAGAGCATCTCCTCCTGCTGAAAAAGGCTTTCCCCCAATTTAAGCAATCCTATCCTATATAATCTATCTATACTAATAAAAGGGTAATATGCTAATTAGACCAGGTCGACCGCCATCTTCTGGCTGTCCAACTTCCTTTCAGACAGAGCCATGGTGGTGGGGACCGAGGCAGAGGCAGTTAGGGGCGAGTTCAGGCCAGCAGGGGATTAGGGGCAAACAGGCTGACAGGGCAGTTGGGGTGAGATTAGGCTGGCAGGGGAGAGTAGTTGGGGGCAACCAGGCTGGAAGGGGAGGGCAATGAAGCAGGCAGAGGCAGTTAGGAGCTATTCAGATCGGCAGGGGAGAGCTGTTGGGGTCGAAATCACGCTGTCGGGAGGGCAGTTGGTGGCAATCAGGCTGGCAGGGGAGGGCCACTGGGGGGGGGAGATCAGGCAGTTGGGTGCAACCAGGCTGGAAGGGGAGGGCAGTTGGGGGTGAGATAAGGCCAGCAAGGGAGGGCAGTTAGGGGTGATCAGGCAGGCAGAGGCAGTTGGGGGTGAGATCAGGCTGGCAGGGGAAGGCAGTTGTGGTGAGATCCGGCTGGCAAGGGAAGGCACCAAGGGGTTATCAGGCAGGCAGGCAGAGAGGTTAGGGGCGATCAGGCAGGCAGACAGGTGAGTGGTTAGAAGCCAGCGGTTCCAGATTGCCAAAGGGATGTCCGACTGTCGGTTTAGGCCCAATCCCTATGTGATCGAGCCTAAACTGGTGGTGTGACATCCCCCAAGGAGTCCCGGATTGGAGATCATGCAGGCTGGGCTGAGGGGACCCCCTCACCCCCCTGCACAAATTTCGTGCATCGGGCCTCTAGTGTAGTTAATAAAATCTTTAAAAGAAGTTTTAATTATTTTAAAGTCTGCATTTTATGATGGTTTAGATTATACATAATGCATTAGTAAAGAAGTATGTTTAAATAATATATAAATAAGTAAACATATTTTGGCGTATTTGTCCAAAAATATTTTAATGATGGGATGTGTTATAAAAAAATCTTTGGGGCCACTGGTCTGCATAAAATGCTAATGCTAACTTTTCTATGTTATCTAATTAAAAACTGTCAAACAATTGCTCATTAGCTACCTATCTAGAAATTTTATCATTAGTATTTTCTCTCTCTGTTTTTCACTAAATGGCAAATATAAAAGAAGCAGTAATGTTTGGGGCCAGTCTATTACTAGTGATGCTTATGACAACATAATTATGCTATTCTGCATGTGTACATAGTGTAAATTACATGATTTTTAGGTAATTTATCTAAATAATTAAAGACAATAATATTTGGAACAATTGGGTATAAAGATTAAAAGATATGTAGGCACGATTTTCTATTAGAATGAGTCATTTCCCAGCAACATTTCTTAGTCAATGTAAATTTCAACAGAACTTCCAAAATATTTTAGTCCTGAGCTGAACACATATTTCTGTCAAGCTGGCATTTTTACCACAGAGAAGCAGAGCCCTCTGCAGAAACAAACAATCTCCAATCTTACAGGTTGGCCATAGCTAAATTTAGCAATTCCTTCACAGATGCAGTTTGTATTTAAGATTTTTTTGCAAGTGTGTCCTACAGCTCTGGTCAGGTGTTCAATTTAGTGATAACATTCCCATTACTCTATATGCTTCGGGGTAACAAACATGAAACAATTACTATTTTTATTTCACGGCTGACCAAATTAGCCATACTTCATTTCTAGAGTTTGCATGCCCTGAAATACCAGTGTGCTTTAATATGATCAGTGGGTATCGGTAATGTCTTCCAGTGGCGTTCCTTATTTCAGATTTGAGAACTGCAGTCCAGAAAGAATACAAAGAAAGTGCCAAACAACTCAAAGCAAAATTCACACAACTTAGAACTTCTCAACACCTGAAATTGAGTCAGAATGAATAGATGAATTTGTCTGCCCTAATTAGCCATTCTCAAGATAGGGCACATGTGAATACATTGGGTTATAAAATAGAAGCTGAAACTGACTTGAAAACAATAAAGAATTCCAGTTCTAGAAATAGATATAGTAAATAATTGTTAACATTTTGAAAATGGTTCTTCCTGAGGCATTGAGCTTTTTCAGCCACACTTGCAAACACAGTTATATCAATTTTACCATTAGTTGTGTGCAAGTTCAAATAGTAATTATACGCATGCACAGAGGTTCATTAGTTATAATACTTGTCTTTCTAAATATATTATTAACAAAAAGTTTTATTTCTACTTAAATAAAATAGTAAAACTGACTTTAGTTACTCTAAACTAAAACAAGTATTGCTATTTTTTTCTTTTTGTTTGCAATTTAGACTTCTATTTAAAAGTGGTAATTGGGATATTATCAAAAGTTTTTCATTAAGCTAGAATGAAAAGCATATTCTATGAAATAAAAGCCCAACATAAAACCATATCCAAGTATTAATCTAGGTTTACTCTTTGATATCATATTGACTTTGCTGATTTTCTCATAATGATAAAAAGATGTAAAGCATTTGGCCTCAAACTGTGTTTCTTATAGTTTACTACTGTTCCAAAATATAACCCTTTAAAGACTGTTTAGTAAGAATATGGGAAAACATAAAGAACAGGGGTAAATGCTGTGTATTTAGTTACTAGATGTAAATCTGTTAGTCTTCAAATGCAAAGATACTTAAAAATCAGCATTTTTCAAGTAAATATACCATGTTTTTAGAGTTTGAAAACATTCCTAACACATTCAAGGATGTATGAATCAGACACAATTCTAACATAGAGTGATTATCACAAAATCAAAAAGAATGATAATTTACGAAAAGTTATTACTTTGCCTGGCCAACATGGCTGACAGGTTGAGTGTTAACCTATGAACCAGGAGATCACATTTCGATTCTAGGTCAGGGCACATGCAGGAGTTATGGACTCGATCCCCAGTGGGGGTGTGTAGGAGCCAGACGATCATTGATTCTCTCTCAATGCTTTGTTCTATGCATTTTGGGGGTTCCTTTTTGTTTCATCTTTTGGTTTACTGACTTCTGTCTGTAGTGCTTTAAAAATTAGGGTGCTAACTTCAATTCAACTAATTAACTTTTAACATTTGTTTAAAAAAATCTAGTTATATTACTATTAATATTAAACTGTTTTAGATTCTTTTACGCATTTTCTTTGCATTTCTAACTCTCTCTCCCTCTTCCTTCCTCTCTAAAATCAATAAAAATATATTTTCAAAAAAGTTATTACCTATGAATAAGGAGGTTGAGATTATTTTAAAAATTCAACCTGACACAAACCATAAACATGGCTTAAATATATATTCATCTCAGTTCATTCTAGACATTGGCAACAAAAATTACTCGTGCATGTTTTCTGTCATGAGAGACTTTATTTAGTACAGGAAAGAGTCATTAGTACCACCAAGTCTAAGTGCTACCTTGGAAGAAATACAAAACTGCAAGGGAAGAGAGTCATCCATTCTGTGGCCTACTGATAAATGCTTGAATGCCTAGTGATATTTGAGCAGCTTACGATAGAACCAGAAGGATTCCACAGGCAGAGAAGTCCAAAGGATATTACATTCCATCCCATCATTAACATCTTTTTGTATTTATCATTTTTTTCTTCCATTCCCATCATTTCAAATATTATCTAAATCTTTTCCAAGCTTCCTTATCCCTCAGATTTTGTTTGGAAGAACATTTCCTACAAGAAATCATCCATGAACCAAAAACATGAAATTGTTTCCCCTGTTACTCAGTTTGCATATCTGAACATGTAATCAAGGAATTTAAGCTGCTCATATTTACTTCCATAGAATTATATTCGGCCCAATGTTTAATTTTGTTCAATGTTTTTTAGGAGTTCCTTTTTGTTCCATCTTTTGGTTTACTGACTTCTTTCTGCAGTGCTTTAAAAATTAGGGTGCTAATTCAATTCAACTACTTAGATTTTAACATTTGTTTAAAAAATCTAATTATATTACTATTAATGTTAAACTGTTTATTTTTAGATCCTTTTACTCATTTTCCTTGCATTACTTTCTTATTATTTTTTCCAGTTTTTATTTAATTTATCTTGAGGTGACAAACCCCATATTTAAAGCAATTATCTTGCAAATATTTTTAGACAAAAACACTTTATTTTGGACTTATAACTGCATTAGTTATTTATATACATCTACTGAAACCCTACCCTTTCTCATAGACATTCATAGTTTTATACATTTAATCTTGATTTTCAGCTGTTGAATGTTCATAGCTATTCCTTAGCTCATATTTTGTTTATCTCTTGGTGACATGGAAAAATTTTTCAGAAAAATGTTTGAGGAAAACATATTTGTTATTATTTTGAGTCTATAGAAGACTCTGAATGTTTCATTCTCACATGAACAATATCTTTGCTGGTATTCAAAGTTTTAATTCACAATCATTTTTCTATTAAACCTCTATTGACTTCACTTCACTGTCCTCCTGCATTTATTGTTGCATAGAAAAGAAAATGAATAAAAACATGAAATCCCATGAAATCTTTTGAGAAAAAGCACTATAGAAATTTAACAATCAAGTAAGTGAAGAGTTTACCAAGAAATCAGTTGTCAAGGGAGAACTTCTTCCTCTCTTTGGAGAGGAAACAGCAGCATGCAGCCCTTGCCAAATTTGGACTATTTCAATTGAAAAATTTTACAAATATTATAAAGAACAAGTTGGCGATATCTTGTTAAAAATTAATTCTTAACCTTATATTAAATCCTTCAGTTCCATTTCTAAGTATATAAGTTTAGACAAATTCTCACAAAGCATGTGCAAGAGTCTTCATTACATTGCTAATGGTGAAAAAAATAGATAATTAAATTGTGCATTAACCCATCCTACAAAATAAAAGCCTAATATGCTAAGTGTCCAGTCATCTGGTTGGCCGTTCAACCAATCAAAGCATAATATGCTAATGATATGCTAAGGCTGCTCAACCACTTGCTGTGATGTGCACTGACCACCAAGGGGCAGACAGTCGACCAGTTGACCAGTCACTATTATGTGCACTGATTGTCAGGGGGCAGATGCTCAACTCAGGAGCTTCCCCCTGGTGGTCAGTGTGCTCCCACAGGGAAGCGCTGCTCAGCCAGAAGCCAGGCTCAAGGCTGGCAAGCACAGTGGCAGTGGCAGGAGCCTCTTCTGCCTCTGTGGCAGTGCTAAGGATGTCCAACTCCCGGACTTAGGCCCATGGGGAGCATTTTCCCTATGGGGAGCAGGCCTAAACCGTCAGTTGGACATCCCCTGAGGGTCCTGGACTGTGAGAGGGCACACGCCGGGCTGAGGGACCCCCCCCCCAAGTGCACGAATTTCATACACTGGGCCTCTAGTGTATCAGAATACTATAAAACTGCATAACTGAAAAAGTATATAATGGAATGAGATGCACATTTATTGACATGTATAAAATTGAAAATATAATGCTGACATTAAAAATACAAATTGATGCCCGGCTGGCATGGCTCAGTAGTTGAGCTTTGTCCGGTGAACCAGGAGGTCATTGTTCAATTCCTGGTCAGGTCATATACCTGGGTTGCGGGCTTGATCCCATGTGGGAGGCATGCAGGAGGCAGCCGATCAATGATTCTCTCTTATAATTGGTGTTTCTCTCTCTCTCTTACTCTCCCTTTCTCTCTGAAATAAATATATATATTTTTTTAATTACAAATTGATGAATGTTACATATGTTAAATATTTTGAAAAATATTTAAGACCATACTAACTATAGCATTAATTTTAGTTAAAGTTATACATGCTCATAATTTAAAGACACATCTATACTAATCAAAGCCTAGGTAGCGACGTCATCACAAAATGGCCACCACTATATGGCCACCACAAGATGGCTGCACACAGGCTGGCAGGGGAGGGCAGTTGTGGGTGATCAGGATGGCAGGGGAGGGCAGTTGAGGGTGATTGGGCCAGCAGGGGAGGGCAGTTGGGGGCAATCAGGCTGGCAGGGGAGCAGTTAGGGGGTGATCAGATTGGCAGGCAGAAGCGGTTAGGGGCAATCAGGCAGGCAGGAGAGCGGTTAGGAGCCAGTGGTCCAGGATTGTGAGAGGCATGTCCGACTGCCAGTTTGCAGGGATTGGGCCTAAACCTGCAGTTGGACATCCTCCAAGGGGTCCCAGATTGGAGAAGGTGAAGGCCATGTTGAGGAACACAGCCCCTCATGCACAAATTTCATGCTCCAGGCCTCTAGTTAGGTTTATAAAATTTATTGATAAAGCAGTGGTTCATTATCTCTGTCCTTGACACCTCCATCTCAAAATCAACCATTTTGACTCTTTTAACTCATTATTTTGTATATAACAATATATCTCTAAATAAACATACTTTAGCATATCAAGTTTTTAAGATTTATACAATACCTATTTATTTTGCAATTATAAAGATAAGGAATTGATTCTCTTTCATTCCTCTCTATAGCCATTCCATTACAGCCTCTCATCACTCCTATTTATCAAAATTGTTATTAGATCTACATTTACCATTTGCAATTTTATCACTGTGTGAATGCTATTGACAGGTCATTCAAGAGATAATCATATGATTGCTTGTCTCTTTCTTAAAACTTTGTTTTCCCTAAATAACTTTTTCTTTCTACCTATTATTAAAATAACCACAATTTATTTGCTAATTATATTATTCTTCTTGCATTAATATGCATCAACCATTCTGTAAATTGTATCTTCTAAAAGGAATCTTTCTAAAAACTTTCTGATCTCTTCAATGAGGACTGTATACCCTCCATGCCTGGAATACAGATCTCATCTTGGGATAATTCCTGAACATATTCTGAGAATTCTAGTCTTCTTTATTTCAGTGCTGGAGACATATTTTCTATAATTATTTCTTGGCTTATATGCTTAGTTTGGTGATGCACATCATCCAGTATCTTCTTAAGAATGGTTGAATGAGAAGTACTAAGAAATATAAATTTATAATTTATAAATTTATTAATTCAGCTGGATATAAAAAGTCAAAGTTGGAAATATTTTTTCTGTTGAATTTTGAAGACATTGCTTCATGTTATTCTATTATCCAGTGTTGTTATTCACACACTTAAACTTATTCTGATTACTAACTCTTTCTGTCTGAATTTTTGTATTGTTTTTCATTTTTTCTAGAAGCGTATAGACTCTCCTCTTTTTCATTATTGTTCTAAATTGTCATGTCAATATGCTTTTGAATTAGTCTGTTTTTATCTATTTTACATCATGTGGTATGTGACTTTCAATATGTAAACTTGTGTCTTTTATTTTCAGATGTTTACTTTGATTATTTCTTTGCTGATTTTCTTTCACTCTCTTTTCTCTCTTTCTGGAATTATTGTTTTAGAATGTCTGACCTTCTGATAAGTCCTCTGAATTTCTTAGAGTCACTTTGCAGTATCCGAGGTTTTTTACTCTTTGCTTCATTTTCTTCTCTGTATAATCAAACTTTTATTGAATTTTTCATTTCAATCATATACATTTAATTTTCAAAAGTTTTTTGTTTGTTTGTTTGTTTTTTACTGCTCCATATTTATGTATTGTCCCTTTTCCTGGATTCAAAGCTAAGTGGGCAAGGAAGGTTGACAGATCTGGTGTTGGGCATGGTGGTGGGCACACTTCTGTATCCTTGTGTAGTCCCTTCCTCTTGAATGTGGGTTGACCTAGTGACTTTCTTCTCATGAATAGGCAAAGGTGATAGAATATAATTTCTGAAATTAGATTGTAAAATATTATAACTCTTATCTTACTTGTGTACTCTTTCACCTTCTTGACTTGCTCACTTCAATGAAGCATGATGTAATGTTGAAGTGACTCACATAGCAGGGAACTGCGGATAGCCTCTGATTAAGAGCCTACAGGAAACACAATCCTGCCAACAAGAAAGTGACTGAGCTTAAAAGGAAATCCTTTGCCAGTTAAGGATTGAAATGACTATAATTCCATCCAACACCTTGATTTCAGCCTCTGCGGGACCCTGAACCACATCATACAGCCAAGCTGTGCCCAGTTCCAAGAGTTATAGCAACTGTAAGGTGATCAATGTTGTTTCAAGTTGCTGAGTGTTGGGGTCATGTGTTTCCCCAAAATAGACAACTAATATAAAATATGCAGGAAGCTATTCTGGTCTTCATGTGCCTGATATAAATGAGAACACCCTGACCCGTTTTGCTCAATAGTTAGAGTTTTGGCCCAGAGACCAAGGGTTGCAGGTTCTATCCCTGGCCATAGTCAGGAGGGTTGTGGGAGGCAACTAATCAATGTGTCTCTCTAACATTGATGTCTCTCTCTCTCTCTCCCCCTCCCTCCATAGAGAGAGAGAGAGAGAGAGAGAGAGAGAGAGAGAGAGAGAGCAGAGGCCTTTGTTTTACTTTTTTCAGAGAATAAAACTCCAGGTTTGAGTGAGGTAAGGAAGAGGGCAGCGCACTTAACTACATAGACTAGGAGACTGGGAAACCAATTATTTTTAAAACACACTTCAACCAAGTTCATGTTTTTATTCCATCATTCCACCATGAGAGTTGTCTACTGCCATAAGCTTCAGAGCCTTCTTGGAACTCATAATAAAAATCAGGTTGCTAATTAGTGTTGTACCTATTGATTTAGGATTCAACTTTTCTTGGATCTCTTATTTATCAATTATCCATTTTCAGTTCATCTTCCAAAATATTTTTTGCTGTCTCCTTTCTTGTTCTCTTGCTCCTTAACATTGTGTTTGTTTTTTTAATGTAATCTCTTTATTAGTAATTTTAATAGTTTCAGAGGCAATCTAAAGTGGACGCAGATCTTCAATCAGCTATATTCATATAATGCACAAACTCATCCCTATAATAATTTTAAGCAAATATAGAAGCTGTAAACATTCATATGGGGTTAATAGTATATAAATATTATATGTGGCTTGAAATTTTAAAAATATTTTAATGTCAAATGTAGATTTCAAAAATTCTATTAAAATATTTGTTCTACATCATGGAGTTCTTTGATTTTTATAGTACTACAGTACTACATGAAAATGAAAGTTTTAATCTACCAATGAAAGTACATCCTACATATCAGATATTTACATTACGATTCATAACAGTAGCAAAATTACAGTTATGAAGTAGCAACGAAAATAATTTTATGGTTGCAGGTCACCACAATATGAGGAACTGTATTAAAGTGTCATGGCATTAGGAAGGTTGAGAACCACTGGATTAGAAAATCCAAAATGGAAAATATTTAAAAAAAAAAAAAGGGACTTCAAGTCAAACTCCCAATACAAATTAATTAAAATGGTTGATTTTCTTCTTTTTCATTGCTCCCCCCTCCCTCCCACCACCACCGGGAAAAGAAAAATGTCTGCACACAAATAAGTAATAATTTTCCAATAGTTTGCTTAGAGAAACCAAGTCATAATTCTACGAATGTGTGATGCTGCTTAAAAAGATATCTGTTTCCATATTCCTCAGACCAGCCACCTGACATTTCAAAAGATAAGAAGTACTGCTCAGCTTGAATGAACTAAAAAATATCTCTGCAAATGTATTTGAACTCATCTTTTGAAATGTCAGTTTGGGATGAAGTGATATGAATTACATATTTGGGTACTGGAATATGCTTTAAGAGTGTAAAAAAATTTTAAGGAGAGAGAATGAGATTCAAGAATATATTTTGAATATACCAAAGAAGTAAAAGTTTATATAGCTAATATCTTAAGAAATTTAGTTATCTACTTATAAGATCCTTAAAGTTTAAATACATAAATATGTTGTAGAACTTATATAAGATATTTATTTGATTTTCTGAATTTATTTATTCAATATTCCATTGCTATATCATCTGCTATTTTGTGTACATGTTAAATATTTTTGTGCAACCTAATATTTTCCTTTAAAAAGGAACTTATTATACAGTTGGATCTGATTTGTCCTGTTTTTGTTGTATAAGTTAGTGATATAATCGGAATGGCGATAAACCACATATCACTAAAAAATAATGATAAAAATTGACTTATCATCTGGCTCAACAATTGTACTTTTGGGCATTTTATCCAAAGATATGAAACGTATTTTCACCTAGGAGCTGGTACACAAATGTTCATAGAAGGTTTATTTGTGATAGTCACGAGGTAGAAACTACCCAATGTCCTTCAATGGGTAAATGGTTAAACAAAAGGGTATAGCCATGGAATACTAACCAGCAATACGAACGAATGAGCTATTAATATACCAAAAACTTGGATAAACCTCAAGGAAATTCTACTAAATGAAAAAAAATATATTCATAATGAGTGCATACAACATAATCCCATTTATGTAATCCCATTTAAGAAATAGAATAACAACATAGAAGATAATTTAATAGTGGGTTCCAGGGGCTAGGGGTGGAGGGATACATATGCCTGTAAATACATACACATAAGGAAATATTTTAGTGATGAGTATCTTGATTTTCCTGGAGATTACACAGGATACATACACATGTAATAAAATTGCATAGAAGTACATGCAGATATACAAAAACACATCAGCAAATTAGTGCAATTGTAACTGTTGAAATGTGAATAAGCTCTATAAATTGTGCCAATGTCATTTTCTTGGTTTTCACTTTGTATTATAAATATGTTATTATGTAAACATTAGTGGCCCGGTGCACAAAATTCCTGCACGGGGAGAGGGTGTCCCTCAGCCCAGCCTGCACTCTCTCCAATCAGGGACATCCCTCTCGCAACCTGGGACCATTGGCTCCTAACCGCTCACCTGCCTGCCTGCCTGATCACCCCTAACTGCATCTGCCTGATTGCCCCAACCCCTCTGCCTGCCTGCCTAATCACCCCTAACCTCTCTGCCTGCCTCCCTGATCTCCCTTAAGGTATATTAATAGCTCATTCATTCTTAACTGCCTCTGCCTGCCTGCCTGGCTGATTGCCCCCAAGTGCTCTCCCCTGCTGGCCTGATCTCATCCCCAACTGCCTCTGCCTGTCTGATTACCTCTAACTGCCTTCCCCCGCAGGCATGATCTCACCCAGTCTCTGTCTCTCTTTGTTTTTCTCAGCAGTCCTCCAGGCCTCCCTGCCTCCCTGTCTCCCTCTTCCTCTTTCCTGGCTGGGAGGGGACTTTTCTCTTGCTGCTTTTAAGATTCTCTCTTTGTCTTTAGCCCTGGCATTTTAATTATGATGTGTCTTGGTGTTGCCCTCTTTGGGTTCCTCTTGTTTGGGATTCTCTGTGCTTCCTGGACTTGTAAGTCTATTTTTTTCACCAGGTAGGGGAAGTTTTCTGTCATTATTTCTTCAAATAGATTTTCAATATCTTGCTTTCTCTCTTTTTCTGACACCCCCATAATGCTCCTTGGATATGTGGAGTTGTAATATGGTCTGACACTGGCCACTAGGTACACTGGATTTTGGGACTCTAGGGAGGTGCAAAGTCAGCCACTGCCTGGGGCCACCCAGCAGAAGCTACAAAGAGGTCTGCAGATTCCTTCTGTTTGTGTCAGTTTGGAAGTGCCCAGACCAGGCCCAGCTATTAAGCAAGGCAGGCTGGTGCTGGTGCTGGTGCTGGTGCTGGGTCTTGGGCCTATTATTGATAGGTTTGGGGCTCCCTGACCCAGCTGCAGCTTGTTTGAGAGCTTGTAGCCTGAGCAAGGACAGGCCATTTATATGCAAAAGCTGCTGCACACAGCTTGGATGGGGTTGTAAATTGGATGAGGTGATGTCTTAGGGAATCACTAGGGAAGAGCAAACAGAAATGCCTGGCAGTCAGCCCTGTCACTGGGGAGATCCCAGCATAGGAACCATGATCCCTGCGAGCATCTCTGTCTGGGAGAAAGCTGCCCAGGAGTTCCTGCCCCAATGCCAGATAATCCAGTTCCTCCTCATATGTGTCTGTGTTCCCCAGAGCCTCACCCTGGTGCTGGAGCTCAGAGGAAGTGGGACCTTGTAATTTCAGTTCATGATGCCAACCTTTTAAGAGGAACAGCTGGGACTCCAGCAGCCTCTGTGTCACTGAGCCCCAATCCACACTGGTTTTTACAGGCCCTAGTTCTTACTGCCCATAGGGACTTCTTTTCCCAGCTCTGGGACCCTGGGCTGGGGATCTTGTGTGGGGCTGGGACTCCTTGCCCCTCTGGGTGGCCTCCGCAGAGATGATCTCCCTCCCTATTAAAAAAGTGGCGCATGTGGGTGCCAGACCAGCTTGTTCGGCACCTCTGAACCTCCTATCAGTCTCAGTGTGCTTTCTTCTTTACTTCTCTAGTTGTCGGACTTCCATTTAGCCAGCTTTCCAGCAGTTCCAGATGATGGTTATTCTGTATTTTAGTTGTAATTTTGATGTGGTTTTGGGAAGCAGTGAGTACAGGCATTTACCTATGCTGCCATCTTGTTGTCCTCAAATTTTTAAAAAAGTATAATTGCTGGATGTAAAAGTACCCACATTTTAAAGGCACTTGATGATACTGTGAAACCATCCTATAAAAGATGTTCCAGATTCATTTTCCACCAACAGAATATGAGATTATAATTGATAAATTTTCCCAGAAGTCTGTTCCATGGACAATTAACAAAAGTATCATCAAAACCCGGTGTGGATCAGTTGATTGAGCATGGTTGCTGGTTCCATTCCCAGTCAGAGCACGTGTTTCTCCTTGATGTTTCTCTTTCTCTCTCTCCCTTCCTCTCTCTTTAAAAACAAACAAAAACACAACACAACAAAACAAAAACCCTGTTTACATATATGTTCTTTTTTAACTTATGCTATTGAGCAAATATATCAGCTTACTTCTAGCAAATTATAGATAGTTATATGATACTAGAGGCCCGGTGGATGGATTCATGCACCGGTGGGGTCCCTTGGTGTGGCCTGCAGGGATCAGGCCGAAACCGGCAGTCCAATGCCTCATGCTGCTCCTGCCTGCTGCTCCCGCTCATCCTGGCCCTGCTGTGCCTGCCACAGGCTTGCACCTAGTCAGTCCCGATTTGGAGATGCTCACACACCACAGTGGCGCTCACCAGCTGTGAGCCCTGAGTTTGGTGCCCATCAGTTAGCTGAGTGGTGCTTCTGCTGTGGGAGCACACTGAGCACCAGGGGGCAGCTCCTGCATTGAGGTCTGCCCCCTGGTGGTCAGTGTTCGTCAGAGTGACCAGTTGACCAGTTGTTCAGTCGCTTAGTCTTTTATATATAGAGACTGGAGGCCCGGTGCACAAAAATTTGTGCACTCGGGGGGAGGGGAGGTCCCTCAGCCCGGCCTGTGCCCTCTCGAAGTCTGGGACCCCTCGGGAGATAACGACCTGCTGGCTTAGGCCTGCTCCCGGGTGGCAGAGGGCAGGCCCAATCCCTAGGTGCAGCCCCTGGTCAAGCTCAGAGCAGGGCTGATTGGGGAGTTGGGGCGCCACCCCCTGTCATGCACAGAGCAGGGCGGATCGGGAGGTTGCGATGCCACACCTAGTCATGCTCAGGGTAGGGCCAATTGGGGGGTTGGGGCACCGCCCCCTGTCACACTCAAGGCAGGGTCGATGGGGAGGTTGTGGCACCACCCCCTGTCACTCACAGAGCAAGGCCGATCAGGGGGTTGGGGAGCTCCCCCTTGTCATGCACAGAGCAGGGCCGATCAGGGGATTGAGGAGCTCCCCCCCTGTCACTCACAGAGTAGGGCCGATAGGGGAGTTGGGGCACCACCCCCTGTCACACTCAGGGCAGGGCCTATGGGGAGGTTATGGCTCTACCCCGTCACACACAGAGCAGGGCCGTGGGGGTGGGGGGGTTGGGACACCGCCCTCTATCACCCACAGAGCAGGGCCGATCAGGGGGTTGGGGCGCCGCCACTGTCACACTCAGGGCAGGGCCTATGGGGAGGTTATGGCTCTACCCCGTCACACACAGAGCAGGGCCCGTGGGGGTGGGGGGGTTGGGACACCGCCCTCTATCACCCACAGAGCAGGGCCGATCAGGGGGTTGGGGCGCCGCCACTGTCACACTCAGGGCAGGGCCGATGGGGAGGTTATGGCTCTACCCCGTCACACACAGAGCAGGGCCCGTGGGGGTGGGGGGGTTGGGACACCGCCCTCTATCACCCACAGAGCAGGGCCGATCAGGGGGTTGGGGCGCTGCCCCCTGTCACACTGATCCCGGTGCCGGGAGGCATATTACCCTTTTACTATATAGGGTAGAGGCCTGGGGGCCAGCTGGTTTGCCCTGAAGGGTGTCCTGGATCAGGGTGGGGGTCCCGCTTGGGTGCCTGGCCAGCCTGGGTGAGGGGCTGATGGTTGTTTGCAGCTGGTCACACCCCCTTCAGGGTGGGGGTCCCCACTGGGGTGCCTGGCCAGTCTGGGTGAGGGGCTGAGGGCTGTTTTCAGGCTGTCGGGTGACTGAAGCTCCCAACCGCTCCTTTTTTTCTTTTTTTTTTATTCTGGGCCAGCTTTAGCTCTGAGGCTTGGCTACAGCTCTGAGGCCTCGGCTGCTGAAAGCAGGTATCTGGTTTGTTTGGGTTCTATAATTGAAACATTGTTTCAACTCCAGCTCTGAGATCCCGGCTGGCTGAAAGCAGGTTACTGGGATTTTGTTTAGCTTCTATATTTGTAACAATGTTTCAAACTGCAAGCTCAGAGGCCGGCAGCAGCAGGCGGGGAACGTTGGCTTCCTCCATCACTGAAGCAAGCAAGTCTCCTGTTCGCTTCAGTGCCTGGCTGCCGGCCGCCATCTTGTCTGGCAGTTAATTTGCATATCGCCCTGATTATCCAATGGGAAGGGTAGCAGCGGTGTGGCTAATTATCATGTTTCTCTTTTATTAGATAGGATGATAAATTCTTGTATGAGTAGCTTATTTATAAATTCTAAGCCAGCATCTGCACCGAATTTAATAAAAACCTTATTTTGAATATAAAATATATTACAGCCTATTTCCACCCATCACTGTATACTACTGGATTCCAGAAGATGAGGTAGAATCAGTGAAATTTTATGTGAAGTGAGTCAGTTTCACAGTGTATCACCTTAGTCTTGGGACTCTTCTGCAGGAACTCTCCCTATTTCTTCAGCCCTGAGAGTCCTCATTATTTCAGTGTCCACATCTTCACAAGGTGCCAGTTATCCAACATGCTGGAGGCAAACAAAAACCGAATAACTTCCTGGCAGGGAAGTTTGGCTCCTCATCGATTCCAGCAGCCTCGGCCTCTTCCTATGCTGCATGGTCGGCAATCCTAGAACATTCATGCAGGAATGATTAAAGAATACAACAACTACCACCAACAATGACGAAAATCTGCAGTTCTTTGATTCATGGCAATCGATTTGAATATCTTGTTTTTTATTCTTTGCTACAAAAGTCTCTATTAATACTCATGAGCAATAGGGGATTATTCTGTTCTCAATATTCATAGAAAAGAAGCTAAAATGAGTGTGAATATGACATGGACATATTTAATAAGTGAAGTTCTTATGAGCAATAACTTAATGTATTGTTAAATAATGAAATAATTGATATATTTAAACCCTCATTAACTTATTAAGATGCTTTTAATCAATTATTTTATAATCAATTAAGTTTAAATTATATGACATTTAACATTAATAGATAAAAATGGAATTATCCTATATCAGAAAAATTCAAAAAGAACAAAATAACAATGAACAAAACTTAAAATATTTTGTTTTCTGTAATTAAATTAAAATGCAACATATAAAATGATGAATGTATTAGAATTATCTTGGTTGTGAACTTGAGAGCTATGGATTAGTTAAATATATTTTAGTTAATCTTTACCTTTAGGATCAAAATAATTAACATCATCATATAGCTATCCTCTTCAGCAAATCACAAACCTGAAAATTTAACTTCAATGAAGTATATCATAGTTTCATTAGGATATCTTTTTTATAAAATATATTTTTATTGATTTCAGAGAGGAAGGAAGGGGGAGAGAGAGATAGAAACATCAATGATGAGAGAGAATCAATGATAGGCTGCCTCCTGCATACCCCACACTGGGGATGGAGCCTGCAACCCGGATATGTGCCCTGACCAGGAATCGAAACATTACCTCCTGGTTCATAGGTTGATGCTCAAGCACTGAGCCACACTGACCAGGCTAGGATATCTTACAAGTTCATATTTAAACTACCATGAGTTAAAATTTTATTTTCACTTTTTCTCCAAATTCTTCTAAAAAAATGTAACTAAGGGACAAAAACATTTAAAAGTTACATAAAAAAATGTTAACATTACAAAATATTTTAGAAAAAAATGCTTTTTGGTTTAGGGCATTTTATTTAGTTTTGTAAAAACTATTGTTTATGATTTCTACCATGATTTACATGGGCTTAGTGCCATCTTTTTGTGTTAATATTATTGGAAAACACACCTCAGTCTTATTTCCTTGATTTGGTCCATTGTTTCCATTGTACAGAGGCAGACTGTGTGCATTTTTTCGTGTACGTGAGATGGTCTTTTCTCCAGGTTGTGCTTATTTAGGATCCTTCATTTATTGTTTTCTTCTCCTATTTGACCTGTACTTTATTATTTGTCTAATTTCTTTCAGATTTAAATGAACGTGAAAATTTGAATATTTTAATCTATTAATTATTCCTGTTAATGCAGAATTTAAGAGTAGTCCTCTTTTTCTTTTTTTAGAAAATCTAGTTACCTGTTCTTTAATTCTGTTACAATTTTCTCAAATAGAGTTAGCACCATGTGTTTAAATTCCCATGTTTTACCAGCTGTGAGACTGCTCAGCTCATCTAATCTCATCTCCTTGGTCTTCTCATCATTAACATGGGGCTATTAATTACACTGACATCATGGTTGAAGTGTCAGCATTAAGTAAAATAATTAATGTAAAATATCACATAATGCTTCACACATAGCAAAACTTCAGTAAGTACTAGCACATCTGCTTATTATGATTGTTTTTGTTATTCTACTTTGAATGCAGTTAAGATATATTCAGGCTTATTAATACACTGAACTTAATACCTTTTATAGGGTAGTGAACTTTCAAGGTGTCTTTTCAAGGTGATTCTAAATATATTTTCTTCACAAAAGCTTAGTACAAAAGCCAGATCCAAGCAGAGATCTAGGGAGACACCAACCACTTTCATATTTTGAGGCCACAGCATTTATCCCAAACAATAAGAAATTCAAACAATGACATCCAAACCAGGACTGATGTGGTATTTTCTTGTGCAAAGAAGTAAGTATGAATGAAGGAACAAAATTTTTTCTTTTCTTATAATGCCATGGTCCAATGTAAGTATGCTAAATAGTACTGACATGCCAAGAAATCATCATATGGTCGAATATAGCATCTCCTTTGAGATTGAGGCCCAAGCCAAACCACCTATTACCTTTTCTGATGAATACTCATTAGATCAAAAAAAAAATCACTTCCTTTGCTGTCACTTGAGCTTTGTTTTACAGCTGTTCATTCTTTCAAAAATGTGTAATAAATATTATTGAACAATCATGAGAAATATGGCTATCATTTAAGGTGGAGAATACAAGGCATTTTGCATTCTGTATTCTCAGTCATGTAATGATTTAGCTATCTTGGGTAGGAGATGACACAATTACTCAGCATCATGATGGTGATGAAACCAGTGTTTCAGGTTTTCTTTGACATTCCTTGTTTAAATTGTCTCTTTATGTCAATATGTATATGTATAATTGCTAGGTAATTTGTTCCAGTTTTTAATGCAGAAAATATTGCCAGTTGTGTTGATTTACATAAATCATAACTATGGATACTTTGAGGAGAGCCAAGTCACTTCATTTTGGAAAAAGATTGGTCTTGACTCTCCTTGGACACTGGGTAGGATTTATTTATTTTTAATTTTATTAAAATATGTTTTTGTTGATTTTAGAGAGAGAGGAACGGAGAGGGAGAGAGAGATAGAGAAACATTGTCAGATGCGGAATCAAATCTGTGACTTCTTGGTGCATGGGACAATGCTCAATCCACTGAGCCACACTGGCGGGGCCACTGGATAGGATTTAGAGGAGAGATGTGTGTTTGGCGGGGAGCGGGGAAGGGTGTTAATTTTTTTTTTTTTAGGAATATGTAGAATGGAGTGACAGATGTAAAGACAGAGAGGTACAGACAATTTAGAGGACACTGAATTTACAGTTTTAGTCTAAAATGAAATAGAAAGTTTAAGCCCTTTGTAGTAGAAGTACTAAATGCTATGCTGTGAAGAAATGGAGTAATTTTGTAGTCAATAGCACATAATTGGAGATAGATGGACAGAGTAATAATATAGAAATGCAAAAAATATGGGAGAGAAGGGAGCTGGAAGATCAATTCCCAATCTCTCATTTCACTGATGAGGTTACTGAGGCCTCTAGAAGGAAAGCAACCATGTGAAAGCCCCATTCAACTGCCTATGTCTAATATTAGCATTATCATGTATTCCGAGGCTTTAGATGACGTATTTGATATTCTGATTAGATATTTGTAAATAACTCATCTATAAATTTAAGGGGAGGGGCTTACTGCTTGAATGGTCTTCACAAAGAAACATAAATCTTAACTTTGCATCTCACTGTGAGGCTGTTTGCCAAACTGAATGATTGGTTGATGCACTGTTATTCCTCAAAATTTGCTTCATGCATGTGGACAATATTGTAATAGAAATAAGCAGCCTTTAGATTTCTGGTGCCAAAATATTTCAGTAAAAACAGAAAAAGAAAGAAAAAAAGATGAGCCTCCATGTATTTACAAAATTGCTTTTCTGCTGCTTTATTCTTACATCTTTATTGCAAATATTTAAACAAAAAAAAGCAAATATCATCAGCTAAAGATTATGAGAAATTTCTTGTGCAGACAAACAGGACTCTAGATGTCAAAGCCCCTGAGCGGCCTTCCCTTTATTGGGTGTGAGTGCAAGCCCAACCTTTACAATAGTTACTACACACCAGTAAATCAAAATACCTTTCTTCTGAAGTGACACTTGTTTGTAACTGCTTTCTTTGCACTCTTTTTTCTTTTTATGCCAGTATACTAAAATTGCCCTCCAGAGGTATCTCTTTGAGAGAATTAATGGAAAATTGAAGAAAATATTAAAGCAAGAGCCGACAGATAGAGGTGAAGCATAGAAAGTTAATTGTTTTAAGTTGGTTTTGTCCATAATGATTTATAAGTCTCTCAATGCAGCAGAACACGAGAAATTAAAATAATTATTTTTCAAAAAACGGAAATGATTTGACCCGTGCCAGTATCATTAGAATTAATGACATGGATCTGCATATCATATAATTTCTCGGATACCAAGACATTCTATCAATGAAATTGATGAATTAAGTCATCACATCTTAAAATACCTCGTACACTACAAATCTCATTAAGCCAAATTCTTGGACTCCCCGGAATCTCAATCATAGCAATGGTGTCTAAATTCAGAAATTCTACCATGCGCTTCTGAAGGAAACGTTGACTAATTATCCCATTCCAGCAGCAAAAGAATTGGAAGCACAGAAAGGGTGAGCAGCAGTAAGCCACATAGGTGTGCAAGAAACGAGCCATCCACCAGCGGAGCCTGCCAATGCGGGGCTATGTTCCCACCAGCTTGTTGATGCCACAAGCCTGTGACGGGCAGCAGGCAAAATGCCAAACCGAGGAACCCGCTTCTCCAGGGGCTGCACCGAGCCAGGGCTGATTTCTCTTCCGCCTCCCGGGAGCCTGGGTCCTCGCTGGCGACCTCAGGAGGATGCTTCGCCCTCATTATCCTGGGAGGGTGACGCGCCTTTCCCGGAGAACGCTAGGCAACACTCCCCACGGTAGCAGCCAGATGACTTCCCTCCGTGGGTGTGTGACTTCGTCCCAGCCACTCACACGTACAGTAGATCCTCGCTGGCGGGGCTCTGCCAGCAGCAGCCGAGGGCGGGGGAGCTGGGAGGAGGAGGAGGAGGAGGAGGAGGAGGAGAGAGGGGTGGGAGGTGCAGAGCCGGTAGGCGGCGGAGAGCCAGGAGCCCCAGACACAGCGGGAGCGCGCCGTGCGGGGCAGTTTGCCACCTCCGCCTTCGCAGCCGAGCACACAAACGCTTCCTGGCCCCGAGCCGGGGGAAACCGTTGGAGCCCCGGCGGCGGGGTTTCCGGGCCCCAGGCGGGTTCGGGGCCGCCAGGCCCCGCCCCGGGGCTAGCCCGGGGGGGAAGCCGGGAGAAATTTCCCCTTGGCCGGCCTTTTTAAAATTCCGGCTTCTTTTTCTTTTTTTGGCTTTTCTCCTAAGTTCCCCCCCCCCCGAATTTTTTCAATCCCCTTTCCTTTAATCCTTTAGCCCCCCAG
>NW_005871207.1:1458814-1459831 GCF_000147115.1 Myotis lucifugus | reverse complement strand
CTATTAAAAAATGGACCCACAGACCTTAACAGACAACTCATCTAAAGAAGGCATGCAGTTGGAAAATATTCACACAAAAGATGCTCCATATCATATGTCATCAGGAAAATGCAAATTAAACCATAACAAGATGCAACTACATGGGTATTAAAGTGGCCAAAATGCAGAACACTGACAAAGCCAAGTGCTGATGAGGGAATGAGAAATGTACAGCCACTTTGGAAGACAGTCTGGCGGTTTCTCTAAGAAAATCTCATCTCTCTTTTTAGACTTCCTAAGTGAATCAGCGAATCCCATCCACGATTATTTCTCTTATTTAAAGTCTCCTGTTCAGACATTAATTTCACTTCCAAAATTTCTTTACAGCAGCACCTGGAATCATTTCTGATGCAAACTGTGCGAACTATTGGTCAGCCTAGCCACAATTACACATTAAACACAAACAGGAATAATGAATGTTCTTTATATATTTTAGGATAAATTTTAAATTCATAAATGTATCTAAAGGTTTAATTAATGTAAGAACCAGCATTAATAATGAAGTTAAAAAATTTTGCAGAGAAAATGAGAAAAAAAATGTTTGGAAAAGGCCGCCCAGTCCCCGCAAAAAAGGTAGCCCAGGGGTGGGTGGGGGGGGGGGTGGTGACCGAGGCGACCCTGGCGGAGGGGCGAGGCGGGGCCTGGGAGTGGGAGCCGGCGCGCCCTGGACGCGGCTGCTGGGGACAGCATCTCCCTCCTGGCCTGGAATGAGCACTTGCGGTCCGCTTTCGCTAGCCATTCCCGCTGGCTCTCTGCTGTCCCTGGTTGTATTGTTTGACACGAGCTGCGGGAGTGCTGGCGAGCAACCTGCCTGTGCACAGAGGCTGGTTGGGGGGGGGGGCGGGGGGGTGGCATGGAAGTTGGGAGCCGGGGTTCGGAGACGGCTGAGCCCCTCGCCAGGAGGCTGGGTGCGGCTGGGGCGCACAGGAAGCGTGCGGGGCAGTACCATTCCGGGTGTGGAGGAGTGGGAACTGTTCA
>NW_005871207.1:1382663-1458714 GCF_000147115.1 Myotis lucifugus | reverse complement strand
CTGATGATGGGAAAGGTTGTGGGGGTGGCTGGGATGCTTTTATTTGGAGGGAAGTGCCTCCGGGGACCTGTTATTTAGGGCATCGCCAGCTGCTATTCTGGGGTGGGTGGCAAGAGCTTTTATTCCCCAGGGGAGGGGGATGGCGAAGGACGGCAGGCGCTCTTCACTGTGGGGTGCCTTTCACTTTGGGGGCTCCCGATCCCACTGAGGCGAAAGTGGAAGGAGGCTCCGAGGGGGTGGGGGAGTGTCGCTGCAGGGAAGTTGCCGCTGGACCGCACTGGGGCTTGTCTCTGTGTTTCCTAGGGGAAAAGTCGGCTGCGGCCCTTCCGTGGGTGCTGGAGTCCCTAGTCCTCCTCCCTACTCCCCGGACCCAGAAAACTGCCCCTGCCGGCCGCTGGGAGGGTAGGGCCAGGCGCGGGAGCAGCACCTGGGCGGCGATCGGTGCCCCCGGAGTGTGCGCAGCGGAGGGCCCGCCGCCGCCCCGCACAGTCCTGGGCCTCCGGGTGGCTGCGCTGGCCGCTCTCCCCGGACTGCGCTGGGCACTGGGTCTCAGCACCAGGACGCCTTCCTCTAGGGTGAGGGGCAGCATCTCAGGTCTGACCAGGGCTGAAGGAGTTGTCAGCTCCACCAGGAAAACATCTAAACCCTACTCCCTCGCCGGAGGGCTGGGATTTCGGGCGCCACCAGGGAGGCACAGAACCTTAAAATTGTCCTCCCAGCCCCAGGGCAAGGGACTCTGGGCCGGAAAGATGAGCAGCGGAGTCCTGTGTGTCCTCCTGACTCGCACGGGTTTTGTCTTGGTTGTAGGAGAAGGCTCTGAGCTGGTTTTCCAGCGCTGCCAGCTCCCTAGGAACCCTGTGAAAGCTGAAGGGATTGAGACTCCCATCCTCCTCCAGTCCATGAACTTCTCTCTTTAATTCCTAATTTTTTTAAAAAAAATTATGTAAGGGTTATACGTAGTTTGATCTGTCTGCCATCTCCCGTGCCTAATCCAAGCAATCTGCATTTTCCCCTTCCCCATAAACTTGAAAAAGTGTTATCTGAGTCGTAGTCCTTTTATTAACGTCTCCTGTTAAATTCATTATATTAGAAGTCCAGGGATTATAATGGGGTTAGGAGCCCTTTCATTAAATGTCTTATTCCACCGGAAGGGGCATTCCTGGTTTGGATTTAAAGAGTAATCGTTATATGCATTCTTTCGCGTTCCTATTATATATACGCCCCCCTCCCACCCAGGAGTGATGGGGGAAGGGGGATAGTTAGAGATGAAAGGGAGTAAGTAGCTCCAGGTTAGAGAGGAGGATGCAATGAAGTGGTGCCCCCAATGGAAACAAGGGCCAAGACTGTGTGAGGAGGAAGAGGCAGAAGGAAATGGAGGGAAGCCAGGAGATATAGCGCTGGTCTCCTAAAGTGCTGTAAGTGGAACTAGACTGGCTGATTTCATAAACTTAATATCCAGGGTTGTATTGTCCTCACCCCAGCTAGGGGAACACACAGCAAAACTTGGGCTACAGTGAGATAGAGTGGCAGAGGTCTAACCAAAAATGAATGCTACTCTACCACCCAGTGCTGCTCTGAAAGACCTAAAAATAAGGGCATGTCTGCTGTTTGGAGCACATTTTGTAATGTGTCACTATGTTATGTAATTAAAAATAAAATCTTATTAATACATATATGACTTCATCTCATTTGTTCCATCTCTGCCCAGCAGTTTTCCGTCTTCACATTAGTGCCATCCCAGACCTTTATGTTCTTCTCTAAAATGTATGTTCTTTTCTTTTTGTTTCTCTATGACAGTGTTGCAAGTCAAACAACAAGAATAGATTAAGATATTAACAACAGCAGTCTATTTATTTAAAGATTCGGATTGGAGTTTTTTAAGCTTGTTTTTGATTATTTTTGGAGGGACTCTGGAATATCAAGGGCAGAAAGATACGATGAATACTCTGAACCCATTAATAACTTGCTCTCATATGCTTTGCTTTCTACAATCTATAGATGCTCAGTGACTTCCCAAATGGTAGTGTATACAGGGTGGGGCAAAAGTAGGTCTACAGTTGTGAGTATAGGAAACACAGTTTATTTTTGTATTATTATTCATTGTTGTATTATTTTCCATAGGAACAGCTGTAAAACCACTTTTGCCCCACCATGTATATACCTTACATATGTATATAATATAATATAATGCTCCCATTATATGACAAAAAATGAGGATGAAGACAGATAGAAATGTGAGTTCACATTCATAATTTGTAATTAGTTATTTATAAAATTTAACTTCAGTAGACATAAATAGGCAGAATTGAAGAGAAAAAAACAAACATATATCTAGAATCTTGGGCTGATGAGCAAGGTATGTTAAAATATGTTAGAGAAAAGACAGTAAGAGGAAAATTTACTCTCTAGCCTGCATTCTAAATACATCTTTTGTTGTCTTATTACACACATTAGGCATCAATTAGCTGTGGAGGAAACTTTTGAACTACAATATAATACACAAAACTTTTTATTATAAAATGGTCCAGAGTTGTATTTAGGAAGGAACTTATCTAAGATTGGTCAAGCAAAACTAATATTAGCAAGTGTATCAAGTGAAAATTTTAACAGATTTAATAAGTAAAGGGAGCCTGTCCACTGTTATGTATCTGGAGGTGGCCCTGAACTTATTCAATAACTGCCACTTTTTGCTGTCTGGAGATATATTTGTAAACAAGCATTATTTGACAAGTGGTTTTCACAGCAGGGATTCTGGGCCAATTACGTTGAACAGCTCTGCATTGAAAATGATTCACCCGCAGTGAATCAAGCTTAATTCATTGAAGCTACAGTCAGTAATGTCCCAGTAAAGTGCTTCTAACAGTTGTCAGCAGTTTGTATTTGAAAAGTCCAGTTTCTTGTCTCTGAATGTTTTGTATATTTGAAAAAGTTGGATGGAGGAGGTCTGGGAAGTGGGGGGCATAAGAGGAAAATATTTGGGGGCTAAATTGTTTGAAAAACAATCATAACATTGTGGCTGTTTTCAATGAAAAGAAAGAGTAGGAAGAATGTTTGTTTTAGGGTTTTTCTTGGTTTATAATAGGACCAGACCCATAAAACTGATTGGAGGACATAATAGATTTGTAAAACTAAATGGCTTTGTTTTGTGGCCCTGTCATCCTGTTGTAATTCATTTCCTTTTAGGTAAAGTGGCAGGACCCCACAGAAAAGGGACAGTAAAATCATTCCCTCCCCAGGATGCCACGAAACAAAAAAGGAAGCCATTACCCCTGTTTGAACCATAGATTGTTGGAACTACAAGGGACTATGAAGAGTTTTGTTTTTTTACTTTGTAAACCATGAAAAGCAGACAGAGGGTTGGCTCTTGAAATTTTAAGATTTTTTTTTTGAGGTAGACAAATATATTCTTTGGTGTCAGGGTGACAGGTAAGAGGATTTCACTTTCTCATATTAGACAGAAAAGAGGGTGGACAATTCTTGCACTGGCCATGGAAATTTCTCTTGATTTAAAATATTCTTGTAATATTGCTGCTTGAATATACTATTATTTTTTTATTTCAATCAATTGGTATGGGAAAAAGGTACATTTTTTTATACTTGGAAATGCTTTACTTCCCATTATTTATATTATTAGTACTCTACAAAATATGACCATTTGGAGTATTTCTACATAAAATATCAAAATAAGATGATCTAGCTATTTATAGGCAAACATTCTCGAACTGTTTAAATATTAAACTTTATTCAGTATTTCTACTGTTGAGAAAACAACTATGCTTTAGTTATTTTTCACTACATATTTGTTGATTTACTTGAACAAATTAAATTTTCTCCGTTTGAAGTGCTTTTTAATGTATTTGTTGACTAGTTAATTTCTTTTTCATTTGGAAGAATCCTTTCTACCATTGACTATTAAAGTCAAGTATATTAACTAACTATAGCTATTTTTCCTTTAATGAGGCCAAACTTAATAATCTTTCCTAAAAAGGAAAAGTTTGCTGTTAGTATCTCAAAGGCATACCTAGTGTCAAAAGTGTTGATAACTCTTTATGCTTTATTTTTTCAATTTAAATTAGTAGATACATTCTATTTTACTAATGAAAAGTTTGAATTTAAGTTAGCAGAGGTACTTAATTATTCAAAGATGATATGGCACTTTTAAAAATCTTAAAATAGTTTTACAGTTGTTTTCATAAAGCTTAAAAATTAACTAAACACTGAATATCCTGCCTTGTCTATAAGTCATTAAAAATTTATTGCAGTATTTGTCCTTTTTTCAGAAATAGTGAATTCTGACTACAAAAGCAATATGAAAGCTAAAACTGTAAATTGTTACCTTAGAGACTCAGAATGATTCTGCTGTTCTATTATCTCTGGTAACTATGTATTTATCTATAGAGCAAAATAGCTCCTGCTGGTATGCTCACATTTAGTTATTTTATGAAAATGTATAGAATCAGTTGGTTAGGTAGTGATTTCTTCAAAGGAGTTATCCTACTCTATTGTATACATAGACTAGGATAACATAAACACTCTTGATGGTAATTTTTAACTGACATAAAAATTATCAGATGTTCTACCCTCAGACCACATGGTACACTTATGTTTCTACGAGTATATATAAGAGGAACTAAAAAGTAAAATGAGTTCTAAGACTTTGGAAATAGCAATTAAAATGGTTCACATTTTTTACATAAAATTTAATAATATATATCTTTAATGTAATAAACAAAAAGGATTTATTCTATGAGCTGTATTGATATAAGAAACAGGTTAATAACAAGATATCTCTGGTTTATACATAACAATTCTTAAAACACTATGTAACAATTAGAAAACTATAAGATTTGACAGTTATTCACTGTGAAAATCTTGTCTGAATTATTGGATCCATTGAAAAATTTTAAATGAAAATATAAGTGATTCACTTTTAAGTATTCATTTTTGAACTTCCAAAACAATTAGAATGAGTACATAGGGGAATCTCCTTTTATCATATACTTACTTTTGCCAATTTAGTTTCTGACTTTCCAGACATTTTGTTTATTCAGTGTTAATGATATAGATTTTAAAGTGTTGAACAAGGCAGGACTTTTCTTTTGAACAAGAAGAAAATGTTTAAGAATTTTAAATTTAAAATGTGGACAACAGCTCATTTTCAATAATACATTTATTAGTATATACAAGGTGTCATAATGAAGAACTTTCCACAAAAATACTAATAGGATCACTGATACCATAAATTGTCCTATGAGATAGGTATTTATAAATCAAGTCACATATAGATAGTAACAGGTGCTCTTGAGTATTAAAACTTGATTGGAATTTCCATTTTTCTTCTGACTATAGAATTAATATCTAGTATAATATGTATTCATTCCATTTATTCTGATCATATAAAATCAAAAGATGGCTCTAATTTAAATTCATATTAGAATAACTATGAAAATAATTAAATTCTTTAAAATATATTCCTAATTGATGAATTTCATGAGAAATAGAGATTTTTAAATTCTCCTTAAAATTTTTCATTGCTATCATAAAAAAACTTGCCTGTTATAATCTGTCACTGTAAAGCAAAAAAATAAACAAATAAAAAGAAAAAGTGTCTAAGGTACATTAACAATTTGAATTGTGTTTGGTGAAATGTCTGGTAATTTATGATCTTGCTCTTTTGTTTTTTTTTCTTTTGTTTCTAAAAGCTCAAAATTTTCATCTAGTATCTCTAATAAGAATCCCAGGTGTTGCAAAATCATAAAATGAAATAATTTAGTAGGTGCACCACTTCAAGTTTTGAAAACAGTGTGATTAGCATGATGACTTTTATTAACTGCCATTTAATATTAGTATAATTTTTAAGTGACTGTTTTTATCTTTAGTGGTTTAAAGAAACCATAAGGGGCCATTTCTGCTACTTAAAAATTGCCTGAAAATCCTCTAAAAAGTACATGAGCATTGCCTTTAGAGGATCTCTTACAATCTATTCCAGCTATAGAAAACCTAATAGATTCTGTTCATAATTAAGCTTTTTTTCCAGCTCTTCTTTTTCCTATAGATTCCCCAGCTTTTATTATCCAATCGGCTTATGTGTAATTTTGTCGAAATCATTTACATTATTTCTTAAATTAATAGAGAACTTTGTTGAACAAAGTTGACCTTAGTCATGCATTCTTTCTTCTGTATGTCCCAGCAACTCAGTATTCATAGCTTTAATTGTGGTGCATTTATGAAGCAGAGTGCAGTAACTTGGCCGGATGCTTGTATATGTGCACATGGACACATTTTGGGGTGTGTGAAAGGTCATGGAGAGGCTGGAAGAAACAGTGGGGAAGGGTTGCAAGGTGGTATTATCATGAACTTGCTGTTAAATATGCTTAGGTTTTATTTTTATATTATTTTTTAAAAATAACAAACCTACACACACCAACACTCTTTAATTTTATATTTGTTTTATTCTGACTCTGAAGATATATATTCCAGCCTCATGAAAAATATGTCGTCCATTTAGGTGTTTTTTGCTTTTTTTTCTATTTCTCTGTAAGCTGTGTTATTGAGTCATGCCAACTAGTTGTGACATTAGAGACACCCCACAGATTACATAATTGGGATTAAACTATCTGTGATGATTCTAATTCTGTTTTAGTGGCTGGACTATTGCCCAAGCCATCTTCTACTTCTATCACACATGTCTTTGCTTCTAACTAAACTGAGCCCATAACTCTGTTAAGAAAATGATTCTGGTATTAAAACAAAATCAAAGAGCCAAAACCTGAAGGTTAAAATATTTTGCATATGCTTTGTGAGAAAATGTTCCTACTTGGAAACATGTTTTGGGCTAAGTATTGGAAGAATTAGAGAAAATACAATCTGTTCTTTTGCTCTGAGACGGGTAATGTTTTTTTCTCTTATAATAATTTCACACGTCACATCTTCTTCCCCACCTTCCCCTTCTTCTTTAATACCTCCCTCTCTCCTTATCTTCCTTAATCTTTTTATAGGTATATTTTTATTTAGTACACTTTTTAATAGAAGTATAACTTACAGCAAAGTGCAGAAATCATAGTGTAAAAGTAATGAGGTTTCACTAAGAAGACATATCTTATCCTTCTTTTTCCTTCCCTCCCTCCCTCCCTTCCTCCCTCCCTCCCTCCCTCCTTCCCTCCTTCCCTCCTTCCCTCCTTCTTTCCCCTTCCCTGTCAGATACTCCATTCATACAAAGTCAAAACAGGATAAGAGCCCAGACCTGTTGTGTTCCAACACCCCAAAGAAGTTGTAATTTCAAATTAGTAGCCTTCTGTTAAATAAATCATGGAACCCAGTCTCTAAAGGTAAAGAGTAGATTATGTGAAACCAAGTCATACATTTTTTTAGCTTAATTTACAAATCAGAAGTACAAGAGTTTAAGGTGTCTCTGCCAGTTTCCTGTTTCTTATAAGATAGCTCACTCTTTACTTTGCACTGGCTGTCCCTCCCTGTTCCTGGATGCTTGTTAAAGTCTTTTAGGTGGAAAGACAAACTCAGCAGGTAGATCAGGCTGGCACCAGTTCAGCCCAGCAGTGCACAGCGGGAGCTTTCTCTGTGAGCCAGTGTCTAACTTTCACCCAGAGCTGGCCTTGTGTGCTAGCTGGACAGGTGAGGCAGACAGCCTGGTCCTTGGAATATGACAATGAACTTCCTTCTCCCTCTGAGTTTCACCCTAGGCAGCTTAGTGATGTGGTAAGTCTCCAACAAGGGCCTGAAACAAGCCTGAGAAAGTAAAAAAAAAAAAAAAAAAATACTTGGAAATTGCTGTGTCTGAAGGATTTCATCCATGTCTAGTTTCAAACCATCAATGATACTCGATTTTTCTGGGAAGGGGGAACAACAGATTTAATCTTGCAGGTTTGGAATCACTGTGTTGTGTTTTTTTATGTAATTTTCTGAAACAAAGTAGGGAAAAAATTTAATGATATGAAATTACAGAAAAAAAAAGAACAAGAAAAAAACCCCCACAAGACTAGATAAAAAGTACTCTAGTCTTTTTTGTTGTTGGTGGTGTTTTTTTTTTGGGAGGGGTGAGGGCATGCAGGTCTTGGGGGGATGCAGGGTTAACTCTAAGTAAGCTCTGTGGACACTCATTTTGTTATTTTTCTTGACCTCAGTTCATTTTTTTTTTGTAATTTGGTACTGCCTACTTTACATAATTATTGTGGAGAACAAACAAAAGGAAACGATTTTCTAATTGGTTTAGTACCACACCAATGTAAGTTGTAGGAATGTAGCTGATTAAAGCTCTGCATAGTCTATGCATGTAAACACATCGCTTGCTGGGTAAGGATCAGGATATATGACAGCGCTAGGTACAGCAGTTTTGTGGATTTAAGCTTATGTTATGTGAGGAAACTTCCTTAAGAAAAGGAATACAAAAATACCTTGCATTTGCAAATGTAATAGAAAAGGAACTGCTTAGCTGGTGCCTTAGGGCCATGGAAATGGCCCATGTCATTGAGGGCCCTGTAGCTCACCTTTAATTAAGCTCACAATAATTGTGCCTCTCACTAGGTAGTGCAAACAGGGAGATGCAAACACCATGAAATGACCTCTGCCATATATTTATGCTATGGTCTTCAACCATCCACCTCAGATCCTGCTTAATTAAAATGAAGTGTTAAAACACACTTACAGGGTTATTGTAAAAGTAAAATAAGAATGTATGTAGTTGTCTAGCAAAATTCCTAGAGCAAAGCAGGTACACAACACATATTAGTCTCTGTGTTTACCCCACCAGTAAATATAGGGTATTTGAGATATGATTTCACAATCATAGTTTATCACTTCCCTTGCATTGGATGATTATAGGAAATCTGGGACAGGAGAATAATTTAACAAAAATAATTGCATATGCAAATTTTTCATAGAGCTATCAGCCACATTATGCTGTCCTAATTTTCTGCTGCTCTCCTCATTTCATATTGAACACCGGGATTTGATTAGGAAGTGAAGGGTAATATTATGTCTGATCAAATAATTGAATCGATACCCCCTCTCCTGGGAACTGACCTTTAGGCCACTTCACAACGGACATTCCATTCGCTTAGACCACATTCCACTTGCTAAGACCATTATCTCTCCCCTCTGGACTTTCCCAGCACCCAGACCTGCACAGAGAATTCTCCGCCCAGGAAAAGACCACCCAGAGTCCTTTAGAAACCTCTGACTCCCCCATCTTTGGGTGCTGGCAAGGAGCATGGGTTGTAAATATTAAATTTTGCCTCATATTCTGCAGGTAGAGGTCAGATGTTGGTTTTTAGACACAAAATATATCAAGACATATCTTCAAATATTTTAGATACATTGCATGTTATCAATTTTACTATATATCAGTAAATTTTCAACTGGTGTACTGGTGTGCCACAAGAATTTTTAAAACATGAAATACCTGATTATTTAGTCAGGGCTCTGACCTCTTTTCCCTTAGATGGTCAAATGGAAAAAAAAATGGCAACAGCCAACACAACAATAGCCATCCAGTGTGAATGAATCAAATTTATATCCATTATTTTGTCAAAAAAATATTTTATTGGTGTACTGCAGAATTTTAGTAATTTGTGTGTGATATGAGATGAAAAAGGTTGAAAATATCTGCTATATATAGAGTAAAATGCATATATGTATATATGTATATACATGTACATATATATGTATATAAAATATATAAAATTTGACACCACTGTTTTATCCTGAAATATATAATATTCTGATGTGTTCAATTGTATTAAGAATTTGAAATATTACTTGGAAATATAATTGGGTTTTTATATTTTGGAAAGGTTTTAATATAATCCTGGGAGGGCTTTTTTCAACATAAGTGAGCATAAACAAGTATAAGGAAGTTTAGAACAATGTATTTAGATTTGCTTATGGAATGCATGTGTGTATTTGCATGCTAATGAGTTTATGCTCCTGTATATTGTATACAATAATTATAGCTCACATTCATTATTGATAGACAGTGTGCCAGGCATTGTACTAAGTAGTTTACATATATATTCATTTTTTCTCAAAATAAGCCTAGAAAACCTTAATAATTATTCTTATTCTCATTCTTACTTTATACCTGCAGAAAATGAGGCGGGGCATGGTTAAATAACTTACCCACAGTTATAAATCTGAAAGTGACTGCAATCTGCATTCAAACCCAGGGGGTCTGACTCCCACGTGGCTCTTGGACACCACTGACTGAAGTACAGTAAAAGTGCACACAAAAATTCATGTGTAGTCCTGGGGATATTTGCTCTCATGGTCACTCATAGCTCCAATTTGCCTCCTCTTACTAAATACTTGATCAATTTCTGGTCATCAGGATCTTACACACTGATTAACCCTATGTTGACATTTCCCTTTTCATTACCCCAAACTCCACTAGCACATGGCAAAACATAGTCCCACACATTACTTTCTTTCCATTTCAGGGCATGTATCCTTTACTTTTTAAATTGCTTTTGTTACTTTAGTATATAAGCAACCCAGTGCTTAATTCCTAGCCCAGGCACACTCTAGACCAGCCGTGGGGAATCCAGCCAGCGGATTCGGCCCGTTTGAAATGAATAAAACTAAAAAAAAAAAAAAAGACCTTACCCTTTTATGTAATGATGTTTACTTTGAATTTATATTAGTTCACACAAACACTCCATCCATGCTTTTATTCCGGCCCTCCGGTCCAGTTTAAGAACCCATTGTGGTCCTCGAGTCAAAAAGTTTGCCCACCCCTGCTAGACCTAGCTTCATTTACCCCGAATCCCATCGAACAACTCTCTTCCACTAAAATGCTATTTATCCATGCTCTATTATTGGGAATACAGGGTAGTTCTGAAAACATAGTTTTGACTTCACTTGTGAAATTATATTTTTTAGACAATGCAATTTCTTGTAACAAGTGGACTGAAAGGTTCAGCGGAAAATATGTTCACTTTCTCTCTCCTCTCCAAGTCAACCCCTGGGGTGCATTACTCTCTGTCTCTCTCCCTTCCTCTCTGTAAAAAATCAATAAAATATATAAAATAAATAAATAAATAAAGTGCTCTATAGTTAACAAAATGTACTAACCTACATTATTCCATGAGAATTCATAAAAATCCTATAGTATAGATTAGGTAAATCCTTGTTACAAACAAAGGAACTGAAACAAGAAAATGTGATCTATTAGAACAGTGAGAACTAATTGCGAAGCCCGAGTCATATGACCACAGAAGGGATGCTCCCCTTCAGGAGGCGGTATAGCAGAGTGAGAATACAGGTCTGGACACTGGCTGAGTCATTTAGAGTGTGTGACCTTGAGCAAGGTCGAAAATCTCCCTATGCCTGTGCTTCCTTGTCTGTAAAATGGGAATATTAGTATGGTTGGGACTTGTAAAGATAAAGTGAATTCACATCAATATAGTGGTTTTGTTTTTGTTTGATTGTTTTTAATCCTCACCGAGGACATTTTCCCATTGATGTTTAGAGAGAGTGGAAGGGTGGGTGAGAGACAGAGAGAAACATCAATGTGAGAGAGACTCATTGATTGGTTGCCAACCAGGGCCGGGAATGGAGCCTGCAATGGAGGCACATGCCCTTGACCTGAATTGAACCCCAGGACCCTTCAGTCCACAGTCCGACGCTCTATCCACTGAGCCAAACTGGCTAGGGCCAATATAGTGTTTTTGAAAGTACTGATACATAATATTATATAAGTTTTAAATGTTACATGTGCTAAAAAATATTGTGTGGTTTGGCACTCTGACATTTACCAAGGTCTAATTTTCTACCTTAGTCAGTGAGTACTGTCTAATAGTTATTATAAGTGAAAATGCCAGAAGAAAAGCACTTGACTTCAGTTCAATTGCCCAAGCAATCCTTGTTTACTCCCTGGGTACACCTTTCAATGGCTCTCCAATACCCTCAGGATCAAATCTAAAGTCCTTGAGCCTGAATACAAAGCTCTCAGTGATATGCCTCTGGCCCACCTCCCCTGCTACTTCCCTCCTGTCCCTGCAGTCTAGGCTCCAGTGTGTGTGTGTGTGTGTGTGTGTGTGGTGAGAGGGGTTGGGGGTGGGAGGGGCGGACTTGCTCTCTGTGCATTTGGATTCTGGGTGCTCAGTAGGACACAGCTCCTCCCTTCACCTAGGTGACTTGACCTTTATGCCTGGGTCCCACAGTAGGTCAGACTTCTCCCTAGTTTCCCCAATACTGTGTTCCAGTTCTTATTCTGTGTGGAGCATATTAAACTGGGCTGGAATTGAGTCTTGCCTTGTTTGTACATTTCTGATACTTGATCAGAATAGGAATTGTTATAAAAAATAAAGGCTAATCAGAGAACAAGTTCTTTTCTGAATAGATAATATCCTAACAAAGATAATATGATTTTCTAAACAAAGCATGTTAATACCAAGAAAACTAGCAGTAGTAGCAATAGATTTTTTTTTTTTACATTTCCCAAATGCATCAATATGAAGAAAGCTTTGCCTGTCTGTAAACTCAAAGAAAGTCGCCCCCAAGTATGTTATAAATGTATGTTTAATTAATGAATGTTATTGAGTCACCTCCATGCTTCTTTAAAGACACTGCTTTTAACCACACCTAGTCCCATCTCATTACTCTTACTGGTAGAGCCAAGGTAGCTCTTTTCCTAAATCCATAACTAAAAGAGTTTAGAATTTCTGTTATTATAGAGTGTCTTCTAAATTGAGAAGTTACCTACTCCAAGATTATGTGATTTGACAACCAAAAGAAGTTAATACCAAGACATTTGGCAGTAGAAAACTTTGTTATAGATTTACCATAAGTATCAATGAGAAGAAAGTTCTACTGAGATTAGCAAACCACCAGAATAGAGGTCATAGATATCTGTGTTTTAATCAACTACTGCTTTCTGGGCCCCCTTTCTTAATATAAATTCTCAGAATTCATACAACTTGAGCCCCTACCAGCCACCATAAAATAATTTTTCTGTTTTAAGCATGATTTAATTTTACTTCTAGCAAAAACAATTAATATAAAACATCTGTTTCTTAATGGTTTAAATTTCTTGAGAGGAGATGGAGTTACCCTTTCATTTGTTTTGGATTTCCGCGTTTATTTAGATCATCACTTACTTTATGAAGCACTTTAGATTTACAACTTGGTAGGAATTCTTAATATTGCAGGGTACATAGCAGAAAAAATGGGTAACATCAACCATGTGAATAGAAGAACATTAAAAATAGATTTATAAGGGAATAAATTTAAAATGTTATAATAAATGGCTTTTTAAGTATAGTTTGGTTACTGTCTGGTTAGGGTGTTTAATTCTAACCAGTGTCTGGTTACTATATATTTTAATTAATCATCCCTCTTGAACATATTTTTATTTACTCTAAAAATTATGAAAAATATAGTAGAAATATGAGCGGTTAATATTGTATTCTATTGAGCTAATAATTTTTTGAATTGAATCTTTCTCTAGATTAGAAGGTTAATTATAAGAATTGCTATGAAGACTCTTACCACATAATCTCTTTCAATTCTCACAACAACCCTGTGAAATGGACAACATTATTCCAGTTTACTGGTGGGAGATTGGATTTGGGAGAAATTAAGTAACTTGCTTTGTGTCACACAAGAAATAGACAGAATGGAAACCAGGTGTGTTTGATGCTGAAGCTCTTTGTTGCACCTATTGTGATAGAGATTATGTTTATATAAATGTACTTGGTATTATGATTTGTATTTTATTTGTGCATTCTATCTTTCAAGGAAAGAATCATGTTTTATTACAAAAATTATATGCCTTATAAGAAAATCAATATAATACAAATATAAGCAAAGTATATGGGGACATGGAAAACATATCAAGAAAAATCTCACTATCATCAATGCTAACACAATGGAATAGAAAACTTAAGCATAAACTTTCTGTTACACAGCTTTCATTTCCTGGCAGAAAAATCTGTCAGTTCATCAGAATAAAGCATTTTTCCCTGACTCTGGAGTTTGAAAGAAACTGGTTTCAGTGGTGTTTGTGTTTGGGATATCGAACAATGTCCCAAACACAATGAAAAATATTCTTAACAATTTTCAGAATACGCATAATTGATTTGTAATAATAGGTTCTTATATAAGTTATTGTTGGAAGCCAAAGACATAATAATAGAAGTGGTTTTCAAACTTGTTTTAAGCAGCAGAAACTCTCATTCAAAAGAAATCACTGTGGAAGCCCAATACAAGAAGCAGTCAACAACAGAATTATTGGGTTTCCTGGACCTATTTTTACTTCCTCCTTCCCTTCCCCTCATCTGCTTGTGGCTCCGAGCCATCTCTTTAGAACCATAGGGGCCATTGTGAGCTCAGCGTGAAAACCACTGTATAAAATATACAGGAAATGTTGTATAGGAGATCAGTGTACTGTGATCCTGACTTTTAGCTTTTTAACAATCTCACTAAAACACAAATTATAATATGTGGTAAAGTTTACTGTGAACCAATGGTGTCTAACCTAGAATTGCTCATCAGAGCCAACCTGCGAACATTGTTAAATGCAGTGGTCCCCCTGATCTGTGATTTCACTTTCCACAGTTTCAGTTACCTGTGGTCTCCACAGTTCGAAATGTTAAATGAAAATTCCAGATATAAACATTTCATGTGTTTTAAATTGCCTGGCTGTTTTGAGGAGTGTGATGAAATATCATCACATTCAGGTCTATCACTCCAGATGTGAATCATTTCCTTGTCCAGAGTGTCCAGGCTGTATACACTCATTAGTCACTTAGCATCCAGCTTGGTTATCAGATATACTGTAGAGTATTGCAGAGCTTGTGTTCAGTTAACCCCATGTTACTTAATAATGTCACATTCATATAACTTTTATTATAGTATATCATTATAATTTTTCTATTTTATTGTTATACTAGTGCCCCGGTGCATGGATTCGTGCACATTGAAAGGGAATTAATTAGAAGGTGGCCGGTGGGGTGGGACTGGACCAGACGGGCCAGACACACCCTGGAGCCAACCTCCCGCAGTCCCTGCCTGGCTGGCCGCACCTGGGGCAGTGCTACGGTTCTAAGGACATATGCAGAGTGAGCAGGGTCCCCTCCGGCAGGTAGGGTCCCTCAGCCTGGCCAGTGGGGATGGGGCCAAAACCGGCTCTCTGATATCCTCTTAGGTGTCTCCAATTGCGAGAGTATGATTCTTGGGTGATGCACCCCAGAATCGGGCTTCCTGCTTTCTGGTTCCG
The DNA here is from genome assembly GCF_000147115.1 of Myotis lucifugus. Lineage (NCBI taxonomy): Eukaryota > Metazoa > Chordata > Mammalia > Chiroptera > Vespertilionidae > Myotis > Myotis lucifugus. The sequence goes on along the minus strand of NW_005871207.1, from coordinate 1,443,482 downwards.
GAGTATGTCACCCGAGAACTGCCACTGCCAAGTTACTGCAGCTCGGCAGCTCCTGCGTTGAGCATCTGCCCCCTGGTGGTCAGTGCACACCATAGCTACTGGTCAGAGTGTCTGCCCCCTGGTGGTCAGTGCGTGTCCTAGCTACTGGTCATGTTAATTTCTTGCTGGGACTAATTTATAATTTAAACTTTATCATAAATCTGAATGTATAGGAAAAAGCATGGTATATAGATGCTTTGGTATTAACCATGATTTTAGGCATCCACTGGGGGTCTTGGAACATATTTCCAGAGACAGGGGGACTATCTGTACCCTCTTAGACTCACTGAATCAAATTTCATTAAAGCAAGTTCCCTGGAAATCATTAATTTTAGAAGTTGGGAATCTGTAATTTTGCATAGATAATTCTTTTTTTGTCCCTGTTAAAGAACTAATACTTAGAGCTTTTCAAAGGGAGATCTGGGTCTGGGACTGGTGCCATTCTGAAACAGTGTCAGTACCAAAATAAGAGTTAGCTTATCCAGACTTCTATTGTGATTTGACATTGTCCCAACAATCCAATTGTGTGATAGGTAGATTCTCCTCACTGAATAGGGCATAGCCGAGTTCAAATGTCATTTGACTCAAATTAACTTTCTATAAAAATCACTTGAGTGATGGGAATTTCTAAGATGCAATATCCTGGGCTCACCTAATATCCCATCTTTGCAGATTTTCAAAGGGGATTTACATTTTTAAAGAACACTGCAGGTGGTTGAAACCGGTTTGGCTCAGTGGATAGAGCGTCGGCCTGCGGACTGAAAGGTCCCAGGTTCGATTCCGGTCAAGGGCATGTACCTGGGTTGTGGGCACATCCCCAGTAGGAGATGTGCAGGAGTCAGCTGATCGATGTTTCTCTCTCATCGATGTTTCTGACTCTCTATCTCTCTCCCTTCCTCTCTGTAAAAAATCAATAAAATATATTAAAAAAAAAAGAACACTGCAGGTGATTCTAACTCAAGAGATTCTAATGAAGGTGATAGAAACACCACACTTAAAAAACAATGAAAAAATATGGCACATATGTATGACTAACACTCAGAAAATGCTGTGCAAATATTTGCTATTAATCTCAAAAAGAAGAATATGAAATTATGTTAAGGCTAGAGATGATGTATATTATTATCAGACTAGAGGCCCAGTGCACAGATTCATGCACCGGTGGGGTCATTTGGCCTGGCCTGCACTTCCTCGCAATTGGGACCCCTTGGGGGATGTCAGACTGCTGGTTTCGGCCTGATCCCTGCAGGCCAGGCCAAGGGACTCCACCGGTGCATGAATCCATGCACCGGGCCTCTAGTATGCATATAAGATCTTTGGTTAATCTCTTCCCGCCTTCCCCCCACCCTACTTCCCTCTGAGATTCATCAGTCTGTTCCATGTTTCCATGCCTGTGCGTTGAGCGTCTACCCCCTGGTGGTCAGTGAGTGTCATAGCTACCGGTTGAGCGGTTGCTTAGGTTTTTATATATATAGATTACATTATGCAAAATAAGAATATACAAGATGTTAGTGAATTGTTAAAGAAAATACCAAAGTGCAAAAAAAATTTAAGTATAATTTGATATATAATCAGTGATACAGCCATTAATATCAGAACTGATCCTCAAGGGGTATACTTTCATTATTATTTCCCCTTTATATTCCTAAATCATAGTACATGCATTTTGAATGTGTTCATATGCATTCTTATGTTCCAAATGTTAATTCCGGTAATTATATCCTAAGGGAGTTTGTCTCCGGGGATATCGAAGGATTATTTCACTGATAATATAAATTCAAACAACTATCTACTCTCAGGAACATCTATTAGAAGGTTGGACAATCAGCAAGATATTTCCGGTTTATTCACTGGTATATCCCCACGGCCCAGAACACTTATTGGTACTTCAGTAGATGCTTAATAAATGCAATGAATGAATGAACCCTGTTCATTGCAGGTATCATATTACATAGAACTGGAATAGATGTTAAGGCAGTGAGTTAGTCTTTTTCCTTAGTTGTTTATATATTATCTATATTATTTAGTATTGGGTTCCAGGTAATTTAAAAAAACCTGTCCAAAAGTAATTTAAAATGTAGAGAATGTAGAGGCCTTTTAAAAAATGTTTGAGAAAGATGTTTCAGAGTTAGTTGTCTAATGAATTGGGCTTAATGATCTCAACACAGAAATCATGATGACTTTTTTGCTTTACTCTCAAGTCTTGCCTCATGTTTGCAAGAAGGCCGGTGTATTTCCAAACCTCACATCCAGTTCAGAACAAGAAGAAAGAACAGACAAGAACCAAGAATCATGTCAGCTTCACTATTCCTTCAGCTAGGACAACAAAACTTTCTCAGAAACTGTCAGTGTATTTCAGTTTATATCTCATTGGCCAGACCTATGTAATAAGGCCAGCAGACTCAATGGAGGCTAAGATAATAGAAACATGATTATCATTATTATCTGAGGCCGGTCATGACATTGTCCGGTACTGGGCACATTGCTACTCTGAACACAAGTAAAATCCTTATAGCAAGGAAGGAAAAGGGATATGAGTAATTAATAGGTATAAAACAGAATCTTCCACAATGCCACAGAAAATTGAAAGTATTTTTATTTTATTTATTTCCTTTTCCTTTTCATACTTTGAAAAAACAGATTAGTCAACTATTGAGGTTAAATCTTGACTAAAAATAGATTTTAGACACCAGGTTAACTAGGCAAAAAGGACCACTGCTAGATCATCAATTTTATGCCCTGTTAAATATATAATTCATTGTATTTTAGTAGACTGACTTAAAAAATATTTTCCTGCTATTATGAATGATTCTAGCTGTTTTGAGATGGATAATTAGAACTGAGTGCTAAAATATTTATGATCAGACACTTAAAATTTGGGATATATTTGTTTGTACTTCTGTCTATATTGCTGTATATTTTGACTAGTTTTTGTTGACAAATCCTTATCCAAAGATTTCTTGTAGTATTTTTTTCTATTTTAGATAACAAAGAATCATTTACAAAGAATCATTATGTTGGGTTTACATCAGAATTAAGTTTACACAAGAACTAAGTGGCAAGCTTAACATGAGAATAATCATTCATGTTTGTTAGCAAAAAATTGGGTCATTTCTCATTTTACAAAAAGGGTTACTGGGCCACCCAGTTGTTTGCTCATTTTCAGAAATGTCATCACCCTGAAATACAGACTGTATTTGTGCAAGTTTTTATCTGTTTTGGTGCACGTTTAAATCTAATTATCATTTATCCTACCCTGAAGCCTAGAAAGCTAATAATTATATCGTTTGTTTTGCAGTTTGATATATTTAAATTAATCATTAGGAGTAATGAGAACTGAGGTAAGGATTCATTCAAAACAAAGAATCAACTTTGCATACATTTGCCATTCCATTTTTATGTGCTTTTTGACATCTAAGGACAAAGTATACTCTGGCAAATGTTTGCCCTGTTTTGCCCCAGCTAACATCCTTAGAGCATAATAAATAACAAAATAAGTTTATGAAAAGAGGATTCATCTTTGTGGCTTACCCTTTTGCTTTTCAGACTCTTGTAACTTACTTGAACCTTGTTGGAAATTTGATACTAAACTGGGATCTCCCCAGAAAAACAATGTCTGCTCTGTTTAGATTAATATATCTGAAAATTTAGCAGCAGTTAGGATGTCTTCATCTTATATACAGTACTATTATAACATTATGCTAGATACTTTTGTAATATACTACTAGTATATCAAAGTATACTACTATACTATGGTAGATGCTTTTGTAATATGCTATTCACCATTCATTGACTTAATGAAACATTGATATGTAGGAGTTACAAGTTTCAAAGGAATGAACCTTTGGATTCAGCAAGTCCAAAATTGGAACAAGTGTGGCATAGAAGCATGACAAACAGCTCTGGAGTTAGACAGACTTGCATTTATTAATTTAATTTTATTTTTAAATATTTTTATTGATTTCAGAGAGGCATGGAGCGGGAGAGAGAGATAGAAACAGCAATGATGAGAGAATCATTGATCGGCTGCCTCCTGCACACCCCCTACTGGGGATTGAGCCAGCAACCTGGGCATGTGCCCTGGACTGGAATCGAACCCAGGACCCTTCAGTCCACATTCCGACACTCTATCCACCGATCTAAACCTGCTAGGGCAGATAGACTTGCATTTATTAGCAAGTATGTACTTATTAGCTCTGGCACCTGGAACCACTGCCCTATTTAGCTTTAATCAACTTCAATTTCCTTCTCTGCAAAATGGAGAAAACAAAGGATCATTTGTAGGATTAAGTTATATAATGTATATGAAGTACAGACTGTTAGTCTCAATCACTGATATTACAATACGAGAACTGAGGTCTTCAGAGTTAAATCGCTTCTACGAGCTCACATAGTACCAAACCAGAACCATAGGACTAATGAGCATTCTCTGTACAGTGAACCATTTGCAAAGTGAATTGTGAATAAGTACGTTCATTTTAAGTGTGAGGTTTACCCTATTTTGTAAGGAATAGCTGCGTATATTATCTATATGCATGATGGTGTGGAACTGAGCAGGTATTAAATGAGTGTATTCTGTTATGTTATGCTTTTCAAGCTTGTTATTTCATCTATTGTTGACTTTTTTCCTTAGAATGAAATCACTATAAAAGATTTGACAAGTTTGGTTACCACCCCTAACAAGTAGCCACTGAAAACCATATGGTTTTGCTCTTTTTATGCCATGTGTCCTGTAAATGTAGCAGACTGCTCATTATTCATAATTTAGTTGTCAGTGTATTTCAGTGTTACCTTTTCCTAAACACTTTGTATGGTTTAACCAATTGATACTAATTCTGAATTCCTTTTTTCCATTTCCCCAAGTACACAATTTTAACAATTCAAAATTTTTAGTATATATTCTGATTGATTTTTCCTTCCCTCATACTCATATGCTTCATAGAATGAATATTCTGCTGCTAAACTTTCAATGAGTAGTGGCTAAAACTTCTTTGTTTATGATGATGAAAAATAATTTGAAACAAGCAATCAAAGGCAACCATTGTTCTGCACAGTCAACAATTAAACATAATATATTTAGAGTCAGTTGGGAATGTCATTGGAATTCTGTAAATATAGTTTTGGAAATATCAAGGCATGATGGAAAGAGAACAGACTCTGGAATAAGAGAGACTGGAGGTTGATTTCAAATTCTGTCCCTTAGCAGTTTCAGCAGTTAGGATTTCTTCCTCTGCAAATAATAGCAAATCGCTTCCCCACTGGATTAAGCAACAAAATTGATTCCCCTTCCCCTGACACACACACACACACACACACACACACACACACACACACAAATCCAAAGAGAGGCAAATTTCAAATTTAGATGGATTAGCAACTATGATATAATTTGGATCTAGATACTTCCCATCCCTTCACTCTGCCAACCTTAATCTGTAGGCTTTGCTTTGTTGCTGACTCTCCTTATTAGCTTTAGATGACTGTACCAGTTCCAAAAAATACAACCATGCCCAGCAACTTCCAAGGCAATTCCCTTTTCTAAGTGTTTTCCTCTCAAAAACTACCTTCCCTTGTAGATCACCTTCACAGTTCATTGGGCAGAACTGAATCTATAGTAAGATCACATAATGGGGAAAGAAATATGTTCAGTATTGCTAAACTGTGGAAAGAGAAGGAGGAAAAAGCCTAAATGAAACTGGAGAAGAAAATATAGACCAATGCCGGAAGGACTTATATTAAAAGCAATAAGACACAATGACAAGGTTTGAAGCAGGGGAGTGATGTGACCATATTGGTGGCTTAGAAAGATCTTTCTGGATGCAGTATTTGGAAGAAATTGCCTCTCTACTGAGAAACCAGTTAGAAGAGTTTTCAAGTGAAAAATGATGGCTAGGGTTTGGCTGGACTGCTTATGCTGTGGAATGAAACTGAGCAGGCATTTCAGAGTTATATACAAAATCTAGTTCCAATTTATGGGATTTGGTCACTGGTTCAATGTGGGAATAAAGGTAAGGAGGACAATGATGACTCGTAGATTTTTGGATAGAACGACTAGTTCTATGGCATTGCACTCACTGAAACAGGAAACGGTGTATTCTTGTACAGAAAAGATATTTTGTACAAGGGGGGATAGGTTGAATCTATAAGTTGGTAGAATTTTAGAAGAAAGACATGGACAAGATATATGGATTTAGAATCTCATTAATATTTACATTACAACTAAAGACTTGGAAGTTCATGAGCTCGTCTACAGGGGTTCTTCCATGGGGATATATGCTAATATCACCTTTACAAACAACCAAACAACCAACCAAACATCTAACAAATAAAAAATAAATACACTATCCATTCTCCATCCTAAATAGCCTAATTCAATATGAATGGTCTGGAGCCAAGGCATTTGTTCTTTCAAATGCTTAATTTTTTATTTTTATTTTCCCATATCAAGTTCTAGTCAAGAATGTTGGTGTAGAGTGAGAAGTGAAGACAGTCTACAAAATCAGAGTATTGATCCAAGCCAAGGTTTGAAGAGTTGGTACAGGAAGAATAGTTTATAATGGAAACAAGTAGCTAGAGGGATAGAAGAAAACCACAGAACTTACGTTGTCACTGAACATAGAAGGTGAGAGAGTGTTTGTCCATGGGGGTTATGACAAAATGATGAGGCGGATTAGGAACTCAGAGCTACATGATTAGCTTAAGTTTTCAAGTCAGACTCCTAGGTTGTGAGCTTTGCCTCAAGTAGTGTTCAGCATCCATGATTTCATGTACAAATAAAGTAGATTCCTTTATGATTAGCATTTAATTCATAGCCTTTTCATTCTGTGATCACGGTATCTAATGTCCAGTCTCTAAGTGAGGGCTTTGGTTTTGGAAAGCAGGGCTCATGTGCTCTCATGAAGGCCTCGGATATTGCTTTATACTTTCTTCCTTCCTTGATTTTCCTGCTGGGGCTCTGAATGGGGTTGAAAACTGTCAGTATTTTGTTGAGTCTCCATTTTGTTGAGATGATTAAATGAAAGAACATATACAAGTTGCCCAGTAGAGCAATTGACACATAGTATACACTCAGTTCCTTTCACCATATTCTTTCTTCCTCTTTTTTCTAAAATAAAGTTGTGAACATGGGTTGCTCAGAATTGCAAAAGAAATAGATACTTGCCCATTCATTGCCTGTGGAAATACTATTGGTCGTAGACTCTTGCCTTCAATAAAGGATTCCAGAAATCTGCATAACACCCCTAAACCTATAACATAGTTTTACCAAATTTACAAATTTAGTTCTCCAATGGGAAACACATGTACTCTTTCCCTGCACTCATTTTGTCAACTGTTCTTTGTTCCCTGCAGCAGTTGTCAAATTATAAAATTTAGCCCACAAGCAAGAAATAACATCTGTGCTGAATGGGACCATGAAGGGAGGCTGGACAGCTGTGTATCTGGGGTTTATTTCCACAGATTAGTAAAATGTGTGCTGTAATTGAATCCAGTAGCTTTTTTGATATTGTTAAATGGAAATAAATAAGCAAGCATTCATCAAAATTGAACTCTATGCAATGGGAATTTGAGTCAATGCCTTTAGAGAAAGAGCATGCTATGATGTTTGTTTCTAATCCAAATTATCCTCTTCATGTTGTGGTGGAGATCCAACTAACATTATAACTGTTTGTTTGTTACTGTGAAGATTATGTGAAAAGCAGAAACAATATAAGAGTAAGAATATGTGTCTGGCTCTCTATGTTCATGTCATCAAAGATCACACATTTTCTCAAGCCTAGCCCCCTGACTATGGTGGGATTGAATGTCCTTGAGCTCTCTTTCAACTCTTCAAAGTCTTAAAATACATTCATCCTAATATGTCACTTTCCTGGAGAATCCAGAATTTTTTTTTCTGATCTTTGTTACTAATATTAGCAAGATGTTAAGGAAGAAACAATGGCATCAAATGATACATAGAAAGTTATGAATATTTGAAAATTATAGTAATTGAATACCATATTTGAATTATTAACTCAAACTAATCTTTAGTTGTTAGGATGTGGAAAGGTGAGGACTTGGGAGTCTTCTTATATATTACATATTCCATTTTACTCATTCTGTGTTTTCCTCACCCCCACTGAATCCTAACAAAACAGCAACAACAAAAATGAGTTAGCAACTCTCTGGCTTTTCTTAAAGTAAGTTATTTAAGAACTTTTTTTCTACTTGTTCATGAAAGCATTAAAATGATTAGTGTATAGTAATAAAAATACAGCATACTTAATTAGTTTGAATCAGTTTTATTATCTGTCATTTGGTTTGTCAGGCAATTAACTGATTTTTACTTAGTAAAAGTTCCTGTGTTCATGATTCTTTTTTCCTATATAATTTTAGGAAATTTGTAATAGACTATATATTTATTGACCTCTGTAGAGTTATTTCTCCTGGAGAATCTATCTTCTTAATTACTGATTAGAATACCAACCAATATGCCCATCCTCATTGCAATTACACAGTGACTTAGGGGAAATGACCTTGAAGATTGTCTCTCAATTTAATGGTATGGCTTTATTTTAAAATATAAATAATAGAATAAAAAACGTTTTCCATAAAATTTCTATTATCTAATTAATGTCTTCCAAAGTAACTGTGGTATCACACTTTTCTCTAATTATATTCATTAGTGACTTCTCCTTGACAAGTTTTAATTAAGTTGTACAGGGAAGATCAATACTCATTGAGTATTCATTGCAATTTACAACCAGCATATATACTGTTCAGAACGATTTAATTACTGTAATTGTTGCACAGAAGATACTTAGCGACTGTTACTGTGGTAGAGGTCCAGATACATTACTGCCTTTTAAAATAAGTTTTGTGTTGGCCATCTGCATGTTATCTTTGAAGAAGTGTCTTTTCAGCTTTTTTAATTGGAAGGTTTGTGTGGGGTTTTTTTTTGGTGTTGAGTTTTATAAGTTCTTTATAAATTTCAGATATTAACCCCTTATCAGCTATATCATTGGCAAATATATTCTTTCATTCAATGGGTTGTCTTTTCACTTTGTTGATGATTTCCTTTGATGTGCAAAAACATATATCTAGCCAGTAGACATATGTAAAGATGCTCAATATCACTAATCATCAGAGAAATGCAAATTAAAACCACAATGAGATATCACTTCACACCTATCAGAATGTCTATCATCAATAAATCAACAAACAAGTGTTGGCTAGAATGTGGAGAAAAGGACACCCTTGAACACTGTTGGTGGAAATGCAGATTGGTGCAGACACTGTGGAAAGTACTATGGAGTTTACTCATAGTATTTTAATTAAAATTAAAACTGAAACTGACTTTTGACCCAGTAATTCCACTTCTGAGAATCTATCCAAAGAAACCTGAAACACCAATTCAAAAGAGCACCCCTAATGTTCATTTTAGTGTTATTTACAATAGCCAGGATTTGGACGCAGCCTAAGTGCCCATCAGTAGATGAGTGGATAAAAAAGTTGTGGTAGCCCTAGCTGGTTTAGCTCAGTGGATAGTGGGTCAGCCTGTGGACTGAACGGTCGGGCTTGATTCTGGTCAAGGGCAGGCTCAGTCCCTGGCCCTGGTTGGGGTTCATGTGGGAGGCAACTAATCACCGTGTCTCTCTCACATGGATGTTTCTCTCTCTGTCTCTCCCACTCCCTTCCACACTTTCTGAAAATATCAATGGAAGAAACAAAAAGCTGTGGTACATTTACACAATGGAATACTACTCAGTCATGATAAAGAAGGAAGTCTTACCTTCTGCAACAGTACGGCTGAACCTGGAGAACATTATGCTAAGTGAAATAGGCCAGTCAGAGAAGGACAAGTAACATATGATTTTACTTATATGTGGAATCTAATGAACAAAATAAACTAAGAAACAAGACAGAAACAGACTCATAGATACAGAGAACAGACTGACAGCTCTCAGAAGGGAAGGGTTTGTGGGACTAGGTGCAAAAGGTGTAGGATTGAGCAAAGAAAAAAAACAACAAACCTTGCAGACATAGACAACACTATGGTGGTTAGCAGAGGGAAAGGGGAATGGGGGAAGGTAGGAGAAAAGGGGGGGATAAATGGTGAAGGAAGGAGACTTAACTTGGAGTGGTAAACACATAATACAATGTGCATATAATACATAATAGAATTGTACACCTGCAACCTATACATTTTTGTTAACCAAGGTCACCCCAACAAATTCAATAAAACTTAAAAATAAATAAATTAATTAAATAAATACATTTGGTAGTGAAATTGAGAAATCAATTTCTGAAAATTTATAGATATCCTAAACTTCTGGTTTTATTAACTACCTTAAGTAGTGGATGAAATGTAGGCAATAATATCAGTGGCATAGTGCTCTTTCATGCATGCTATCATGAATGTTGAGAAATTATGAGCACATAAATGAGAACAGTTTTATTGGTTGTGTGAAAAAAAAATTACAGAAGTTCGGTTATAAAAATACTGTTTTGCTAAGTGAGACTTCAATATTTATTAGTTTTATTTTATTAAATTGAAGTAGTATTTTGATTCATATGGAATGCCTTCAAATATGCTAACTTTTGTTAATGAAGATGTGGAATTAGAGGTTTTATAGTACTGCATCAGAGGTAGGTGGCAAGGTTTCTCACCTCTGGCACTAGTGAAATCTGAGCCACATAATTCTTTCCTGGGAGTGCGGGAGGTTTTGCTGTGCATTAAGGGATGCTTAAGGGCAGGCCTGGCTTCTTCCCATGAGATGTCAGTGGCAAAATACTCCCCCACACTTCAGTTTAAAAAATATTAATGCATAGCTCATATACAATATTATATTAGTTTTAAATGTACAGCATAACGTTTCATTATGTACCTTAAAAAGTTACCACCACCGCACCCTCCAGTTTTGAAAATCAAAGGCATCTCCAGACATTACCAGATGTTCATTGAGAACCACTGGTATGTGCTCATACAGACACGGACTCCAGACCTGCCCACAGACCAAGTGATTCATTCATAAGAAAAATGGCTATTTAGCTGTTCCAAGCATAGGCTAGGTTCCCAGGCATAAGTCAAGATAGTGTTATTTTAAGGAAATAATACAATTTTGTGTATTTCGTGTTTTGGGGATAAGAATGGGTGCTAATTGAATATTCAGCATAAATACCTGTAGGAAAGGGATGATCGGAGATGGCTTCCAGGAGAAGGCGGTTCCTGAAATGTGTTTTACAGGACAAATTAAGATTTAGCAATTCAAAAAGGGAGAGAGACATTTCAGAGCAAAAGCGGCATATGCAAAACTTGGAAATATAAGAAAGCTCCCCCTCCCTATATATATCAATATAGAGATTGATATGGTGATCTATAAATAAATAGTATGGTCATATATTGTTATATGTCATAATTTTAGTTATTTTCCTTGAGGCATCATATCCCATTTGCTCACAAAATTATAATATAAAAATCTGCAAGAAATTGTCTAAAACATCTAATTTTCCTCCCCCTTTCTCAATTTCAAATTTAGTAGTGGTATATATAAATATATTATTTGCATTGTGAACTTTATGAAATCATCTATTTCCAAGAGGAAAGCAATTTTAGACAGTACTGGGAACATACACGTATTTCCTATAAACCTTCTAATATTATCTGAAGAAAACCTTTTGACAAGATCATCATATGAAAGATAATATACATTCCTATTGTGATTATTTTCATGCATTTAACAATGCATTTCAATATTGCAAATTATCAGTAAATTGTATTAATAACCCAGCTAATGTTTTCAGTTCATTTATTTACTTTCACACACATATATTTTAGTCAAAAAAAGAGTAAAAATAGTAATTTAGATTAAAATTTATTTAAGTGAGGGTAACTAAGGTTAAAAAAAATCTGGAATTCTGTTGGCAAAAACGAATATTTCAAGACCCACATATTATTCAAAGGTCTACTAGGAATGCTGTGTTTCTCATGCAGGCTGATTATGAATTCCTAGAATTCCTATACACACCAGTTTGCCTCCATGGTATTAAGTTCACTTTGACTGCCATCATAGTAGAAGGCCTTTAGTTTGCTGATTTTCTCTACTTTATCTAGTCTACTAGTACACAGATATTCTGCTGCTCAGTATCAAAGGTGAAATAAAGGAATAATAAAGATGAATAAATACAATGGTTTAGGTTCTGCACTACCCTGGTATTTAATCATGTCTAGACACAACCCTAAGTGTCCTAGAAAAGCCAAAATGAGAACAAGGACATTTAAGTTTACTGTAGCCTTATTCCCGTGGAAGTCAGAAAAGCCAACAACAGAATAAAAAGAGAAGAGTATGGATCTAACTGAAAAAAATAGATTTAGTGGAGTGACTAGAGGATTTGCAAGGTCAGTGGGAGGTGGAATAGATTTTTTGTTTCTGTTTTAAACAATCATTTTAAATTATGTCAATTTCAGTTAGGTCAATTTCTTCTAAAAATAATTTCACAAATTATTTTATTATTCTCTAAAGCCAAGTTGATGTAGGTAGACTAAAGATGACACAACCATTCTATTCATATGAACTTTTATAGTTAAAGAGCTCAGAACTTGAGGAAAATAGGCACATATAGTGAATATACACATAAAATTATATATGTGTGTGTGTGTGTATTGAGTATATTTCTACTTTATAAAAATTTAAAATTTTTGATTTATCTTTATATTACTAATATTATAAAGTATTAACTTTAGTGTATAAATATGTTTGATTATAAAATGATGGAAAGTAAGGGTTAAATGTACCCTTTCTATGATGTGTAGAAAATTTCTATTTAAATTATGATTTTAACTTCCTTGGTTATAATAATTTTGTTTTATATTCTCTTATAGAAATAGTATAACAGCCTATTATCTATTATTCCTTTAGTACCGAGGCTTTCCTCTTGCACATAGAATCATTTTTTAAATACATTTTATTGATTTCAGAGAGGAAAGGAGAGGGAAAGAGAGATAGAAACATCAATGATGAGAGAGAATCATTGATCAGCTGCCTCCTGCAGGCCCCACACTGGGGATTAATCCTGCAACCTGCATGGGTCCTGACTGGGAATTGAACCATGACCTCCTGGTTCATAGGTCAATGCTCAACCACTGAGCCACTTTGGTTGGGCAGAATCATTTTTTTTTTAATTACTGACATTTCAAGATACTGGCTCTTGGTTTTAGTTTAAGGAAGCTCCACACCTCTGACTGGGATAACATAGTTGTTTTCCTTTTGGATCCACATGCCATGCTCCTTGAACGTGCTTCAGCTGCATAGGGAGGCCCATTTGGATTAGGCATAGTAGGTTGGAAACCTAGTGATCTGTGACCCAGGTCTAACGCATTTTGGCAACACAGTACTCTTTTAGCTAGTATAACTTGGGGGGATAGTAGATGAACTTCCCGAAATATAAACATGGTGAGTGTGTGGGATGTGGATACACATCTGCATAATACTGTGTGGTTTCCTTTTGCAATGATGATATTCAGACTTCCACCTGGGAGTTCCAAATATTTTATGATATCTAGACATAAATGATGTCTGTCTTTCAAAAATGTAGCTGATAGTTCTGTAAGAAGCACATTGGAGGTTGTGGTCATATATAAGTAGAAGATAGCTTGGAAATGCAGTGGACTCATAACTGTTACAAGAGCCCTGAGAGCTACTACAATTTCCTTGGTTTGGTTAAGGGTGTGTAGATTTATTTCTTAATTAAACTTGCAATTTGGATTACAGATTTCAGTTAATATCACAAAAATGTTACAAGCTTGGGGATAGTTTATTGCTGTTTAATGTAAATTATTTGTTAATTGCTTCATAACAGCTTTCCGGAAGAAAATACAATACGTTCAGCTACAATTTTATGGCTTTTGCTTAATCCCAAAGCCTAGAGCTTGAAAAATCACTGCATTGTTTTTACTGTTTTCTGTGGATTTTTCATATTTTCTCTTTCTTAATTTAATTCTTTATAGTTGTTTGACAAAAAAAGCACTTAGGGTAATGACTTGTTTATATAATTTTGCTCTAAATGTTAATTCAAAATAACTTGTTTTCTTGCATTGAAATTCTTTAAATTATAACTCTTGTATTTATCATAATGAATACTTAATCTAATTTTAGTTTTGTAGCAATATGCACTTTTAATAATATTGAAAATAGTGATGCATTTTTGTTACAGTTGACTCAGTTTTGTGTTCTTTCTCTTTCAGTGAATTTATTGGATTCACGTACTGTCATGGGGGACCTGGGATGGATTGCTTTTCCAAAAAATGGGGTAAGCCTTTATGAAATTTTATTACAACTTAAGTAGACATTATGTGAAATGTCACATATGATTGAAAATCCACTGGCCATATTCGTTGTTAAGAGAGGAGGGATGTGGCCCTAGCCAGTTTGGCTCAGGGGATAGAGCGTCAGCCTGCAGACTCAGGGGTCCCGGGTTCGATTCCGGTCAAGGGCATGTACCTTGGTTGCGGGCACATCCCCAGTAGAGAGTGTGCAGGAGGCAGCTGATCGATGTTTCTCTCTCATCGATGTTTCTAACTCTCTATCCCTCTCCCTTCCTCTCTGTAAAAAAATCAATAAAAAATATTTTTAAAAAAAGAGAGGAGGGATGTGTGTGTGTGTGTGTGTGTGTGTGTGAAACTGGGCAAATCAGCTCTGTCTGGGAAAAACAGGCAAATAGGGAAGGGATTTCAATGACTGAATAACAAATATGTGATTTTCCTCTCTAAGTATTTCTGTGAAGAAATGTGAAGTTACCTTAAAAATTCAGATTAAAGCAACCAACAAACTTATACAATTGATTTATCTTCAAAAAACAAGAGTTGAAAAAAAATAAAAAGATTTGCTGCTGATTTGCCCTTGGCATGGTTGAATAAGGAATACTGAATATTGAATAGGAAATAAAATCAATTCAAACACTGGGAACAATTTATTTTGTGTTTCTTCACTACATTAAGGAGTGTAAATATTATAAGAAACTCCTTTAAAATTTCATTGAGATTAAAAATTTATCAGATTATTAGAAACTATCAGGGAGAACCTGGAATGGATTGCTTTTATTAGGTCAGTAATCATTAAAAGGTTTTCTTTTAATTTTTGCATTTTTCTTTATTGAAAATTTTCAGAAAAAAATGTTTGATTGGAACATTGCTACAATAACAGTTGTATTTATTAGTAAATTATTTTACTGGTGGTTTGGTTGGTTGGAGTGTTGTCCGATACACCAAAGAGTTATAGGTTCTATTCTTGTTCAGGGCACATACCTAGGTTGTGGGTTCAAATCCTGTCAGGGTACCTATGATAGGGAGGCAACCAATCAATGTTTTTCTCTTATGTTGATGTTTCTCTCTCTCTTCCTCCCTCTCTCTCTTAAAAACAAAATAAAACAAAACAAAAAAAACAACCAAAACATATCCTCGGTTGAGGATTTAAAGTCTTTTGGGTAAAAATTAAGCCATTTCTAACAATATGCATATTAATGTATTTATATACTAATGATCTTAATAAATAGATTACATTTAAAAATATTTCATAGCTATCAGTAGATGGAAAATGAAAGCATAAGTAAAATATTGTGACATAAAATTATTATATTACACAAGAAGTATTAACTCAATTATAATAGAAAAATAAAGCATAATGTTGTTAAAATGATTGGAAAAAGACTATTTCTAATACAAAGAGATTGTATATTTTTAAGGAAGTCAATGGTGTAGAAATCACTTACAAAACTGAGTAAATATCTCCCAAAATTTCTAGTTGCAAGAGCCAATACAACATCAGATTTACCTCCATAGTTAAACCTTTCCTGAATAACTCTGGAATGGAAACTGGAGAAATACAAAACTAGATTCAAAGAGAATATGACATATTTTATCAGCGTTTTCAAAAATTAATTTCAACCCAACATATCATCCATATTATCAGATAGGGCAACTTAAAATATTTTTTGGTAGGATAACTTATTTTGTTATTTATGAAATGGAGCATAAATTGTGAGTTATAGTTTTGCATAAAGATTAAATAAGTGGGATTGAGAATAGAGCTTGGCACAGTGTTGGCACTCAGTAAACATGCTTTCTTTGATCTTCATTTGGGGGGTTAGCATGTTTTTATTGAATTTATTGAGGTTACATTGGTTAATAAGGTTATAGAGGTTTAAAGTGTACAATTCCATAATCCATCATCTGTATACTGTATTGTGTGCTCATTACCCAAAATAAATTGTTCCCAGTGTCATTCTTCCCATCACCATTTATCCCCCCTTTACCCTCTCCTTTCTCCCCCACCTCCATTTCCCTGTGGTAATGACCATGCTGTTGTATGTCTATGGTCATTACCACAGGGAAAGGGGGGTGAGGTTATGAGGGTTTTTGCTTTGTTTTGTTTTTTCTTAACCCCTTCACCTTTGACCTTCTATTGCATTTCTATCTCATACTGAGATCCACATACCAGTCCATCAGGTTTTTGTTTGTTTGTTTGTTTGTTTGTTTTATCTATAAGTATATTTGCGCGAATCCGTTGTCAGCAGTTAAAGATTGGGAAAGTTCATATAAAGTGAATTTCGAGCTTTTCTGTTTAGTTGGAAGTTTCAGAAAACGAGAGTTAGCAGCCTTTTATAATCTCCACAGCCCAGAGCTGAGGAGAGGCTGCTTTCTAAGAGAGTAAGCAATTTCTCCTGTTTGATTCAATTTCTGCCTGGTGCTCTCCACCCATTTAAGTTGCAGTCTGTAATGCTGGCATATTTGTGGAGGCAATTTTTAGTATTTCACATGCATCAGGATTTTCTGTTGTTTTAGGAGGGACTTTTTTTTTTTTAATTCCACTTTATTGTTACATGTTGAGATAGAGTCCTTCTAGTTTTTATTTTTATTGTTTGACTGCTTCACCTGAGTTAGGACACATCATTTAAATTTGGGCTTTAGCACGTGCTTTTTAACCATAGTAGATGAGATGGTGTGTGTGTGTGTGCGCCTGCCTCATGGTAAGAAGTTGAACTCTACTCTTTTTTTTATTCTGGACATATCTAGAAGTACTATGTTACAACAAAGTTTAATTTTATGCAAATTTAAGGCATTTATTCATTCAACAGATATGTAGCAGGCACTTGGTATGAGCCAGTTTCTGTTCCAGCCACTGGAGTGACAACAGTGAAGAAAACAAACAAAATTTCCTGAAATTCTGGACCTTGAGGCAGCATTATTTTGAAAAGGAGTAATCATAATGTTAGAGTAATGTTGTAGATGAAGTTCTCTCTAGGCTTTTTTCTCTATATACTAGAGGCCCAGTGCATGAAATGAATGCACTCGGGGGGTGGGGGTGGGGGGGTGATTCCTTAGCCCAGCCTGCACACTCTTGCAGTCAGGGAGCCCTCAGGGGATGTCCAACTGACGGCTTAGGCCAGTTCCCTGGGGTGAGTGGGCCTAAGCGTCCTTCAGACATCCTTAGCACTGCTGTGGTGGTGGGAGAGGCTCCCGCCACTGCCACTGTGCTTGCCAGCTGTGAGCCCAGCTCAGGGCTTCTGGCTGAGTGGCTCTCCCCCTGTGGGAGTGCACAGACCATCAGGGGGCAGCTTCTGCATTGAGCATTTGCCCCCTGGTGGTCAGTGCACATCATAGCCACCGGATGTTCCCCGTTCAGTCGATTTTCATATTAGCCTTTTATTATATACGATGTACAAAAGTGGTGGAGAGGAGATAGTATTTGTTCAAAGTCACTCAGGTAGTTTATGACACAACTGGAAAGAGCAAATGTACTCTATTGTATTTGGCACACGTGTCCTATCACTGTTTCTCATTATCTTGCCATGAAAAACAATGCTCTCTCATGTACATAATTCCAATTAGTACTAAAGATGACAATGTAAAAAGAGAAACTTCATATTGTTTTTGTAGAAGGGGAAAGTGAGGCTCTGTAAGGGTGACTTCCACAAGGTTATGCAGCTGGTAAGAGGCTGAGTCCATTTCAAACCCAGGACTTGCAGGATACTGGTTGTTTTAAACCAGAGGTGAGCTCCTCTGAATGGGTAGGTCTCCAGAGACATGACCAGGTTCTGGAATGTGCCCAGATTTCTGGTTTACATAAAAGAGGAATTGGTGTAGAAGAGAAATTCACCTCAAAAAAAGTTTTCAATGAGGCAGAATGGATCTCATTCTATCCATTGCTAGATCATTAATATTTGAAACAAATATATAACACATACATGCTCAAATATATGTTACAATTGTTGTAGTGCATGCATATATTAGCTAACTACATAATTAGGTAAATAGATTGATAGATAATTAAGAGGATGAATCGACACCATGCTATATCTGTAATTTTTGTGACCTCTGTGGAGCTCAGCTTTCCTATCTGTTAAGTGGGATGGGTGGCTATTATATCATCTATCCAGCATTGTCGTTTTTAGGATAAAATAAGAAAATGAATTTGAATGCACCATGTGATTCTTAAACCACTAAAGAAATAGAAACGATGATGGTTGATAAAAAAGCTGCTTCTGTATTTCTGTTCCCAAATATAGCCAGAAACCAACATTTTGGTAGTTAAAAGTAACAATCACTCAGCTATGTCTTCAGCATTTGACTATTACATGAAATAAGTAGACTTTGAGAGATTTCATACCTGAACTTCCAAATGTGGAAGTAGATTCTCTAATCTCACTTTGCATGAAATTGAAAAGAGGATTGTAAATATTTTTTTAAATTTTTGCATAACTTGTCTTTAATTTTAAACAGTAACAAAAACAAGCAAAACATAGACTAATGCCATATAAATTGACGTAAATTATGCATAGTTACCCTCAGTTCTAAATTTTCCTGTTTATTTGAGTAAATTTTTTTTTCCTTCAGAGCACCTTTTAAAAATAATTTATATTGAAGTTCTCAAACTTTTTCAGCCTCAATTCAAGAGGACATGATTTTAACAGGGATAGTGGTTCTGAAGAATGGAGCTAAATACTAAATAAAGAGGCATTGAGATTCCATTGATTTTTGTGATGGTCTCTATTATCATCTATTTTTTATGTTTCATATAAGATATCACTTTAAAATACTCATAAATTTTAGAGCCATACTTTTTAAATTAATAGACTTTAATTTTTAGAGACATTTTAGCTTCATAGAATAATGAGCCTTGAGTATGAAGAGTTCCTATATACTACCTCAATATACTCCTCACTCTGTTTCCACTATTGTTAACATAGTAGAGGCCTGGTGCATGAAATTTGTGCATGGGAGGGGGGGTCCCTCAGCCTGGCCTGCACCCTCTCTAATACAGGACCCCTCGGGGGAATGTCCGACTGCCGGTTTAGGCCCAATGCCACAGTCGGACATGCCTCTTGCAATCCAGGACCGCTGGCTCCTAACCACTCGCCTGCCTGCCTGCCTGCCTGCCCCTAACCTCTCTGCCTTCATGCCTGATCACCCCTAACCACATCTGCCTGCCTGCCTGATTGTTCTAACTGCTCCTCTGCCGTCCTGATTGCCCCTAACTTCTCCCCTGCTGGCCTAATCGCCCCTAACCGCCTCTGCCTCGGCCTCGCACCTGGGACCCAGGTTTCCCTCACTCTGGCAGGCCTCAGGCATCCGGGACCGAGGAGTGGGCGGCTTCAGCTTCCCGGGCCTCAGCTGCAGGCGCTGGCACCTGGGACCGCAGGCGGGCAGCTTCACCTAGGCCTGGCTTTGTCAGGAAGGACGTCTGGAAGACATCTGGTCTAATTAGCATATTATCCTTTTATTAGTATAGATTATAGTAGTGTGATACAGTTATTATGTTTGATAAACCAATATGGATACATTGGTTTAATTAAATGTCTTAGTTTATATAAGAGTTCTCTTTCTGTTGTACAGTCTGTGGGGTTTAAGTATATAATGACATATACTTATTATTACAGCATAATACAGATCAGTTACATGGCCCTAAAATCCCCTATGGTCCACCTATTCATCCCTTGCCTCCTTCCTCCCTCCTTTCTCTCTGACCCCTGGCAAATACTGAGCTTTTTATTGTCTCTTTTTTTTTCCGCTTCTAGAAAGTCAAGTAGTTGTAATCACAGTATTAGCCTTTTCAGATTGGCTTCCTTCACTTAGCAACAGGCATTTAAGGTTCCTCCATGTCTTTTTCTTGGTTTAATAGAGCATATATATATTTGTCATAGACCATCTCTCTATTTTTATACTCTATTTTGGGATTTTTGAAAGTAGCACTATCCCATAACCATAGGCAGTCCATTTCTGCAATTCTCCACTTTCCTATTAAATGACAATTGTTTAGTAGCAAACTCCATGTCTAGACTTTAGAAAAAGATAAGCAAAACCTGTAAGGTCATAAGTATTTTCCTTAAAGGTAAAACTTACATGGCATTTAAATCCCATTTCAATTAAAATTATGAAAGTTTTTAGAATAGATGAACAAACCTCATAGTAATGCATTAGCTTGAATTTTGATTGAATCATCTGCCTGAATAAAGGTAGACCCAATAGGCTTTTTCTAAAATAAGTATTTTCTCACTTAGACTTGCCTCTTTTTCTTTTGCCCTTAAACTGTCAATCTCTTTTTCCATAGTTCCACCAGCCTATTTGTTCACACCCTGAACATGTGTTTTGCTTCCTTCTAATTACATTAGAGTTATTTCAGTCATCATCTGGAACATTTAATATTGATTAATCTATATAGTCTAAGCATGGATATAAACAGCCTTGTTTCCTGGACATTTTTATCAAGTGTTTTCCAGGCTTATACTCATGAGAATAAAATTCATGGTTATGGTTTTGGTAGGAGCAGATTATGTTCTTAGGATTTAGAAATTCCGCTATTGCTCTTTTTTTCATAGGTTGTTACAAATGATCACAAGATACACCTGCCTCCTTTGCTTTGGTGGAAGCGGCCTTTTCCCTACTGAGTTCTCTGTATTTCCTGTAGCACACAATGAGCGGGCCACCACATTCCCCTGAGCATCACCTATGAGTTGTATTGCAGGTTCTGCCTTTATTTTTGCTCTATTATCTTTGTCCAGCCATAGAGGATAAACATTATTTTGAGATATCTTATTATGCTGAACTTAGGCTATTGGAATCATTCATGATAATTTATTCATTTGAGAGAGATTCCAATATTGACTTAAAACATATTTGTACTAAAATGGAGACAGAGTAAGTAACCTGTTTTCTGCCCTCGGGGGAGAAAGAACAAGCAATAGTTCTGCATAGAAGATACTTGAAAACAGGAGCTGACGGCATTTCTTGCTTTATTATCACTTTGTTCTATTTTATGATTTCTTTGAGACAGAGAACCTGTGCATTTACTTTTGAAGTTGAAAATAAATCAGGTTTAGATTATTCAACATGGACTGTGAGGACATGATGTGGGCTCTCTTGAATTCAGAAAGACAAACTGGATGTTCTCTCTGATACTCAGATTTTGGCCAAAGTGTGTGTGTGTGTTTGTGTGGAGGTTTTGTATGTGGTTCTTTCTTCCCAAAATTAAAGGCAAAGACTGAGGGGAACTTTTTGAACACTGCTAATTTCAAGTTTAGGTTGTGATCATGCTGAGTTTTGCTAGAACCTTATTTTGGCTTTGCTTTCTGTTGAAGAGAGGAAAGATAATGACAAGCATTGAGGCCCACATTGAGCATGAAGAGGCTAATAAAGATTAAAGTAATGCTGAAGTGGGTAAAAAAAAGAGAACATATTAGTGGGTATAGAAAAGCTTTTTATTTGGACAGTGATAGAAAAGTATTCTAAAGGGGATGGATATTATACTATATAATGCAAATGCCGGTATAATGAAGAACAATTCTGTTCCCAAGTACTTTGTATTCATTATTTTTTAGAAAAACAAAAAGCACATACAACCCGTAAGGTAATTAAGATAAATAATTTAAGGAATTCAAGATAGTCATTAAGCATACACTGAAGTTTAGAACAAGCACAATTTTGCATTTAGATTTCCTACATGGAAACTTAGCAATTATGAAGAAAGTTCTCTAAAATATCCAGCTTTGCTTTGGCATATGAGACAGATGTTGTATTTATTCTTTGATATTTGCAATAATGTTGAATGACTTAGCAATAGTCACAGTGTATTCCTGCAGAGTAGGATTGAGATATGCAAGTGTTGTTTGTCACTCTATTTATATATTCAAACTCACTAAAAATAATGCGTTTAAAACACTTTTCCCACATTATAGGAAAACTTAGAAATGTAAACTGGAAAATGACCTTTACCCATGATATTCTTTTGTTAATCCTTTTTCTTTAACCTAACTGCAATTGAGTTACTCAAGGCTCCACCCTTCAGATGGCAATTTCAGTTCTAGTCCTTTAGAAAAGTATGGCTCCAGGACTGACACTGTTCCCCCCCTGGCAGCAGACCATACTGCTTTTCCTCTCCATCCCTATCACTGCCTACTTCTCCCAGCCATGTTATTCCTATTCATCACCTTGTCTAGCTTTCTGCACAAACACTTGATTCTTATGATCTGTTCCTTGTTTAATGGCTTTTCCCCATTGGTCTATATAAGTAACAGGGAATGTAAATGTGAACCAAGAGTCATATGCAAGTGACTGTCACCAAAGAGTCACATACCATTTACTGTCACCTCTCCTGTCATGTGCCACACCTGTGTATACACTTGCATCAAACGACCATTTCCCAAATAATTTCCACCTGTTTTATATTGGTTTCTAATATTTCCCTCTTCCTCATCTACATTAATAAAAGATAAAGATGCAAATTGATCATACCTTCGCTACGCCCACCAGCCAATCAGGAGTGAGTATGCAAATTAATACAACAAAGATGGTGGGTTAATTTGCATACACAGGCACCGTGTGGCTAATGGCGGGCGACTGGGGGCGGGACACTTGCGTAGTTGCCATGGTGACAATGCAGGCATTCTGCACTTCCCCAGCTGTTCTGGGCCTCTGGGAATGCGTGGGAAGGCAGAAAGGCGGCTCCGGCCAATGCAAAGGCGATGCTAGCAGCCAGGAGAAGGAAGGCCCATTCTTGCAGGAATCTTTGTGCATTGGGCCTCTAGTTAAATAAATGGGGATTTCTGGGTCTCTGTCTAGATGTTATCTGCCAAATGATATAGTCCATGTGAAATCTGGGCCTAAAATCCTTTTCCTTCAGAAAACTATTCTCTGCTCTCAAAGTTATATGCACCAGTTTCCATATGTGAATGTAATGATTTTTTAACTCTCTTCTTTCCATTAATTAATGAAGATGTTAAATAAAACTGGGCTTTGCAGAGGTCTCCAGGGTCCAAACACCAGGTCTTTTTCTGAGTGGTTTGATTGCTGTTTATCATTATCTCTTTCTCTCTCTCTCTCTCTCTCTCTCTCACTCTCTCTCTCTCTGTTTAGCCCTACTCATTTCTCAGCTGTTTTCAATTCCTGTGACAGTGCTCCTAAGCAAGTCAATTTGAATTAATTTTGCTAGCAAAATGCTTTATGGTTCTGAGTACATAATCCCCCTCTCCTACAGAGAAAAAATATACTGTAATCATTCAGCATTCCTATTGATTATTTCCATTAAAGGCAGCAGGGGGAGAGAGAATGCTCAAGACTCCTCTGTGTTCGAGGTTTTTTTTGGAGGCTTTTGCTATTCGTTGCCTATTCTCTATCTTTTTTATGCCGCTCAGTGCTTGCATTAATGCCGAAAGTGATGGTCCAAACTGCTCAGCCTGAAATCTCTGTCCTCGGGAGCTTAGTTGTTTCCATCATTGTGATCTCAGAGCCCAGCACTCTTTACTCCAAATGACCTGATTTCTCTCTTCGTAACTCCCCAATTTCTACCTCGAGTGTTTAGCACAAATTAGTTGAAATACTCCACCTCCCACTCTCCATATAATCCATCTTAATGCCACCCATTTTTAAAAGCCCAGTTGAAGTTAAACAACATGAAACCTTTCATTACCATTCAGAAGGGTGACCCCTTCCTAGGCTGAATTGCTATAGCATTTACTGTGTATTGAACACACTAACAATTAGATATGTGTAGTATTACCTATTGTTTCTGTGAACACTGAGAGCTTCTCTAATGTAAAGACCTTTGATCTTTAGTGTGAGCATGCTGCTCTATGCCTCAACTGTGAATTCACATGACTGATGGATACATAATTATGCATCTATATTTTCAGGAAGTGGTGGCTGCTGGATGTAAAGACCACACAGTTTTTGCTAAAAAATAGAATAGTGAAAAATACATCAAAGTTTAGATTTAAAGGTTATCATTCATTTGGTGTCATGTAAGTCTGAGTCAAGAACACTTTAGTTATACAATTTATTTCACCAAAACACTATTACATGTTTAGCGCTGAGATTACTTTGAGAAACAGGACACAGTTCCTGTGCTCCACTATTCAAGTAGATATATTTTAAATGATGTCCCTTAGAGCTATAAAATATGCAACCTGCACAGACATATACACAATTCTAGGGGCCTCTCTCCATTGAGCTCAATCCAGATTCCTAATTTTCATAGACATTTGCCTCCTTATAGGCAGTGTGGTTAACATGGAGAATTTGAAAGCAGCTACTCCAGTTCAAACTTTGGCTTCACTACTTACTGCATAAAGTGTAGCATTTAGTTATAAATAAATCTATAAATAATGTGTAACAATACTGCCACTGCACAAATTTCATATAAGGATTTTAATGATATAATGAGGCAACTCAGCACAATGCCTGGCTTATACCAAGGAGTCACTGTGATGTTGCTATTATTTTTTTGTCTTAGTTTTTGTTCTCAATTTTATTTCCCCCAAGAGGTACAATGTGACCATGATAGACGCATAAGGTCATTATGTCTTGACCATTATCTTATTCTCTTCAGTATATTTGAACTAAATTGTAGTTGAAACTTAAAGATGTGAAAATAGCCCTGGTTGGTGTGGCTCAGTTGGTTGGGCATCTTCCTGTGCCCTAAAGGGGTTGCAGGTTCTACTTTTGGTCATGCCTAGGTTTCCCGCTGGATCCCCAGTAGGGGGCATGCAGGAGGCAGTTGTTCATTGTTTCTCTCTCCCTTCTTCTTTTTCTAAAAATCAATAAAAAATATTTTAAAAAATATGTGAAAATATATTCACTTGTTAAATAAAGCACTAAATTAAAAAAAATTGAGAGATTTTACTAAAAGTCACCTGGCACTTTTATTTTTAGTACATGTATAAAGTTTCCTAAAACAATTGTTTTCCACAATTAATAAACAATTAAAATCACACATTTCATTTTGTGAATCACAATTCACAAATCAAAACAGGAATGCACACTAATTGTAACAAGAAGCAAAAATTCACAGTGAAGGAAGGAAACAATTATCAAAATCAAATTATTTATAATTTTGTAGATTGGTGGGTGCTATGCATTTTGTGTCCCCACCAAAATGTATATGTTGAAATCCTAATGCCCAATGTGATGGTATTAGGAGGTGGGGCCTGTGGGAGATGCTTAGGTCATGAGAGTAGAGCCCTCTGGCATGGGCTTAGTGCCTGCCCTTAAAAAGGAGGCTCCGGAGGGCTAGCTAGCCTTTTTCCGCTGTGTGAGGGTATAGTGAGATGTCTGTGACCTGGAAGAGAGCCCTCACCCAACCATACTGACACCCTGCCCTCAAAATATCACCCTCCAGAGCTGTGAGACATACATTTCTATTGTTTATATCTATTGCTACCCAGTCTAGGGTGTTTTTATAGTAGCTTAAACATAGAGAATAGTTAGCTTACAGAAATCAATAATAACTTAACACTCAAAATACCATTTTGTATACATCTCTTTAACATAGAACAGGAGTACAATGATGGCCATCACTGAATAAATATTCTTTATATTCAAAACAGATTGTTTTTCTGCATTTTCTCTTAAATAAGGTATGGAGAAATGTTTCATTGAAAAAATTATTAAAATAGAATGCTATGACTACAGACTTAGTTACCAAGAAGTGTTGGAACTTTGTGAGTTGTCCAGATAACTGAAGCTGATTTAGTCGGGGGTTTTTTGTTTGTTTGTTTGTTTGTTTGTTTTTTATTGTGTTGGTCAAATTTTAATTGTTTTCAAGTAACAAACTCTCTTCAGCTAGCTTAAGAGAGAGAAAGGGACTTATGGTTAACTCAAAGAACACAAGGTCTATTGATTTTTTGAAATAATGAAACCAAGGAATTGAGCAAGCTCCCATGAACGAGGCAGTAGTCACCCTTTGTCTCACTGGTTCCTGCTTCTAACTGGCCCTTCCTTCATTCATCTCTCTAGAAGCCAGATTTCTTCGCTTCATTTTGCCCATGGCTTTTCCATAATTCCAAATACGATCTCATAATGTAATAGAGCAACTCAGACAAACTGGGAATATTTGAAATTTCAGATAGATTTTGAAGGGTTCCACTTGGTTCAGCTGTACATCACTGATGGAGACATCTCCTGCTGGGTTGGGAGAGGGGATACGATCACACAGCCTAAGCGTAGCTGTAACTGTTGGTGACTATATCTGCTATAAGAACAGCAGCGTTAAAAATAAGTTTCCGGGCTTCATCTCAATTACTGTTTCTTAGGAATTCTGATGAAACATTTCATTAAGTATGATGTTTTTTCATATAATGAAATTGGTTTAGTTATCAAAATAATTATTAATGTGAAATATTTTATTCTGAAAATTTGCAGTGAAATGGGTTGTTTTAGTGTCTAATTTTCATCATGCCTAAAAAGCCTGATCTCTAAAAAAATATGAATTTTTTATCCAGCTTTCAATAATTTTACTTGAGTGGGCTAATTGAGTTTTTAAAAGTTTATTTGATAATATTTAATTGGTCTACATGATTTATTTAAATAAAATCTTAGTATTTCTTGTCACACTATTCTTAATTTTAGACTGTTGTCACTGATTTTACATCTTTTGGTTATTAACATTCTTGTCTGTAACACAAATATCTCTGTGCCTTCATGCTGCTTTAACTGCATATCCCTGTCTGCATGTGGTTATTATGAGTAGGCATAAAACTAATAGCAATCATCGCATTAGCTCATTGTTTCCTTAGAGTCCAAGAAAATCACCCTTGTGATTGCTGACCTGGTTCTGAAAGTCCCTCTGCTGCACCTAATGTCAAGTCTCTTCCTTAGAAGCAAATTATAGATACCAAAATATAGAAGCAAGAGAGGAAGGCAGTCTTTACTATCGATCTTTACTATGCTTTGCTTATGTGGAATTTCCTTACATGATTACAACACTTCCAAAATGTTATTATGGATATTTAATGCCATAGATTATGCATCTGTACTTATTCAGAAAATATATATTCCAATTCAGCTTTACTGCTTCACATTTGACCTAGGACACATAATGAAAACAGTGTATATGCTTCATGAATGCCTAACTTAATCCTTCATGTATCCTACTCTACATCAGACACATCAGGGCAGGGCAGCTGCCACGGTGTCAGAGAAGTTTCATTTTAAACAGTTTTGCATAGTTGGGCATGCATGGGCTTTTAGTTGATTATAACATGCAAATATGTAATAAGCCAATGAATCACTGGCTCTGTTGCAATTACAAATATTCAAATAATGCAAGATTATTCAGTTTGTGTCACAATTCCTTCCCAGTCTGCACAATTAAAGGTATAAGGATGAGTATAATCCTGAGAGATAAAGTCATTTCATTAAACAAGCTTTCCTGGTTTACTGTTTGCTTTATTTTGATGCCAGATTGAATAATGGAATTTCTAAAAGTAATTAACAGTTGTGATAGTATATTGCATTTATATTACCGTATGATTTTGGAATACTTTTACGTTCTTAAAATATATATATATATATATATATATATATATATATATATATATATTAAGGTTATTACGACCACTCATAACATATATAATTTCAATATTAATGTCAGGAAAATTAATGTGGTTCCAAAAAGTAGCATTAGTATATTAACCTGGAAGGTGACAGGCAGATAT
Organism: Myotis lucifugus; assembly: GCF_000147115.1. Taxonomy (NCBI): domain Eukaryota; kingdom Metazoa; phylum Chordata; class Mammalia; order Chiroptera; family Vespertilionidae; genus Myotis; species Myotis lucifugus. Next base: position 1,415,483 of record NW_005871207.1, on the reverse strand, counting down.
CATGTCATCAGATGTTGATAGCGCTTTCTAGCTAGCCACAATCATCAGCGGAGCTTGTGGCAGTATTATTGATTAGTGCACTGAAGTTCATTCCTTACAATGCTATAAATTGTGTGTCTTCCTTTGAAAGTAGAAATGAGAATAAAGATACAACGTCATATATGCAAACTAGTAAAATATTGAAGATTCTTTTATGTACCTTCTCCACATCTTCAAATGGAAAATTTAGGATAGCATTGTGAAAAATAATAATTGAACCATAGGATTTTATAGCTGGGGATCTTCATGGTATTAGACAAATGTGGTCATTGTTTTCTAACACACTTTAAAGAGTTACCCTTTAGAGTGAATTTAGATGGTAAAAACTATGAAAACCACCACCACCACCACAGCAGCAGTAAAAATGACAATGAACTATAATGATAACAACATGAGTTCACACTGAGTTAAATTTATGAGTTGTTCCAAATGTACTTCAGTTGACACATCTATTAAAAATGAATTGTTGATAATTAATACCCATATTTTATGCTTTTATGGTTCTGACTTTGATTTAAAATCTAACTGAATAAACAATTATGATATATACAAAGGTGTAAACACTCATATCAGTCCATAGTTAGAATATGTGTAAATCTCATGAAGAAAGCACATCTATGATTCTAGGTGGGGTGGTCAAATTTAAGAATTGAGGTGTGAATTGATGGTTGGAGAATTTAAGCACTGCTATGGACTAAATATTCCATATGAATGCGCTTACCTCATTCATACCTTGAAATCCTAAACCTCAATGCCATGGTATTAGGAAGTGGGGTTTTTGGAAGGTAATTTGGTTAAGAGAGTAGAGCCCTCAGGATGGCATTATAAAAAGAGGTAGGGGAGAGCTTGCTTCCTCTCTCCCTCTCTGCCATATGAGGACACAGCAATAAGATGCCCATTTACAACCAGGAAGCAGGCCCTCAACAGACACTAGATCTGCTGGCGCCTTGACCTCCAGAGCTGTGAAAAATACATATTTGTTGTGTAAGCCACTCAGTCTGTGGTGCATGAGCTAACTAAGATGTGCCAATTTCTATTTTCCTAAGAGAATAGCAAGGTATAATGTGGTCAGATACAGAAAAGGCAGCATGAAGATGGGAGAGTTCGGTCTCCTGATTAAAGAACACATTCTGTAAAATGAATATGTATTTACTAAATAAGACAGACTGTTAGGATGCAGATAACTTAAGGAGAGCTAAAACTCCTGAATTGATGCCCAATATTTCCAAAAGTAATGTTTTACTAAAGATTGTTGGAAACAGAAAAACGTGTTTTAAGCCAAAGGGTTTCTATACTCAAGCAAATTTGGTAAATATTAAATTAAATGGCATTAAGCAGGCTTCTCTATCTGCTATATTATACTAAGCCTTTAATAAATTAATGAGCATGCAAGTTCTCCCAAACTGTTTGATTAGGAAACTTCTTACCCACTATACTTATAAAGATTTTTATTAAGAATGTCTAGCGACCATAGTTTAGAAAACATTTTATTAAAACAGTGAACTTGTTCTCCTTTTGAAACCTATCTTAATACAATGATTTAGAGAAATGTGAGTAAAGGAACACTTTTTTCTCCCCTTTTTTATAATGGCATATGGAGCAGTGCCTAAAGATCACTTTCTTACACATGCCTGGAAAATTTGTCAAAGGCACCATAATAAAAATGAACTAGTCTGCCACTGGAAATTAGAGCCTGTACATGGTTTCTAATATGGTGAATGGGCCACGTCAGGCTTGTTCTACAATTCTATGCAGACATGCAGTGACCTAGACATGCAGTCTATCATTGGAGAGGATTTCAGGTCTACTTTTCTCAAAGATCAGTGACAGACATTCCTTCTTCATCTCTTTAAATTGGGAATTCAATAATCTATTTAACTCATACTCTAATTAGGTAGCTATATAATAAGAGCTAATATTTATGGTATTGTTCCTTTGTGGAACAAAGAAAGAAGCCTTATAAAATCCCACTGGAAAATCCCACTGGAAAGTTATATTGAACTACTACTAGTCTTCTAAAAAGAAATGATGTGCCCTAGCTGGTTTGGCTCAGTGGATAGAGCATCCACCTGTTGACTGAAGGGTCCTGGGTTTGATTCCAGTCAGGGGCAGGTACCTCGATTGAAGGCTCCATCCTAGGCCGGAGATGGGGTGTGTGCAATGGCAAAGGCAACCCATTGATGTGTCTCGCTCACATCGATGTTTCTCTCTCTGTGTGTCTCTTTCTCTCCCTTCCACTCTTTCTAAAAATAAAAATCAATGGGAAAATATCCTCAAGTGAGGATTAACAAAACAAACAAAACACACACAAAAAAAAACAACAAAAACACAAAACCCGCTACCAAACTTACATATTGGGTTTTGGATTTTATCTCTGTCAATTGGTGATACCAAAATCAGTCTAATTGTTTTTAACTGTAAATTAAATCAGTTACTAATATATTGTGAACAATTTATTATCATATAGCTACAACCACAGCAACAAGAAAACTTAAATTTACCTCACTTTTGCAGTGGCCTCCTTTTGTGAATTAAGTGAAGTAGGCCTATTACTAAGTCTTTCTATAAAGGAGAAGTTTGACTTGCCACATAGAAGAACTGGGAGAGAAATATTAAGTACTTTAAATGCTTGGTATCTTAATATTCCTGAATGCCATAGCTGGCATCATTTGATGACTAGAGAAGGTAATGATTAGCCTCCTTTATTACACACTGTAGGATTGCATCTGTCCATGAAAAGAGATGCATATGTATCAAGTGAACTTCTTCATAGATGTGTGTTTTCTATATACTCATGTAAAAGACAAGTCATGCCCTAGCTGGTTTGGCTCAGTGAATAGAGCGTCAGCCTGCGGACTGAAGGGTCCTGGGTTCGATTCTGGTCAAGGGCAGATGCCCAGGTTGTGGGCTCGATCCCCAGTAGGGGGTATGCAGGAGGCAGCCGATCAATGACTCTCTCATCATTGATGTTTCTATCTCTCTTTCCCTCTTCCTTCCTCTCTGAAACCAATAAAAATATATTTTTTTAAAAAGAACAAGTCATTTTATATATTTTATATGATAAATGGACAATTTCAGAAGATAATTCATTTTGCACAATAATTCTCTTTACGTGAATTTCTCTTCTATTATCTGTTTATTATTAGTATATTTCCCCTACAACATAGCTCTATATATTTCTTTTATATGCAATCATTTATGTATGAGAACACATACTATAAAGCTTAACACTATAGTACCCCCTTATCCACTTATTCACCTTCTAAGACCCCCTCCACTGGATACTTGAAATCTCTGAGTTAGTACCAAACTCTTTATATTCTGTTTTTTTCCTATATATACATACCTGTAATAAAGTTTAATTTTTAAGTAAGACATAGAAATTAATAACAAAAACTAATAATAAAATAAAACAATTATAAAATACAACTTTTATAAAAGTTATATGAATGTGGCATTATTAAGTAAAATAAGGGTTACTTGGCACAGGGACTGCTCTACTACAACAGTCAATCTGATAACCCAGATGACCAAAAATGACTAATAGGCCAGTAACTTATGCAGCGTGGACATGCTGACAAAGGGATGACTCATTTCCCTGGTAGGACAGAACAAGGCAGCTGGAGATTTCATCATGCTACTCAAAACAGCATGCAATTTCACACTTATGATTGCTGATTTTGGGGATTTTTAATTTAATATTTTGGACTGAGGTTGACCATGGGGAATAAACCAGAGAAAGCAAAACAAGGAAAACGCTGTTTTCTTAGTTATCTATATCTTAAATATCATTAATACTCTAGTTAATAAGAACCATCATACAGAGTAAACTCAGAAACCTGAGGAAGCCATTTTATCTGTGCCAATGATTACTCTATAGTTATTTTAAATGTCTATTTTGTCTATTTAAGTTATCAAAATTTAAGTTCTGCCAAAGCCGGTTTGGCTCAGTGGATAGAGCATCGGCCTGCGGACTGAGGGGTCCCGGGTTTGATTCCGGTCAGGGGCATGTACCTGGGTTGCGGGCACATCCCCGGTAGGAGATGTGCAGGAGGCAGCTGGTCGATGTTTCTCTCTCATCGATGTTTCTAACTCTCTATCTCTCTCCCTTCCTCTCTGTAAAAAATCAATAAAATATATTTAAAAAAAATTTAAGTTCTTTTACTGATGAAGTGATTTTCAATAGTTTGTACCCATAAAGATATTTATCTTCAACTTTATTAAAATATTATGAGCAATAAAACAGTGGGGTTTATTTTTTATGAGTTTTAAAAAATGCAGTTTTTAATAGCAATAAATGAAAGTTCTTACCCTCCTCTAAAGTAAGCATGTCACATTCTGCTGTGAATTTGTGAATTTCTAATATGAAAGGCATTGAATAATGACAAATAAACCTCAAAGCATTCAATATCAGGTTTTCAAATGCCAAAAAATTGTTTTGTATTTAAAATAATTCAATAATATTGTATTATATCGTATAATTATTTTATGTTCTCCTGACTTTTTACCTTATCCTGAAGAATAACAATTATTTTTATCTCTATCATTTCACGTTTTTTGGCCAAATTCTGTTTTCCTAGTTTCTGATCTATGTCATAATTGGTAATAATGAAATGTTAGATTAGCTATTAGATCATGAGATTATTGTAGGTTTTTGTCCCTTATTTGTTACTTACTGATGGTGTGAATATATATGCACTTTTAGCATTTCTAAAGCTTTAATTGGAACTTAGAAATTTTATCAAATAAAACCTTAAGCTTTCATTGTGAATTATAATAGTTGCCATAGTGCTATCAAAGCACATGGTTGTTAAAGCACAGAGTTCATTTATTTCCAGGAACCACATATTCTATATCAGAATCTTTAATGTTATTTCATTAAAAATGTTTTGTTATATTGTTCTATGACATCCTATATAATAAAGAGGGAATATGCTAATTGACCATCACATCCTCACAGGATGGTGGGGCCCACAGACACAAGATGATGGCACCCAGTCCTCTCAGCCCTGCTGGGGAGAGCCTCAGGTCCTCCTGCACCCCCCACTGACTGAGGCTCAGGCAAGCAGGGCTGACCGAACACAGGCAAGCCTCTGATGGCAGCTGCCCAGCCATCCAGGGCCGGCCCAAGGCGCAAGCAAGCCTCGGATGGCGGCTGCCCAGCCTCCCAGGGTTTGCCGTAGGTGCAGACAAGCTGCCAATGGCGGCTGCCCAGCTGCCCAGGGCCAGCCCGAGGCTCAGGTAACCAGGGCCAGCCGAGGCTTGCGCTGCTGGCAGTGGCAGCAGCAGAGGTGTGATCGGGCGTTGCCTTCCCCTGATTGCTGGGTCGCCTTCCGCCCCTGAGGACTCCCGTACTGTGAGAGGGAGCAGGCAGGGCTGAGAGACGCCCTCTCCAGTGCATGAATTTTCATGCACTGGGCCTCTAGTTCATAATAATAGATATGACTATTTCTATTATATGATGAGGCAGAAATATTCCTATTCAGGCAGTCATTATGAAGCCACTGACCTTCAAGTTTTTGTGCTTGGTCTCCACAAAGTGCTATTCTGAATATAGAATTCCAAAATCCTGGAGTCTCCTACCTCATATAGTCATTTTGGAAAGTTATAAGAGAGACAATATTTCATTATTAGCACTTACTACAAACCCAGTACTATATTATTATATTATATTATATTAATTATATTATATTATGCCATATTAATTTCACAGTTGTATGCCTTCTATGATAGTGTACGTGTAATATGAGAAACATTCAATAGTCTTTCTTGTTCACTGTTGTTTCTCCAGCAGACAGTATGTGACCAATATAATTTCTGAATGAATAAATAAAAAATGATGTGTTGTTATTATGAGTAGTTAAATCACCAGTGATTTAAAAATTAAATTCAAAACACCCTTAGATCAAAACCCATAAACTACCCTCTGTCATCTTTATTTTTTCATTAAAAAAGAGAGTTCTCAGACAAAGAGATTAACCAAAGAACTTATATGCATATATGCATAAACCATGGACACAGACAATAGTGGAGTTGGCTGGGTGGGAAGATGAGTGCCGGTGGAGAGGGGCTAAAGGGGGGAACAGGAGGACATATGTAATACTTTGAACAATAAAGATAAAAATTTAAAAAGAGAGTTCTAATATCAAAAGAATAGGCATAAAATCCCCAAATAAAGAATAATGCATTAAATTGAACAAATTGCTTTTATGAAATACCTACTACTTTTTTCTTAGTTCATTAAGCAATAGTGAAGACATTGTTATGGTCCATTGGAGATCATTTAGGAATGATGTAAAATGTATATGTTCATTCACAGACTGGGATACTTGACTTACTGTTCAGAATTTTTCAAATCTGCCATTTTCCTTCTACCTTGAATACACTTTGGCATATTCACCCAGGTTCATATGTGAACAAATAAACTAAATGAAAGTTTGTTTTTCTAGAAAACTTTTATACAGGTATGGTTTTTACTGTTATATCTAACTCTGTATCTACCCAGACCCTAGTTGGTAGATTTAATTAAGAACTGTAATATATTTTCAGTTTATATTTGAAGAGTATATAAAAATACTGTTTAGAGTTGATTTGAAACAAAAAAGTCACTTTTCTATAGAAAAAATAAAAAAGCAAACTGAACAGAATGCAATTATGTAGGACTAATACAAGGATGCCTAGAGCAAGTTGGGCCTGCTTGAATAATTTTAACCTTAAGACACTCATTTAAGGTTTAATCATACTCTTTAGGCTTCAGAAAATAACACCTAAGTGAAACTTTAAGTGGAGAAATTAATGGACTATAGCCTGTCCTATGAACTCAGAGTACTGATGGTAATGTTTATGTCCAATGCTCCTTTTCTTTGGTTTTCAAATCTGACATGCTCAGAAACACATCAACATACAGGCACACACAGATACACACAGCCAAGTGTTAGATCCTGAAGAGCATCTAGAAGATTCACAGGATTAAATATGTCAACATGCTAGAAGCCCTAATATAAACATTACATGCTAGAACCCTGTGGTAGAGCTTTGGGGATTAACCCAATATTTGAACTCACATTCTTGTCCCAGGGCACCTGACTATATATTTCTGGTCTGGATTTGAATTTTTCTCCTGTATTCTGATTTCAGGAAAAATCTCGATTTTGGTTTTGATGCATTCATTCATTTGCTCAATGAAATAACATTTATTTTAAATTTGTTTTGTACTAAATACTGTGTACATAGACATGAAGAAATGAAAGACAAACTTTGTGCTTCTCATAGTCTAATAGAGAAAGCAGGCTGTGTATACTAAGTAATGTGAACATTATCACCCACTTACTATGTGCCAGTGACTGTAATTGGCACTGGAGAATCAAATATGAATATCTTATCTCCATTTACAAAAGGTTTAAAGTCTAGAGTCACTATACCAATCCATTTATTGGCTCCCACAGTAGTATTTCCCACTTCTGATTCTAGGCGTCTTCTAGGTTGGTGCATATGGTCATAGGCTGCATATGTAAAGAAGGAAACAATTTGTGTAAACAAGTGATGTTCTCCGATGTTTTCATTTCATCTTCTCTTGTTTAACTTCCTTAAACATGACTGCAGTGTTCATTACTCAAAGTAGCCTATATCCTGATTAAGGGGAGGATCATTTTTCCAGTGTCTGAGGTTAGAAATTACTCCATTGCTTTTCCTAATGAGTTTCAATATATCATGGAAAAAATGATTACTTGGTTCACAGATTAGATACATATGAATGTCTGGTTATACATATGGAAGTATTGAAGTATGTTCCTCCCTGAATATTCATTCCTCACTTTCTGCTTTTCCTCCTGTCTATCTCTAAGAGAAAAATTCATACCACCTTGTGTTTTTCTACTTTTCTCCCTCTTATGGGAAAGGCATTGAAGCCTCTAAAAGTTTATATCAAATCATTATCTGATTCTTCAAGTTACATGGATTGTTTTTTGAGTAAATGTCTTTAAATTTTTCTTTGTTGCAGAAAAATCTTAATTTCTTTTCTGGTTTAGCATACTGGTAGCCCAAAAATATTCAACCAATACCATGCTCTGCATTCATATATAAGTTGTTAAGAACTGAAATATTATTTTGACTTTGATTCTCATAAAAAAGGAAAGATTGCATCCACCAACAGATAGGAAATTTTAAGTGATTGTTCATTCTGTGTAACTGTCATAAACAAAATATAAAGACTACGGAGACCATATGTAAAATATTTTGGTTTTTTTTTAAGTTAAGATGTAAAATATCTCCATAGGCAAACTAATAGAATGGCAATCATTTGCTTACAGAAAAAAAATAAAACAAAACACTGAATAGGATTTAAGTGTCATGAATAAACATTACATTGAGTTGGCATTTGATTAACTTAAAAAGTAATGTGCATATAGATTTTAACTTGAAGGAGGGGGACCAAGTTTTTAATTTAACTCAACTTCTTTCTCTGTATATATTGTTTTGGTCATTACATTTAGCATTCTCAAATGTTAGCCAGCAGCGATCTCAGACAGTAAATTTCAGAACTTAAATATGTTCAGAAATCTTAAAGTTAAAAATATATATATAAATATAATAGCTAATGGCAATGAGTAGTGTCTTATAAAAACTAAGGTATGATTCTTAAGAAATGAGCTGGATGTAGGAGAATATATTTATCTCAGATGACAGAAGAATAGGCTGTATCATGAGAGGAAGTTTTGCTATCTGTTTCCTTCGTGCAGATAGTTTTGGTGAATTTATGCTTGGAAGATTTGAAAGGAAGAATCCATTTAACAAATAGGTATTTAGAATTCAAGTATTGTGCTGAAGGATCCAAAATACAGTGTTCCTTCCCTCAGGAAACTTTTTGGGAAACAGGTACACGATAAATGTCTATGATTCAGTGTACTATAGTCATTCACATTTATTGGACATTTTTATAGAAATCTGGCTAGGCATTAGACTCACCAAAGAGAGACTGTGTGTGTGTGTGATGAGAGGCAAAGAGCCAGAACTCTGAAGTGATACTGTCATAATCATAGCTCCACAAGCATTAACTTTCCTAATTTTCCCATTTAAATAATAGCTTCCTCATTGGACCTGATAAGAATAACCTGTGTTAAAACATGTAAAATATTTAGGAAAGTTCTAGGCACATTTTAAATTCTGAATAAATTTTCAAAAATTATTATCATATCTTATATAATAAAAGACTAATATGCTAAGTGTCTGGTCGTCCAGTCAGCCGTTCAACCAATCAAAGCATAATATGCTAATGATACGATAAGGCTGCTCAACCACTCGCTATGATGTGCACTGACCACCATGGGGTAAACAGTTGACTGGTTGACCAGTTGCTATAACATGTACTGACCACCAGGGAGAAGACGCTCTGACTAGTAGGTGAGCTTGCTGCTGGGGTCCAGCCGATTTGGACTGAGTGAGACGAGCCGGACACACTCTGGAGCCCTCCCATGGTCCCTCCCTGGATGGCCAACCTCCCACGTCCCTCCCCAGCCCTGATTGTGCACCAGTGGGGTCCCTCAGCCTGGCCTGCACCTCTCATAATCTAAGACCCCTCGGGGGATGTCGGAGAGCCAGTTTTGGCCCGATCCCACAGGCCAGGCTGAGGGACCCCACTGGTGCATGAATTCGTGTACCGGGCCTCTAGTATCAACATAATGCATATTCCTGGAACTTAGGATTCCGTAAGTCATGTATAAGTACCCATAAATTGGTCCACTAGAGGTGGTATGACTAAATTGACAGTTAAATCAATGTTTAGAAACTTCTGTTTTAGGTCACGCAAATTGTGTCCAGGAATAAAATAAAGTAGGAACTTTGCAATAGTGTTGTTAATTACAAGAAAAAAAATAAAGACATACTAGTATGGATAAATATTTTAGAAGGAAATAAAAAGGAAAGTGAAAAAATTAGTAGGTTTTGCAAATAGAAATATTAATATAAGGTTTTTTGCATATATATATCCCCATTAAATTGAATGAAAATTCTGTGCATATAGATTCTTACCTAGGAAAACTTGGCATATATATATATATATATATATATATATATATATATATATATATATATATATAAATGAGACCCAGTACTTCTCTTGCTGGATGTTTAATTGTGTCAGCTTTAAGGTATGTATTTTAGTGGAGAAAAAAATAATTTAAGGTGGTTTAAATAGGAAAAAAAATGACCTCAATCATTGTTCATTTAGAAATACATTTTCAAAACCAGGTTTCATAATTCAAAATTAATTATTCAATATCAATATAGAGTTTTTGTAGTTATATATTCTATATGGTTACCAATCCTGTCTTGAATAAAATTTTATATTCTATTATTAAATACCAAGGCTCCTTTTTCAATGTCTTTCTTCTAACAAAGATAGTCCAGATTTTTGAAAATGCTTAAATGTATGTATATATGTTTATATATACGTGAAATAAATATATATATCTCATTGAATTTTGGAAGCCTGAAGGAAATTAAATTCTCAAATGTAACTTGTCCTCATGGTTAAAGCTTTTTTTTCAGTTATGTAAAAAACATTACATTGTTTTTCATAGATTAATGAAGTAAGGCACTGTCAATGAGTGTGCAATATGTAAACAGTCAGGAGGTTGTCAATATGATCTGTATATTTTTTTCACTGGCCTCTTTGAGACAAACTTCTGTGACTAGAATAAGTATGTATTTTACACAATTATTGATTATTAATGGAATATCTCACTATGGGAACTTAACAGAATTATAAATGCAATCATCTACTCATGAATGTGTAAGTGTGTATTGGTCACTGAATGTGAGCAAATCATAAACTAGCACATTTGGGGCATATTAGTTATTCCGTAGATATCACTGCAGAAATGAACTGTGTCAGCATCATAAAGTAACTTCTTAGAGAATGATTGTCAAAAATGTTTGTGTTGCCCTGGCTGGTATAGCTCAATTGGTTGGGGCTTCATCCTCTGCACTGAAATGTGGCAGGTTTGATTCCTGGTCAGGGCACATTTCTAGGTTTTGGGTTCCATCCCCAGTCAGGAAGGCAACTGATTGATGTTTCTCTCTCTCTCTTTCTCTTTCCCTCCCTTCCTCTCTTTAAAATCAATGAAAAATAAACAAACATTCCCCTTCCCCCCAAAGACATATTCTTGGATGAGGATTTTGAAAAGAAAAAGTATTTATTCCTTGATGCTACGAGGTGTGCAAAGCGGTTAGCTCTAAAACATGGCTCTAAATTCTTGGGAAAATTAACAAATTAAAAGTACTCAGAGATCTTTGATTAAGCAAGAAATTTAATTAAGAATATTGATATCTATTAAACTTTATTTGCTTTTAAAAAAATTCAATAAGTATTCACTTTGCTACATCTCTATATATAAAAGACTAATAAGCAAAGTTCCTCTCGGGAGTTCGACCAACCTGGAGTTCAATCACTCGCTATGATGTGTGCTGACCACCAGGGGGTGGTGCAGAACAAAATAAGGCCCTGACCAGCAGCCAGCAGCCAGGGAAGGGAGGCCCCAGCTGGCAGTCAGCAGCCACTAGGGACCCTACCCATGCACAGATTTCATGCACTGGACCTCTAGTTTTAGAATAATTAAGTTTGTACTATTTTATTTTGATAGGATGCACTTTTTAAAATGGTTGTAATTAAATATGGTCAAGAAATTGTTGAGAATTTACTACTTACCAGATATATGTCAAAGAAACATTTTTGTTTAGTCTTATAAATTAGAGTGTGTGAACTGGAGTCATTAGAGTCCTATTCTTCCTTTGAGGGTAAGTGAATGAGAATCTCTGCCCCAGTGCTTAAACTTTACATTTAGCCCAACTAATTAGATCTTGTCAAGATAGATATTTCAGAGACCATGATATAACCTTAACATCTTATTTTATGTGAAAAGAAACTGGCTAGAGCAAGCCTCAACATTGCATAAAATAAATTGTGCTTTTATTTGTAAGAATCACTGAAGTTTCTAAATGTTATGTTTTGACCATTTAATACAATGTCACAATCTTCTGAGACCTCCATGGGCTTGCCAACTGTCACTTACCAGTGATAATTAGGAGCAGAGCTACACAGATAAATGAAATTCACAGGGATTCAGGTAGCCCCCTTTTCCACAAGATTCAATTCTCTTCACTATAAAACCCTTCCTGGAGCTGCCAAGTCTTAACAGCATTTGACAGAATTGAGTTTAGCCTTCTTTTTCTTGCCTTGCCATTCTTCTGGAGGGAGTTATTATTGAGAGGGGAAAAATAGTGGCCAGAGCAAAAAGGCTGGCAACATTTCAGGGTTGACATGCCAAGTGTTCTTTGACTAAATTGCTTCTAAAAAAAGGAGGGAGAAATAACTCACTCAAAATTCTTGTCGTCCTTCTCTTAAGCCTCAGCACATCACTGAGTAAAGCAGTAAGAGTAAATCAAATGGCTCCGGGCATTTTCATTCATCCATTTTTGTTGTTGTTGTTGTTCATTCATTCATTAACTCCTTCACTCTCATGTACTTACAATAAATCAATGTGTACTGAATTTGCACAGTTCTCCACATATAATTGTAAACATTGGGGATGCACAAACAATTAATAACATTTTTGTTGTTGTTGTTGTTGTTGTTGTTGATTTTTGGTACTGGAATGAATCCATTGGAGCATATAGGTATGTAAACTGACAATAGGATATCAATTAGGTACTGGGAAAAATGGTTGACAAGAGAATATCAGATTTAAAGCAATTATGATCTGTTACCTCAGTAAGTAGCTACACTGAAGCAATTGTCATTCGACAACAAAATTAGAATTTGCCAAAATATGTTCTGTGCAGTGTTCAGACTAATGCTAGTATGTGTTATGAATAAAAGAGTTCTCTGGCAATACAAGCATGGAAAATAGTATAATGCTAGGTAGGTAAAAGTAGGTTTACAGTTGTGAGTATGCAAAACACAGAATTTTATTTTAGTATTATTATTTATTAATTATTAATTATTTCATATAAACAACTGTAAACCTACTTTTGCCCTGCCTACCCTGTATTTAAAAGTAAATAGGATAATTTACTGCAAAGCTTAATATATCACAAGAGCCTGATGCACGAAATTCATGTATTGGGGGGGAGTCCCTCACCATAGCCTGCACCCTCTCCAATCCAGGACCCCTCGGGGGATGTCTGACCGCCTCTCGCAATCCGGGACCGCTGGCTCCTAACCGCTCACCTGCCTGCCTGCCCGATCGCCCCTAACCCTTCTGCCTGCCTGCCCGATCACCCTTAACCACCTCTGCCTGCCTGCCTGATTGCCCCTAACTGCTCCTCTACCAGCCTGATCACCCCTAACTTCTCCCTTGCTGGCCTGATCACCTCTAACCACCTCTGCCTTGCCCACACCCAGGACCCTGGCTTCCCTCCCTCTGGCCAGCCACAGGCACCCAGGACCTGGGCCAGCTTCACCCGGGCCGGCCTCAGCCACAGGGGAATGTGGGTGGGCGGCTTCGCCCGGGGCCATGGCCACAGGCACCCAGGACCACAGGGCAGGCGGCTTGTCCCTCTCCCGGGCCGCAGCCTGGCTGGTCCCCATTCCTCTCTCTGCAGTGTTGAATGTCTGAGCTGTTATGGCATTAAGGCATGAGGGCGTGATGACCATTTGCATATTAGCTCTTTATTACATAGGATAAGGATCTGTGTACTATACAGATTTACTTTACAAATGTACATAGTCTTATCAAAGCTTTCAATTTTAATTTCTTAAAAAGAGATACACTAGGCAGAGCTTCGTAGTTGTTTCACTAAGAAACAGTTGTTTTCCGTAAAATATTCTACTTGCATAGAAAATACGTTGAGTGTCATTACTTTAATAAAAAGCTTTAATTCATAGTTGAGGAGAAATAAAAATAAAATACAGAGTAGAATTTTGGGAATAAGAAATATGGCTGTGCCTTGGTAAGAATACCAGAGAGTGATTTCCTATACCCCATTCATTAGTTTGCGTAGGAAAGACTCTTTTCCTGTAAACTCTTTCTTACTTTGGGAGGCATCATAATGTAATGAATTAAAGATGAGCTTTGAAGTCAGTCAGATTCATCTGAATTCCAATTTTTGTCAATGTTGTCCATTAATTATGCAAGTTTCTCCTGGTCTTTCATCCTTGTATATCTCAATTCTTTCTTTTCCTTTTCTGCCCTGGCTGTGTGTGTCTCTGTGTGTATTAAATTCTGTACAAATTCATCACCCCCATAGGTCTGTGCACTCACCATCTCTCCAATATAAAGCAGAGAAAATAAGGCAAGGATCTCTCTACGACCACATTCCAATCTCTCCTCTTCCACCCCCCACCCATCCCTAACCTCTGTCAATCACTAAGTTCTTCTCCACTTGTAAAATGTTGTCATTTCAAAAATCTTTATAAATGGACTCATACAGCATTTAACTTTTGAGATGTTTTTCTCGCTTATCATAATTCCTTTGAGATCCAGCCAAATTTTTACTTGTGTCAATAGTTTGTTTCTTTGTATAGTAAGTATAATTCCATGGTATATTTGTACCACAGTGTGTTTAACCCTTCACTTATTGAAGGTCATCTGGGCTGATTATAATTTCGGGAATATTTAACATAAATCTTCTATGAGCGTGCATGTATAGGTATTTGTGTGAACAAAACTTTTCGTTTACCTGGAATTAAAATCAAAGAGTGAAATTGCTGCATTGTATAATAATTCCATGTTTACTTTGTAAGAAACTTCTTATTTTCTAGAGAGCTATAATATTTTAGTTTTCTACCAGCAATGTATGAGGAATTCAGTTGTTTGTTTTTTTTCAAATTCTCATCAGTATTTGGTGGGGTCACTATTTAAAAAATGAAATTATTTATATAGGTATATAGTGATACATCCTTGTGGTCTTAATTTGAATTTCACTGATGGTTAATGACAATCAGCATCTTCAGCCCAGCCAGTGTTGCTCAGTGGTTTAGCGTAGACTTATGAACCAAGAGGTCATGGTTCGATTCTGGGTCAGGGCACATGCCAGGGTTGTAGGTTCGATCCCAGTAAGGGTCATGCAAGTAGGCAGCCAATCTATGAGACTCTCATCATTGATGTTTCTCTCCATCTCTCTTCCTCTCTCTGAAATCAATACAAACATATATTAAAAGAACACAAAACCATATCTTCATGTGTATACTTGCCATCTGTATATTGTTGGCAGTAATATGCCTTTTTGTGTCTTTTGTCCATTTTCTAATGGCATTATAGTTTTTCCTGGTGAGTTTTGAGTCACCTTCACCTATAAAGTTTATATTTGCTAGATATAAAATTCTTAGTTGACTCCCTGTCCCCCACCCCGAGCATTTTGAATATGTCATTCCACTGTTATTCTGGCCTGTGTTGCTTTTGCTGAGGAGGCAACTTATTATTATATTCTTGTTCTTCTCTACTTGATGATTGGTTTTCCTTTGCAGCCTTCAAAATATTTTAGTATCTTAGCTCTCTGCATTGTTGCTGTAATGTATTACTCTAATGTATCCTAATTGAGTTCAATGGGCAGTTGAAATTTGAACAACATTTTTTTCATCAAATTTGGGAAAATGTTTATATTTATTCAAATAGTTTGTCTGTCTTTTTTTATTTCTTCTCCTCTTTTGGGACTGTCCTTACACATACGTTGATATGCTTAATTTTGTCTGAGAGGTTTCTGATCCTTTGTCAATTTTTATTCAAGATACTTTTATATTCTTTAGATTGGATCCTTTTTATTGATCTGTTTTCATGAGCACAGTGCATTTTTTCTGTTCATTTACACATTATCACTATATGATTTATGCATGTAATAGGATGTAATTTATAGTATTGTTTTATTTACTTTAAAGTATATCAAAATATTTTACTCTTTTTAAAATGTTCATTTTCCCTTATTATATATATTTGAGATTTATATATAAACAAACTGATGTTAACTCTTATATAGTAATGCAAAATATGAATAAAACAAATTTTATGTATTCCTATTAATGGCGATGTAAGTCTTTAATAATGTTTGGCTACTTTAATGTTGGAGGTGTCATGTTGGAGTATGTATCCTTAGTCACATGTGAAAACTCTGGTTTAAAATATTTTTAAAATTTGTCTTGTATTGCTAAATAGATCCCCAAATTTGGCTACTAATATATACTCCCAGCATGGAAGAGACCCTGTTCCCTATTGCCGTTCTAAAACTTTATTCCATATCTGCCTGTGTTTTTTCTAATAAATATACATTTAAGTGTATTGAATTGTTTTATATTCAGTACTAGAGGCCCAGTGCATGAATTCGTGCACAGGTGGGGTCTGGCCGGATCGGCCCGCCCCTGATTAGGGTGGAGGGGCCAATTAGGGATGGGGCCAGCTGGGGTGGGGGGGTCAGGGGAGGGGCTGGCCAGGGGGAGGAGCTGCAGGTCTTTGGCCAGCCAGCCCTGCCACCTGGTCAAACTCCTGGTTGAGGGGAAAATTTGCATATTAGCCTTTTATTATATAGGATTATATAGGATAACAAACCAAAAGTGGAATGGAAAACTTCATAAAAGAGCTTAAGATGTCCAGGAGGCCACTGAGCAATATTTCCTAAGGACTGTTATATAACAGAAAAGCTATTAATTGTGTAACAAACAAAACAGTGAATAAAAGTCAAGGACAACTACCTTCTATAATTACAAATATATCCGTTATCATACCAAGACTCCTGTTTATTCATCTACAAATAAATATAGAAGTACCAAATAATATTTAAGGTTCATTAAGCTAAAAAATTCTATGTATCTGTGCCATTATTAGACTTATCTGTTAACTGCATTTACTCTACTTATGTTTCCTATTACTATTCAATATTGGTGAAAGAAATTGTGTTCATAAGCTGAGAAAAAGGCAATTTATAACTTGTTTGAATTCTAAGGTTAAAATCACACTGCTAGATTAACTTCACTATTCCCACTTGTGGTTATTAACTAACCTAAGTAAAAGGCCTCAGATCATACAGGACCAATACTAGTATAGGAAGATAAAGAAAAAATATAGTCAAAAGACCAAGAGAGGAGAATAAATGTAAGATTTCCTTACTGCTGCAATTTTATTAATGCTATCAAGATTTTATATTTGCCTAGAATTCTTAGTATTCCTAGAAAAAACAATTTTCATAGTAATTCTTAAAAACAAATTAACTATTAAAATGTAATAAGATGTAGAGATGTAGATTGACTTGATAAAACATTTTTATAAATATTAATCAATTACTGTCTACAGATAGCCCTGTTGCTAAGCTGCATTCTAGCTCCGGCCAGTGTTTCTCAGTGGTTAGAGTGTGGGCAGGGTTGCAGGTTTGATTCCCAGTCAAGGGCATGACCTGGGTTGCAGGTTCAATCCTGGCCGTGGTTGGTGTACGTGCAGGAGGTAAACATCTCACATTGATGTTTCTCTCTTTCTTTCTCCCTCCCTCCCTGCCTTCCTCATTCTGTCCCTTCCACTCTCTTTAAAAATCAATAAAAAAAATATACTCAAGTGAGGATTAACAGAAAAAGGAAAAGGAAAAAAAAAAGCTGCATTCTAATATAGGTCAAAATTAAATTTGCATTAAACTAATGATCAAAAACATGTAAAAAGAAACACTGAAAATTTAGAATTCTTGATTTAAAATATCACTAATCATTTTAAACCACTACCATTAAGTGTTTGGTAACAAATGTGTAGTTTTATTCACTGAGCAATTTTTTGTTGAAGTTAATTTTTTGAACAAAGCTGAAAGAAATGACAGCGGCGCAACTTGCAATGGACCCATGGCTGTTCCTTCTTTTACTTTCAACTCAAATAGGGAAGAACTGGGATTCTGATAAAATAAGGCTCTTCTCTATGGGAGTCGACAGCACTAACTGTAGATGGCCTCCGTTTCTACAGAATTTTATTAACACGGCTATAGCAAGTGGATGCAGTGTGCTTTAGTCTATAGTATGGCAATATAATCACTAGATGCGAATGAGGTCACAGCCCTAATGTGGCTGTTTCCCAACAAAATATGAGATGGGCATTCATGTTGAATAGCCACTGATTACAAGAACACAGTTAATGAGAGATGTGAATAGAATTGATTTATGGGTGCTATTGTAAAGCCTGTATCAGAAGTTTAATGTTATCTACTGGAAAATGAGGGGAGAATAAAGACCAGAGAGTACAGACAACATTTTATTTTCTGGTACGTATTGAATTGAATTTGATCCCATAAATATTTGTTCTATTCCACAGGCTATAAAGTAATTGACTTTGGCTTTACTTCATACACAGAAAATTAATTGAGTTATTTCTAACAATATTGCTATACCATACTCATGAATTTATAGATGTTTTAAATAACAAGCTTCTATTTGATGCAATATTTATATTATTGAGGAAATGTAACAAGATTGTTGATTCAAACAATTTTTGACATATATTTTACTGAAGAGCCAAAGATAGTAGAGATATTAAATTTCTAAAATAAGAACTACATACTGTATATTTCATTCTTTTAAAACCATGTTGTCCTCATGGTTGTGCATACAAACCACGATGTTTCTGTTGCTGAATGGACTATGCATGGTCTTGATCCAAAATTCAGAAAACTGCTTAAGGATAGGTGGATTTAAGGCTAACAATTTTATTTTTCAAATAATTTTAATCGATTTTTAGAGAGAGGAAGGGAGAGGGAGAGAGAAATAGAAACATTGATGTGAGCATGAAACATCCCTGCTGCTTCCTGCACGCCCCCTAAGCCCCCGACCCAGGCATGTGCCCTGACCTGGAATCCAACTGGCCCAAACCACCGAGCCACACTGGCCAGGAAATGATTTTATTTTTGAACACATAAATACTTCTTTTATGAGATATTGAAAAATTTTCTCTTTTGTTGGTTAAAATGACTTCATTTTCCACTTTATTATATGCATTATATTATTAACTCCTCACAGGGGGAAAACATTGTTAATACCAGAGAGTTCTGACCACAGATATTTATCAGGCACTAATTAGTGTGTCAGTAGCTCTGGGCCACAGTTTACTCAGCTGCAAAATGATGTGGTTGTGTTCTGGAAGATTATGTCATGTACAGAGTAGATAATGGAGAAAGCAGTCTTCTCAGATATGGGTTGACTAGCTGTAGCTCCAAACTGTTCCTCCTGTATATATTACCTTTGAGGTTTCACACATTCAAGATTAATTCTGAATTACAACGAAATATCTTTCAAAGCATTATGAACCAATATGTAGTTTGCTCTTCTATTTGAACCTCATTGTTTAAGCAGTTGGACAGCCACTGGACAAGGAGGTGGACTAGGACCTCATATTTTGACCCAACATGCACAGGTCTTAATAATAAGGTATTTATTCCTAATGAGAAATGGCATCTAGTGAGCAGTAACACATCAAAGTTAATAATAACAAACAGAAAAAATAAGTTTGTGCCAACAATAATAGGATTCCTCATCTTGTCTGCCATTAATCATGTTCCTAAGTCACTTATGCTTTGAGGAATTTCTGGCCGGTTTTCCTCACAATGAATGTCCTGGATTGAATATATTAGGCAATGGCAGACTTCTGCATGCACACACAGACAAATGAGCTCAATTGTACTTTCAACATGAAGGAAACATAATGATTGTATGTAAGCATAGTAAGTTTTTAAAATGTTATGGGGAAGAATAATACTACTCATATATCATGCACCTGAAGAAAATAAGAAAATAAGCAATTTACTTCGGTTCTTGAGTATATTTCTCTTAGTTTTAATCAGTCATGCAAAATTGAAAAAAATACAGGAAATAATGAAACTAAAAATCTGAAATCAAAATTACTATAATTAATTAGATGCTAATAAGAAGAAAAACAAAAGATCTTTGGTGTGTTTGAAATTTCTGTGTTTTTTTTACATTGTATTTCACTTGATTTTTGCAATAGCAGGAAACTTCCAGAAATTCTAGACTTCAGGTAAACTATTATGAGGTAGCAATTAGAATGTGTTACTCACTGAATGAAATGGGTAAAGTGCCTAACTTTCATATTCAAACTATTTCCCAGGCACGTGCTAAGATCATGAGAGGTACTACTTTTTTAAAACAGCAGTTAATAATTTTAGGTCAGGATATCTTCAGTGAAGTTAGGAAACACACTATGCACACACATGCACACAAACAAATACACACAGAGAAAACCATAGAATACTATTACATCTAACAATATTTTCAATAAAATGAAAGCCTAGATTTCACTTTTTTTTGGAGCCTTTCAAAGAAATTATACAAAATATAGAGATCTTAGAGTTATGTTTTGGGCATGTCAGATTGAAGCTGGAGGCAGTTGATACTGAGCCATATTGTAACATTTATCTGCCAAAGAAAATCACTAAGATAACCCTAATTTTATCTTATTGATATAAGAAATATAGGGCCACTGACTGATATGCTATATCCTAGGCTTTTAATCTATACAGAACAATGAAGAAAGCTAGTGAGTGAAAAAACCCCACAATATTTTAAAACATATCATGTTCAAAATATTATATTTCTAAACTAAGCTGAAAGTTATCATTGGTAAAATATAATGCTAAGAAAAATAGTTTTACAGGTTAATATACTAAACTAAATTCAAAATAATTATACAAATGATTGGAATAAGAAAATGTCTTAAATGCTTAGAGCTTTTACAGAAGACTAATTTTTAAAATTATGAACTCATACTTTTTATTTTAATTTATAAAATTCAGAGATTTTACAAAAAATCGGATTTTTTTCAATCAAAAGACAAATCATATAATTTATTTATGATGTTTGAATTATTTCAAATTTCAAATTAGTGCATCTCTGGAAAAATAGGGCTGGGTATATGTTGGTATTTATGTATTCATTACAAAATCTCTACCAAATGCCATACTTTGTACCCTGTGTTTTCAGAGTATCTATAAAAATAAAAGCATAATATGCTAATTAGACCAGACAGTCAAATGACCTTCTAGACCAGTGGTTCTCAACCTTCCTAATGCCACAACCCTTTAATACAGTTCCTCATGTTGTGGTGACCCCCAATTTCATTGTTACAAATTGAACATAATTAAAGCATAGTGATTAATCACAAAAACAATATGTAATTATATATGTGTTTTCCGATGGTCTTAGGCTACCCCTGTGAAAGGGTCGTTCGACCCCAAAGGGGCGCGACCCACAGGTTGAGAATCGCCTAAGACCATTAATTATGATTAATTATGTTCAATTTGTAACAATGAAAATACATCCTGCATATCAGATATTTACATGATGATTCATAACAGTAGCAAAATTACAGTTATGAAGTAGCAACGAAAATAATTTTATGGTTGGGGGTCACCACAACATGAGGAACTATATTAAAGAGTCGCCGCATTAGGAAGGTTGAGAACCACTGGATTCTAGATGATAGATGAGCTGGGACTAAAACTGGGGCTTCAGGCTGATGATCTTTCCTATGTAGAAGAGTAATCAAGTGTTTCTGTTCAGGCCTTTACGACAAAGTTTCTTACCTCTGTATTTAACCTTAATATAATAATCTGTGGTTAAAAAAACAAAGTACACAGAAACATAATAATGAAAACAGAACTAGATGCTAGGCACCCCTGATCATTTGAAAGGTCGAAATCAATTCTGTTCATTTGATGGTTCCTTATCTGTATTGGGGGCGGGGGTATAATATAAGGGCTGTTTCTTGAATCTGTGTTTTTTAAGCTTTGAAGGCAAAAGGAAGTGATGTATAGGCTAGAGGGGATTGGAAATGAGGATGATACTAAGAGGCTAAGAGACAATAGGAGCTTGGGGCTGGAAACCTAATAGAGCAATGAGAGGCAGGCAGGGAGAAAATAGTTCTTAATGACTTAGCAAAAGTTGGTAACTCCATGATGCACATATGGATATAAAAATAAGTCCTTTCTCTCTTCCACTTCTCTGATGAATGTGGCTGACTTGTGATGCCTGGCCAGGCATAGGATTAGAATGCAAATGACTTGGACTCGTCAGTTTCCAGTGGGAAAAGAAGCAAAGCCAGGCATCTGGGAGAGAAATCAAGCCGGCCCAAGCTGTCTGTGTAACTAGAGGAAACAAACACAGAAGCCTGGGCTCAGGGGCTGGGCCTTGAGGAGTAGCTGGATTGGAAGAACAGAGCTGCAGTCTCCATATTGCATTCAGTGACCACACTTTCAAATTGCCCAGGCACCTCATTTGTAGTAATCAAAGGATTAGCAAATACTTTTATTAAACCATGGATTATAAGAAATCCAACACAATTGAGCAGAAAATATTGTGTTTTCTATCAGGGCCCTTCATTATGTTACAGTAATCTCCTTGATATGACATTTGCAAAAGTGTCTAAGAATATACCTGCCAGGTTGTTAAGTTCTTAACGACTGTTGCTTTCTCTACATCCTCTCATTTCATTTTCATAGGTAAGATTTTGCTGATGAGGACAGGAAATCCTCTTTATATTAAAAGGGGGGAAAATCTTGGGAGAACTCAAAGTTTTATTTCAGCCAGTTTAAAATAAATTAAATATATTTGTCCATTTTTTAGCATATTTATCAAAATAGGAGAAGATATTTACGGGAAATGTGTATATATTACGTGTTTGATTCTTTGAATGGCTTATGGCCATAATTATTTAAATTAAAGTCTTTCTATTCATTCATTAGAAATAGAAAATTTGAGCCTTCATTTATATTTTGGACATTTGAAAAGAAAAATAAATAAAATACCACCATAATAAATTTTAACATCAAAGAATATTGCAGTTTTTCTCTTCTTAATTGAGAATATTCAGAGAAGCAGATACTTATGCACAGATTTTGAAATTATCACCCCAAACAGTAAGTATTAAACTGTCTTGTCAAGTGCTTCTTGGCTTGCATTTTTAATAGTATTTGTGGTACCTTTGACTTTGTACAGGCAAAGACTGTGAAATGCTGGCTTTATAACTCTGGAAGAAGCTGCTATTTCAATTCCTTTTACTTGTCCATTTCCTTTTACTTGCTAGCAGGGTCTTACTGGAATATATGTTGCAGAAATAGGACTTCTATACATGAATTAAAGCCAAGGATTTGAAATATTCTGTGTTTTGTATCAGAAGACTATTATAAATTGAAATATAAAACAAAGATAATGTAGCATTTTGATATTCTTTTTTTCTGAGAACATTTCAGTGCTATTTTCCATTTTACTAATTCAAAGAATATCTTTTAATTAATCTTATTACAGTAAGTTGATTATTTTTATTGTTTTCATTTGGTTAGTTGAGGTGCTCTTTTTCTTAAAATATTAATCATGACATTCATGATTAATAATTATGATAAAGAGATTGATCCCTGGCTTGCATCAGGAAAAAAAAAATGTAAGTAGATTAATGACAGAGTGCTGAAATAGAAGGCTGAGTTAGAAATTCAAACGCTAAGTAGGAGTTTAAATACATTCTGAGAGAGGACAATTGAGATGAAATGAAAGAACTAAGGCTTCCCATAACACCATAATGTGAAGGCTGTTAGAGATAAAATCTTGATGTCTCTCTCTTGTGAATTTAAGGAGCTAAGAAGTTTCCCTCATTAGCATATTTTACTTTGTCTGTCTAATGGCAGCTAGAATTTTGAGAGGGGCCATCAGAGGTAGATGATTTATGGGCAACCCTGGGATTCTACATTTGTCACATTTTTTTTTAGTTGAATATAACCTAGAATTAATGCTTTACTTAATTTTGTGTCTCAAGAAATGAGGTCCTATCAAGTTTATCTCGATATCTGAAATCACATTCTGGATTTATTGAAAGTCATTATGGTTTCACTAGAGGCCTGGTGCACCAATTCATGCACCAGCGGGGTCCCTCAGCCTGGCCTGTGGGATCAGGCAGAAACCGGCTCTTCAACATCCTCTGAGAGGGTTGTGAGAGGGTGCAGACCAGATTGTGAGAGGGTGCAGACCAGGCTTAGGGACCGCACTGGTGCATGATCAGGGCGGGGGAGGTACATGGGAGGTTGGCCAGCCGGGGTGGGACCTCAGGAGGGCTCCAGGGTGTGTCCAGCCCATCTTGCTCAGTCCTGATCGACCAGATCCCAGCAGCAAGCTCACCTACTGGTCGGAGCATCTCCCCCCTGGTGGTCAGTGCACATCATAGCAACTGGTCCACCAGTCAACTGTCTATCATTATATTATACTTTGATTGGTTGAACGGCCGACCGAACACTTAGCATATTAGGCTTTTATTATATAGGATTGCTCTGTGTGTTTCACGGCCAATTTTAAAGAGTTAAAAATTACATATAGTTTTGTCTACACAGATTTTTCACAGGTTTAAGAAATTTCTTAAATTATAGTAACACAATTATGTAAAAAACAAGTGCTTCTATATTGTTCAGACAGAGTATGATGCATTGAGATTCTCAAAATGGGAGTATTTTACTAGGAAAGAGATTGGCTTAGATCTCTTCTTTGACCAAATAATATTTTTGAAGCTGTATAAATTATACTTAATTTTTCTACATTCTGTATATACTTAGAACTCTTAAGGTCATGCATAAAATGATGCATTGGTAAAAAAGAATTAATGCATTCCCAGGATATAAAGGCACATCAGTATTTGAGATGACAAGGCTCTGCATATTACTAATCTGTAATTTTACCTCTATTTTATATGTCTCTAGGTTTATATTAGTGGATAAATTTATGAATAAACATTTAGTTATCCAATTTGTAAAAAAGTCCAACACAGATTGGTTCAAAGAAATAAAGATACATTATTAACTGTAAACTAATGACTTTTTTCCAAGTTTTATTACATTCATGTGTTATTTGTCACATGCCAGAATTACCTAAGTGTGATTTTACTTGTCACATTTTCCTTTCTTCTTTTCCTCATTTACTACTATTTTCTCATTAGTGTCTTTCAAATGATATTGTTTCTTTTAACTCTAAGACTTTATGTACCTCTTAGTCTATATATTTTCTTCCAAATATGCATCTTTTTCTTTCACTGTTTCTTGTTGTTAACTGCATACACATTCAACTATCTTTTCTTTTCACATTGAAATACATGTTGTTGTTGTTTTCTGGGTAACATTATTCATATGTGTTCACCTATGAGTTCCACTGGAGATCATAAATTACTATTTTAGTTAATTTTATAAAGGCAACAGTATTTTTTATCCTTGCTCTATAGCTCCTCCTCTCAATACTATACATCAAGTATACAGAAATTTGCACATCTGAATTAATTTTTTTTGACTATTTTTTCTGGTTATGGTCTAATTTTTAAACGTGTTTTTCTATTTTCTATTATACAGTGGGAAGAGATTGGTGAAGTTGATGAAAATTATGCCCCTATCCACACATACCAAGTATGCAAAGTTATGGAACAGAATCAGAATAACTGGCTTCTGACCAGTTGGATCTCTAACGAAGGTGCTTCCAGAATCTTCATAGAACTTAAGTTTACTCTGCGGGACTGCAACAGCCTTCCCGGAGGACTGGGCACCTGTAAGGAAACGTTCAACATGTATTACTTTGAGTCAGACGATGAGAACGGGAGAAATGTCAAGGAAAACCAATACATCAAAATCGATACCATTGCCGCCGATGAAAGCTTCACAGAACTTGATCTCGGGGACCGTGTCATGAAACTGAATACGGAGGTTAGAGATGTCGGACCTCTGAGCAAAACGGGATTTTATCTTGCCTTTCAAGACCTGGGTGCTTGCATCGCTCTGGTTTCTGTGCGCGTGTACTATAAGAAATGTCCTTCGGTGGTACGACACTTGGCTGTCTTCCCTGACACCATCACTGGAGCTGATTCTTCGCAGTTGCTGGAAGTATCTGGCTCTTGTGTCAACCATTCGGTGACAGAGGAACCACCCAAAATGCACTGCAGCGCTGAAGGGGAGTGGCTAGTGCCCATTGGGAAATGCATGTGCAAGGCAGGATATGAAGAGAAAAATGGCACCTGTGAAGGTAAGGGCTTGCCTGTGCATCCGCAGGTGCTGTCTGCTTCAGTTGGATCATGTGTATATATTTCCTCCAATGATTATGAGCAGGTGACCTTTTACTTTGCTAATTTATGGAGATTATTTCTTTTCAGTTTGATATCTCTCTTCTCGGGATTTTAAAATTGCTGGCAACGATGAAAGATTTAATGTTCTATTTTATTGGCTATACATAGTTAATACTCAAAAAGTGTCTTACATGCAGTGTAATATTTCATATTCATTTTGCTTTCAGAAGTTTCAGAAGTTTTATTTTTGAGCAACTCAAATCAAGGAATTATCTCTTTGTATATAACTTTATTTGTCTGATTATTATCTGCTACTCTACTGTTATTTTCTCTCCATGAAGAGGAAGTGGTAATTTTACTTGCTTTATAAAATTCAAATGCAAATCTTAGATGAGACTTGTTTGGACATACTTTTAAAAATTCTTCAGTAATAAGTTCAGCCATATGAACTCCATAGGGAAATCTCTGTAAACGGCAGGGCTTAGTTTACTGTGTTGTTTACATATAATTGCTATTGCATGTTTGTGTTTAAACATTTACAGGTCATTTTTAGATGCATAGGAAGTAGAGCCAAGAAAACAACTGCTTGGAGATAGAGCTAATACAAAGCAATTTTCAGGTTATTTCAAAGCAATTTGCACTTGGAGATTCTTTTTTAAAATTTTATTTTAAATCTAAACTTGATCATACATTCTTCCCTCTTCATTTGAAAATACTCTCATTGTGCCCACAGTGTAGTCAGTTGCCCTTTTAAATTTGGATTTTTATCAATAGCTTTTTGGAAGAGATTAGTGCTTTATGTGAAAGTGAAGAACAGCTTAGAAGGAAGATTTTTTTTTCTTAAAAAAATTATTCATCCATATGAACCTGCACTTGCTTTCATCATGATATGCATGTACTAAGTAGGTAATGAGAGTTAATGTCTATTAAGGAGAAAACCAAATATTGAGAAGTCACCCTAGTTCCACTTGGTAGCTTCAGGTGCATTTTTTTTTTTTTTTGCTAAATCCAATATATAACGTGAATCAGGCTTGTTCACGTTTGTTCAGGCCTGAACGTAGATTGATTATAAATCCAGGGAAACAAAACTAGGGAAGTTATCTATAAATCATAGTGATGCTGCTTAATTATTTCTCTCTAGAAATATATTGCACCATTTTTAAATTTCCTTTTTCAGCATCAGCTCATATGTATTGTGTCTCCTGTATTTAAGTGTGTGGTTGTTATTTTGTCATGTATTCTACAATTATAGACACACACACACAAGCACATGCATGCACACATGCATGCACACATATAAACACAAATTTTATTAAATCAAAATTACGTTTCTGAATGCTTTTAAGATTGTCAGGGAAATGAATTATTTTTTATTCAGGATAAGATTTAAAGGAAAGTTCTAACTAACTTTACCTTAACTTTTTTTTAGCAGCCTTCTCAGTGTAAGGTGAGGATATATGTAATTGTGGAAACAAATATAATGCATTGAATATATTTAATTCCTTTCTCTAAAATATTTACAATACTTTCTCTAAAATATTTATAATATAATCTTATTATTTCTAAAAAAGTGTTTGCTAGTATTATAAAGCAACATGCTCTATTTGATTAGTTGTTTATGTAATTTTGAAGAATATGTGGTCACTTTAGTTCAGAGCACAATGACCTTTATCTTCCTTCAGATTGTATAAAAGACCTCTGCATTTTTAGAGGATACATTTTTATTACTCCTGGGATTAAAATAATACCTTTATGATGAAAATATCTTGGGGAAGTAATGTCCTGATGGCATGTGTCTTAGTGCAGGCATTAGATACATGCTTTTCTCTTCTCACACTCTTCCCTTAATAATTGAAAAGCGACTTAATTGAGATACAATGGGTAAGCAGTAGAGTCTACACCTAGAAAAGGTCACTAAAGTGGACTCTGTCTCAGTGTGTTTATTACTCCACCCTGGTAGTAGGAACAAAGCTGTAGGATCATGAAGGCTGTTGTATAGAATGTAATGAGTCTATATGAATAGTGCCTCTTGGTGTTTTCCAAAGTACAAATAATATTTGGCCACATTAGGAGGAAGTCCAAATGTTTATTCTATAAATAACATCTCACTGAATGAAGAGAATTAAGGCATCACAGCTATTCCCTATATCTATACTAGTGGTCCAGTGCATGAAATTCATGCACATTAAAAGGGGATTAGAGGAAATATTTTAATATTGCTATTTGCCCTTTCTCTATAATAGAAGTGTCAGAGATGAAAGAAAATTAGTAAAATGTATATGAAAATCTTCCTATCTTCAGAGTCTGGGGCACGTCGTGGGACCCAGAGTCAAGTCCCTGCCCACCCGCGGCATCTCAAAATCGTGTGAGACCCAGACTGAGCCGGCCCCACCATCACTGGGCTAGATCCAGACCTGGCCGGCCCTACCCTTGTCAAGCCCCCTGGGTGGGGTGCACAGCCTCAGGTCCCCTGTCAAGCCCCACCAGGTGGGTGGTGCGGCCTGAGGTCTCCTGTCAAGCCCCACTGAGTGGGGAGGTGCAGCCTCAGGATCCCTGCCTCGGCCCAGTGCCACACAGCCTCAGGTCCCTGCTGATTGCTTGTTAAGGCTCGTTATGGGAATTCGGCATAGATTTGGGTGCAGCCATCCTGTGTTACGGAAACCCTGCCTCCATGCTGTAGGAGCAGCCATCTTTGTGACAGTGTGATGGTCAATTTGCATATTCCCTCTTTATTAGATAGGATACACATGCAAGTAAATGTATGTGCATAGTGTCTTATAAAATTCCACCATAAAGCTAAACCAGAGATTTTCAACCTTTTTCATCTCATGGCATACATAAACTAATTACTAAAGTTCTGCTGCTCACGCGCGTGCGCACACGCACACGCACACACACACATATATTTGCCAATCTAACAAAAAATGGATATACTTTTGGTTCATTCACATCAGATGGCTATTGTTGTGTTAGCTGTCAGTTTTCATTTAAAAATTTAAGGGATAAAAAGCCAGTGCCCCTGACTAAATAGTCAGGTATTGCATGTTTTAAACATTCTTGTGCATTTCAGTTCTCAATCACTGCTCTAACCCATTCTATGATCTTATCCTGCTATCCCCAAACTTTTAAGTGAAGATCTAAGTGTTTTAGAACTATATTTGACAGGCCAGAATTCTAAGAATCATTCTTAACATCTCCTTTCTACTCACTACCCAATTCTAATCTATCACAAAATAGTTATAGAAATGGTAACCCGACTTATCTTGTAAAATCATTTATATCTCTCTGTTTTCTTTCCCTACAATCTATAAACATATCTGGTTAGAACTTTATTATAAAATTTAATGAATGACTTTGTATATGGTTTTGATTTTAGCCATGTGAATGCAAATCTGGTTGTTTCACACACCTGTCCTCAGGCCCCACTTAACCCCAATACCTACACTTGAAATACTTCAGTAGTTTTCTTTAAGACAAAGTTTTTACAGTAGCTTAAGATCCTGCATGGTTTTGACCCTATTATCTCTCTGGACACATCTTAAACTATGCTTTCTCCCATCCACTATGCACTAGACCTTCAGGATTGAGACTACTGGGTAGCTCACTGACACATGGCTTAAACTCAGAAGACAGCTAAAAAGGACTTCTGGAGTCTTAGCCCATTTAGCAAGTCAGTGATCTATCATCTTCATACCCACTCACTTAATTTTCTTTAAGAGAAATTGACTACATTTTCCCTAATAATCTGGCTTTAATGAGGTAACAAAATACTCTGGTTTCTATTGTATTAACTTAAAATACTATATAGAGTTCATTTATTTTTCTAAGGCTTACTTTTATGCCTGAATTTTCTATAATAAATTGATTTTAAGTATACAAATTTATTTCTTTGAAATATTCTTTATTATCAGAAACTAATAATGTATTAAATCCATTTATACAAGTATGTTTTCTTACTTGTGATTTATTATTATTTCTGATGAAATCCATGCTATTCTTTCCCCTTAAGAGTCATATGGAAATTTTTTTGAGTACAAAATGGTTAGCAAAAACCCATTTTGGAAGTTTCTGCTTTTTATTGAAGTGAATGTGTTTGAAAGAAGCAATTGAGTTCACATGAATCAAATGTTGCCTGCTGACTTCTCTTGTGATTATGTTGCTGACTTACTCAGATGCAAGGCAAGACCACTAATCTTCATCAGTTGCTAGTGGAATGAAGTAGTAATTTGAAATTACCCCTAGATAATTATAGTTTCATTTATATCAAATGGAGAAAGAGATTTAGATTGTGGGTCACTGCCAAAACCAGTCAAAGTGAAGAAGGTATATAATGCATGCTAAAATGCAGGGTAAAAGGGGTTATACACTGCGGGCTGTGGAGAAAAAGCACTTATTAATTGTCCAACTGAGAAATGATTGCACAGCAAGGAAAATGTAGTGAAAATACTAAGCTGAAGAAAGAGCTTTGATTCAGAAACAGTGCAGATACTGCAGGGAGTAATATGTCGATCATTCATACTTCTGGTGCATATTTATGTTTGAAATAAAATTGGCTGGAAATACAGTGTATTAGGTGTTCCTGTAATTATGCATTG
Organism: Myotis lucifugus; assembly: GCF_000147115.1. Lineage (NCBI taxonomy): Eukaryota > Metazoa > Chordata > Mammalia > Chiroptera > Vespertilionidae > Myotis > Myotis lucifugus. The sequence goes on along the minus strand of NW_005871207.1, from coordinate 1,384,804 downwards.
GAGAGCCTAGTTATTTTTAATTAGGCACATTACCAAAAAAAATCAAAGAGGTTGAAATTCTGGTTCTATTCGGTATGCTCTGTTATGCAACAAAAATAAACTAATTTTAATTTCTAAATTTTGACAAAAGATGGCAATTATGAAGTACAGAGTATCAGTGATGCATGAGTGTGTGTGTGTGTGTGTGTGTGTGTGTGTCCTGCTGCTGTGAACCACCACCATCAGGACAATTAAGTTGCTAAGTCATTTCATCCATTTGCAGGTATTACACATAATAATAATGACCATAATAATGATAATAATATATTATTATTATTATTTAAATATATATAAAGTCCTTTTCTGGTATTACACATAATAATAATAATAATAATAATAATAATATATAATTTAAATATATATATATTTAAAGTCTTTCCTTGAATAGTTGTGGATCAGATCTATTAAAGTTTTAGAACATACTTTGCATTTGTTTTTATTTCTTTTTAATTAAGGTTTCTCAATACTGACACTATTAACACTTTGGGCTGGATAGCTTTTTTGTTGAGGGAGGTGATAGTACTGTTTATTATAGGATTTTTAGCAGCTTCTCTGGCCTCTAATTCCCTTTTAGAGGAATACTCCACTCCCCATTTTGATAGTCAAAAAATGCCTCTATATATTGCCAAGTGTCCTCTGGGGACAAAATCACTCCCAATTGAGAACCACTAACCAAAATATATTCCCTCTGGTATGCATGCATATAAGAATAACCCATGGACATTGACAGTAGGGGCGTGAGGGCATGTACTGGGGGCTGGGAACAGCTGAGGAGAGGTCAATGGGGAGAAAAGGATACATAATACTTTAAACAATAAAGAACTAAAAAAAAGAAAAAAAACATACTCCCTCTGCCCATGTGAGTAGATGTGCTGATAAAACTAAATATGTATGCAGACAGGTTACCTTTGCAAAGTGAATATTTTTCTTATAATTCTGCCAAGAAAAGGAGGTGAACATTTTGAAATGTGACCAATTTAATTTGGATACAGTGGGAAAGACACTGCTTGTGAGAGGCAGCATGCTCTAGTGGCTTAAGCACATAGGTTCTGAGCCAGCATTCTTGGATTCAAATACTACCTTTGTCACTTAGGATATCTATATCCCCACAAGTTATTGAATCTCTCTATTCCTTGCTTTCCTCATCTCTACCTTATAGCAGTTCTATAACACATGTGGAAATCACTTAGAATAGTGCCTAGCACACTGTACTTATTCAATGAACATAAGCTATTCCTTAAGCTCTTATTAAAAATAAAATGTATTTATAGGAATATGTATCTGTTTATTGTAAAATAAAGGAGAGCTTCTGGTTATAAAACTCTAGTTTTCTTAAATTAGACAGTATATTCTTTTTTTAAAATATATTTTTATTGATTTCAGAGAGGAAGGGAGAGGGAGAGAGAGATAGAAACATCAACGATGAGAGAGAATCATTGATCGGCTGCCTCCTGCAAGTCCCATACTGGGCATCGAACCTACAACCTAGGCATGTGCCCTGACCAGGAATCAAACCCATGACCTCTGGTTCATAGGTGGATGCTCAACCACTGAGCCATGGTGGTTGGGCGGTAGTATATTCTTGAGCAGTATTGTTTATTAAAAGATACACCTACATTTTTATTTATTGGGTGATCAAAACAATGTACATATATTAGAACCTTGTTTATAAAAATGATTTGCTCTGGTTTAAAAGTATCACTCATTTTTTTAAGTTATTATTGCACTGTGCATCTATGCAATTCCTGTATCCTAAGAATGGAGACATAGGCATATAGACATATATATATAGACTCACAACTACAGCTACAGTTTATGAAAGTGGCTAATGGCAATGTGAGGGTACAGGTTTAGGTAAAGTGGTCATAGACAGGGGAAAAAACATGTAAAAAACATGTTGGGGAATGGCTTAACACACAGAGGGAACTCAGTGCAGGGATCTATCATATCACATTAATCAATTGTGTGTACATCTCTTTTATTTCTAAAATCATATTATATTTTTAAATGTATTTGAATATTAAAATCTAAGTAATAAAAGAGCTGCTAACTCCTGAAATTACTTGCAACAAGGGATTGCATATATATATATATATATATAT
>NW_005871207.1:1209845-1382563 GCF_000147115.1 Myotis lucifugus | reverse complement strand
ATATGTATATATGATATATATATATATATATATATATATATATATATATATTAGGAATAGAGAATTTTTAATAATATCTGGGGTCAAATGGGTCAAATACATGCATAGCAAACCTGAAACAGTTTAGTTCATTTATGAGTAGTATTGGATACTACTTGTAAATTATTATGCCCTTGAAAATGAAAGCCTTTTGTTTTTTAAGAACCTGATATTTCACTGATCCAACAATGATTAGCAACTTGTAAATTTCTGGCTTTGTATGCATAGTAAAAAAAGGGAGACTTTGTCAGGAAAAAAGGGAATCAAAGAATCAAACACTCTGTAATCCCTCCTGGATGCACATTTAAATTCCTACTTTCTCACTTATTAAAGAAAGAATACTAGTTAAAGTTTTGAGATATATATATATATATATATATATATATATATAGAGAGAGAGAGAGAGAGAGAGAGAGGAGAGAGAGAGAGAGAATAAATGTAACAGATAAATGCTATACTTCATATTCACAGTAATAGTAATGACTACTTTGTAAATTTTACTTTGGTATAGGATTTTACGATGGCACAGTTCATGTTCACACTATACAAATTAATTTAATATTAATGGAATTGAGCTTCATCATGATCCGATGGATGGAGAATTCATAATTTTATTTATGTTCAAGTGGATTATACTGTACAAAACACCTCTTGATAACAAACATTTACTAAAATGATATGCACTGGATAGGTTCCTTTTATTATAGTAAATTAATATAAAATGATAACTATCAGAAAAATGCTTAATGATAAAGATCTTGCAAAGGCCATATCTTCATTGGTTTATTCAGAACTGATTTAAAATCTATGGCATTTAAATTGCTAGGAAACCAACACATAGTCCAAAATATACTTTGCTTTTTTTCTCATTATTCACATAGCATCAAAAGGGCTTTCACAAAGTCTTATGACATAAATCAACATAGCTCTCATGAGAAAGTGTGTATCAAAAGTTTAATGTTGAGAACTCACTGTGATTTAGCAAACATCTCAGTGTCAGTTCTCAGACTCTTAAGAGTAAAAAGCTCAAAAAATGATTGCAAATGATAACAAACGAGGTAGCCAATACTTGCATAAAATCATTAAGTATACTTAAAACCTTAAAATAGATCTGTGAAATCACCAGATTTTTGTGTGCTATAAATTAAGGACATTGAGCTTTAAGGTGATGCAGCCCTCAGTTCAGATCTCACTCTTCTATTTGGTAGATGTATTTCTGTTGCCAAATACAAAACTAGATTGAGCCCAACTTTCCTCCTATGGGAAATATGAAATGGTACAATGTACACCAGTCCGTGGGCACATGCACATTTAGTCAGCCTTCTTCAGGAGTGGGATAGGGCCCAGCAGCAGCAGCATGACCTGGTTATTTTCTAGAAACGCAGAAACTCAGGCCCCACCCCAGAAAAACTGAATCCAAATCTACATTGTAGCAAGATCCTCTTTTATTTATGTACATTCAAGTTTGAGAAGCACTGATATATGGGATTCTTGTAGTGAATGCTCTTTTCTTTGTTATATTGTAGTTTAGGAAACTGAGGTATAGATAAATTAGGACCATCTATATATACAAAAGCCTAAGTGACCATTACTATGGAATGACCAGAATGACCGGTTGTTATGATGTGCACTGACCACCAGAGGGCAGATGGTCAATGCAGGACCTGCGCCCAGCGCACTGGCCCCGATCGCCAATGGAGTTTGCCAGCCAACCTCCCAGTCCCTCCTCCTGGCCAGCAGGCCCCTGAGCTGGGATGGGGACCTGGGGGTGGGTGGCGGCAGACATGGCCCCTTTCCCAGGGGGACTGAGAGCCAGCTCCCTCCTCGGGGCCAGGGACCAACCTCCTGGGTCCTTCCCCCGTCCTTCCCCCAGCTGGCAGGTCCCGATCACCTGATTGGGGCCATGCCCCAGACTGGGCTGGGGAACTGGGGGTGGGTGGTGGTGGATGTGGGAGGCGAGGGAACCTGATAGTCCCTGATCACAGGCCAGGCCTAGGGACCCCACCCATGCATGATTTCATGCACTGGGCCTCTAGTATAACTATATAAGGGCAAATAACAGAAATATGTTTATCTTAATTCCTTTGAATATATGTCAAAACAGTGCACTATCCATGTTGTGTCAAAACTATTTTGAGTTAATTATATATTTATCTCTCCCTCCAGAGGTATCTTGATACATTTTTAAACTATAGATTGTAATCATATAATTTTTGACAATATAGTATCTAATTTTATATATATATATATATATATATATATATATATATATATATATATTGCTAATTTCATCTTGATTTAGGAATCACATATTTATTGTCAATTATTTGTGCTATTATCATAAATAGACAATATTGGCAAACTAGGGGGAAAATCAAACCACAGCACGGTAGCGAAAAAAATACAAATGGCACCCATGTTCTAATCGTTCCTATTTAAGAATGACCTGTTCATTTGTGGCATTCTTGCTTTTTTTTATTGACTCGGGGGATTTCCTCACATGATTTATCATTTTTTTTCTACTGAGGAAGTATTTGGAGAAACACTTTTATCTAATTCTGCTGATCTCAACATTTACAGTGTAGTGCAATAATTTTACACCATATTGTTGCTGCATGCACCTATAAGGAATTTTGATTCCATTGTGTGGTGCTAGCTGGGGCATCAATATTTTCTTCTTTAAACTCCTCAGGTGATTGTAATGTAAGACTTGGTGGTTGTTGGTGCTAGTGTAAATTTACACCTTCAAAGCTCACCCAGAGAAGGCCATGGACTTTTATTCTTGAAGGTTGTGATTTCTTACTTCCCTTCAAGAGGTCTCTTGGTTTGACTGTCTTGTGCCCAAGGGCACAATGTTTTACCCAGTGCCCCCTTGAGGGGACAGCCAACATTTTAAGGTTTCTTAGAGCCATATTTCTATGACAATGAATGTTAAATGATTTGTGCTCTACCTGTATAGGTTTGTTAGTACAGCTTCTCTATGGATAAGCCTTGAAATGTCAACCCCTTTTGAGGTTTACACAAAACACTAAGTGGCTTAGCTTGATTTGTAGGTATCAATCTAATTGATTTATTTATATACCCACTTTATTCTACTTAAAGGATAAAACTGTAAATATGTTGTTTACCTAAACTGCATAATTTATTGCCTTTAAATTTAACTTATACATTAGTTCAGAAGGACATGTCAATTATTATACTAGTAAAGCAAGAAAGAATGGTGCCACTACTTCTGACATAGTTCTTTCTAGAAAGTATATCACTCATTAACAGTAACAATAAAAAATATAAATTCTACTCTGTCCATGATCTCATAACTGGCTTTCATTTTATGACAATGCTTTTGTATCCTATTATTTCTGGCCATGGATGTGGCTCTCATCTTGCAGCATTTGATTCTCTTTGGTGTTTAAATGCTTTATCTGCATTTAATGCTGACCAGTAGGGATTCAACTGTAAGAACTAAAATGATTTGTTGGTATGCTTTTATCCTTTTCTGAGCTTGAAGATATCCTGCTCATTTGAGTGCTGTTAAGGTGCAGTTAAAAAAGAAAAGGAATGGAAAGAAAGAAGAGCCACAGTTTGGGGAAAGTAACAATTAGAGCAAATGATAATTTGACTGATGGATAACTCCATTTCTTTGATGGAATTGTTAGCGGGAACCAGACTTAGAGAATGAACGCTCCAAAGTCCCTGCTGTGTGATTGTGAAGGAGAATAATAATACACTACTCCATATGCATAAGGGCTTTTCCTCTATGAATTCAAAGCGCTTTGAAAGGGGTCCGTTAGGACTTTATTTTAAAATAAAGAATGAGACTATCCAAATTTTATTTTCCATTTTATGGATTGGAAAGTGATGCGATGTGATTTCACCAAGGTTTCCCAGTGCTCCCAACCTTTCCTTTCCCACAGGGACTTGAGTTTTGCATCTCGCAATTAGAGAGCAACATAATTCCTTGCTCTTGTGAGTGACTTCCCGATCTTCACCTCGTCCCAGGATTTCCCAATGCTAAAAGCTTCTTTTTTTAGAACCAGACTGACCTGTATTATTTATTGATTTAAAAATCTCTGTAGAAGGTTTCGTGTGTCATCTGTTTTTGCTCTCTTGGTTCAAGCATGATTTAATATGTCAACACTTGTTTGCTTAACTGGGTTTGATTGTCTTCCATACGTTACTTAGAACTAGGCAGTTGCCTTTCAAGCATGTCGCTGCCCAGATAAATGAAATGTCACAACAGTGAGGACTCCTTGTCTTTTGACAGCCTGATCTTTCTTTGGCACACAGTCAGGGGTTGGAGTGAAGGGATGGCGAGGGCATTAAAATAGTAATAATAGAGCGGACTTAAGTGGGGTCTATCCCCTTCAGGCCCACACAAACTGGGAGCCACAGATAATACACTCAAACTTGGGGGAATTTCACAATTCATTCAGGTGAAAATGAAGTTAAATCCAAAATAGGAAATATCCCCCCCCATACTATGGACAAGAGGAAAACATCTGTTAGCAGTTTCCTCAAAATAACACTCAGGGATAGCACTTTATTTTTATAATTTGATTCCTTCCATGTTTTATTGCCAGGAGCTGAGATGCTATTGCTCTCAGTACATAATGTTAGAAACTAATCCATAGGAAAAAATTTTTTTCCACTGTCTCCCACAATAAAAGGATTGCTTATGATTTCAAAACCTGGATTGTATTTTAAAGATTTGGGTCTCGTGAAAGTTAGTACTTGGCACAAAGAAAGTTCTCAGTACACATATTTAGCTTTAAAAGTTGAAAGTATTCAGCTTTAAAAGTTGAAAGCAATTTCAGTGGGTGATAACCCCAGACAAAATGCCAAAGTGCTTTTATTTGTTTGTCTGTTTTTGTTTTTCGTACTAACATTGTGGGTGTGGTGACCACCACCCCAGGGTTGTGACCTCCCCTCCCAGGACAGGCAGCCCACTGGGAAGTGGGAGCACTGCCTTCCAGTCCAGTCCTCACCAGGTCAGCTACTCACATCAGGGCCTTTAAAGACTAAGGAGGTTCCTGAGTGTGGTGTGTATGAGCCTAAGCATGAAAAAGTTTAATCTCGATATAAGAGGGAAATAAACTAGACCAACCAGGCAGGCTGCAAGTAATTAAGTGTATGTTACAGGAATGAGAAGACCATTAATAACCTCAGTCAAGGACTGAAGAAAGAAGAAATTAGTCATTCAGGAAAAAAGAGTTGGGCAAAATTTTGAGTTTTGGAAAAGCCGGATGAAGGTGAAATTTCCAATCAAGGGCAACCTGTGGGATCAAGGAAAAGACTGGCCAAGTGTTTCCAGGATCAGACCTCAGGAGAACTTAAGTTATTTTTATCTGAACTTAGAAAATAATGGAATTAAAACGGAGGAGAGGCCCTAACCGGTTTGGGTCAGTGGATAGAGGCTCGGCCTGCGGACTGAAAGGTCCTAGGTTCGATTCCAGTCAAGGGCATGTACCTTGGTTGCGGGCACATCCCCAGTAGGAGGTGTGCAAAAGGCAGCTGATCAATGTTTCTCTCTCATCGATGTTTCTAACTCTCTATCCCTCTCCTTTCCTCTCTGTGAAAAATCAATAAAATATTAAAAAAAAGAAAAAAAAACTGAGGAGAGAAGGACCTTATTTCTAGAAAATATAAAAGTGGGCCAAAGGGAATAGTTTGACTTTCAAGTGAGTGTATAAATCAGTAATGTACTAGAAGTAATAGGGATCCCAAGGAAAAAGGCCAAAGATTCTGAACACCAGAATTGTCCAGATGTCTCCAATGGGATGAGGAGACAAGAAGAATGGTAAAGGCCTGGTTGTGCCAGTACTATTAAATGTTTTATTCACATTCTCTTGTTTAAACTTGACAACATTTTATGAGGTGTAGCGTCTGGGACAACTAAAGCTCAGACAGGTTAATTTCATTATGATCAGTCAAACTAAAACTAGAAAGTTTCAAACTGACATTTCAACCAGATGTATTTGTTTCAAAGACTGTCTTTCCACTGTCTGATATGTTTTTCATTAAAATGTATTTAAGCTTCACTTAATTTTGTCACCTTGACTCACATCACTTGTGTGCTTTACCTAATGTCTATGTGAGCTGCGCTGCAGCTGTCCCCAGGAGGACCTGGGAGCCACCAGAGTCATCCAGGGGAGGTTGTGTCCATATATTCAGTAAGACTGAATGGTTAAAGTAAAGGAGGAGTATGAAGAATATGTTAGGATTCTGAAGCTCATACCCTGGACAGTAGAGCCCCTATAGGAGACTACACAAATCCAGAACCAAACTAGAAGTTATAACATGTTTTCCATGTAAATGTCCAAATAGGGGGGGAACCCTTTTGGCATAAGCCCTGTATACATGTTTTGCTGTAGGGAGAGATTGGGTTATTAGGTTAAGAACTCTCAATCCATCTTGTGCACATGTTTCTTTGCCTTACTTGTCTGTGCCCATAAATATTATAGGAACACTTTTTTTTTGGCTTTTGGTTTTTGGCTTTTGGAGTATTAAAGTGTCATTTTATGCAAGTTTTGTTTAGTTTGTTTTGTTGCTTTAATTTCATTTAGAGATGGGATATGGAAACAAAATAAAAATCCAAAACTGGACTGGGTAATGTGAGTAAGGAGATTTCTTAAGCATTCTGGCTTGGAAGTTTCTCTATGCCTCATAGATGGGTCTAACCTCTAGAATTTCATCTCCACAATAAAGGAACTAAATGATTCTTCACTTCCCCACCAATTCTGATATTACACAGTTAGCAGGTACAAGGTTTTTAACTGGAGGAGACACCCATTTTGAAGTATTTTCATGTAATTCTTGGTCATGGGAAGGTGAAAAGTAGTGGGATACAAAATAAAACAAAAAACAATATAAAAGCAAAAAAATATCAAACATGTTTTTCATAAAAAAAATAGTGCAATTAAAATAATTGACACTTCTCTGTTGATAGATCTAAATTAGTCAGCCTGATAATAAAGGCAAATGTCATTGAGTTCTAATGGGTAAAATAGAATTGTTATAGGGAAAAAAAAATTTAAGTTCATTTTCATCCATTATTAGACCCAGCTACATGCCAGGTACACAGAAAACAATTTAATTCTGAAAATAACTCTGCCAAATATCTACTGTTGTTTCTATTTTGTAATGGAGGCTGATGTAGATTGAATATAATTTCCAAGTTATAGTTAATGGCTTTAGTGCATATTAACTTTGATGGGGGGAGCATCAGTCGGACATTCCCTGCGAGCTCCTGGATTATGACAGGCTGCAGGCCGGGCTGGGGGACCATGCCCTGAGTACAGAATTTCATGTACCGGGCCTCTAGTAGTATCATATAATCCAAACTAACATATATTGCAATCAAACACTTTTAATATTCAGTGAGCTTCCTCATTATTTATATCATGAAAGTAATCCAGGAATAAAGATATATAGCACTGCAAACTCAAATTCCCCAAGAATACTTTCCTTCTTTCTCCTCTCTCCTCCCTTACCCATCCCCTGTCTCCCTTCTTCTCTCTTTCCTCTTTTTTTGTGTGTGTAAGACACTATTTTCATTATTCCCAAGATTATAACTTTTAGATATTTTAGTGTACTTCAAGAGAAAAAGAAAATAAAACAAAACCAACCCTACTAGAGGTCTTTTTTCAGCTTTAGAATTATAAATATTATATTTTATATAATAAGGCCAAAGAAGGAGGGGAGATATAAATACACTTGAATGCTATAGAAAACATGTTCCTTTTCTCTATTATTTTTCAATCAATTTCTAACTCATAATATAGTTTTTAAAATGCTTATTAGAGCTTGTAGATGTACAACCATGATTATAACAAATGTTTCATATTTTCTTTATGGAGGTCAGATATACAGCTCAATGTAATTAATTACATTCTCTAATAATTCTTATATATCCCTCTTCTTTCTAAGGAAGTTTTACTTGATGTGTCTTTTTACTTGTATTCTGTCATTGCAGCTTCTCTACTACTAAAGTGAAGATAGCCTGTTTAAACTCAGCAAAGTACTGGCTACTTTTGCTTACTGTTAATTAAAACACATTTGTCACATTTTTTCGTCACTGAAGTGGTATTAGACCTTAAAGACCTCAGAGGTCCAATTCCCAGACAAAATTTAAAACCAGGTTACATTTTTTTCTTTTGTCCAATTCTTAATTATTCTTCTTCAAAGCCACTTTGTTCTTATATTAATTTGATTACTTCTACTTATAACCTTTCTCTTTTTTATATTTTATTGATTTTTTTACAGAGAGGAAGGGAGAGGGATAGAGAGTTAGAAACATCGATGAGAGAGAAACATCAATCAGCTGCCTCCTGCACACCCCACACTGGGGAAGTCAGATCATTAATTGATATGTACCTGCAACCAAGGTACATGCCCTTGACCAGAATCGAACATGGGACCCTTTAGTCCCTAGGCCGACGCTCTATCCACTGAGCCAAATCAGTTAGGGCTACTTATAACCTTTCTTAATTTCCTTTTATATAAATTAATTCCCTATATTTAAATAATTTTACTTTTGAGAGAACCTTAAGTTAATTCCTTAAGGGAAACCTATTTGTACTATTGCTATTTCTTATACCCCTTTCTTCCAAAATCAGAACACTTGGGACCACTAACTCAGAACCAAAGGACAGAAAAGAGTATTATTATAATACTAGCACCCTGGTGCATGGATTCGTGCACATTGAAAGGAAATTAATTAGAATAAATATTTTAATATTGCTATACGCGTTTTGCTAATGAAAACAAAATAGGATTCTACCGAGTCTCCTTTCTACCTACTCCAGGACTTCTGTGAGGATCAAATGAGATAAGGCATGGGAAAACGCTTCACAAACATTTGGTTAAACTATAAAATGTTTGCACGTGACTATAGAGTAAGTTGGGCTCCTGGGCTGAAGAAACTCCAAGAAGGCTAGTCGCTAGGGAGAAGAAGCTTGGCGTTGCTATGTGACATCATTACCCGGCACCCACAGCCACCATTTCTGGGCAGGGCTGGGCTATGGGCCACATTTTTGTGCCATGGGGTCTTGGCAGCATTGACTGTGATCTGGTGGGGTGTTGCTCCAGGGTGGTGGCGGGGCCTGTGTCCTACTTGGGGGAAGCCTAGTGTTGGTTTGTGGGTGCCAGGTCTGTGGTGTCATTTATTTTTAAATGGCCAGTGTGTGTCATGGCAGCTCCTGCATTGAGCATCAGCCTCCTGGTGGTCAGTGCACATCATAGCTACTGGTCAGATGGACACTTAGCCTTTTATATATATAGATTTAAAGATATAGACTGATAGACACATGTTTGTTAAATGGATGTAGGAATTTTTCTTTACAATAAGTCCTCCTTTCGTTCTATCCTTAGAGATAATGATGACAAGGTTATTTATGATGATATTAAAGTAATAATGATAACATGTACAACACCTCTATGTGTCATACACTCTTCTAAGTATCTGCATGTTTAACTTTATACTCAGACACACACACTATGAAACTTATATTATTTTTAGGTTTTACAGAAAAACAAAGAGAGTTGTGTAACAAGTGTAAGAGTCAGTAAGTGGTGGAGTTGGATGAAAGCCTATGCCGTTTATTTCAGCTTCTGTTCTGAACTTTTTGCACTGGTAATGGAGGGACCAGCAGACTGTTTTATGAGCATTGTTTTACCATCTTCCAATATTTTTCTTGATTTTTCTCCATCATGTGATACCAGTTTTTTTAAAAAAGTCATATATGTAGATGTAGGGGCAGAAAAATCTTCCCTTCTAGGTTCTTTTGCTGACCTAAAAACTGAATTGATATAAGACAGGTTAATAGGATAAAAATAAACAGAAATTTAATAACATGTGCACCACCTGTATGCAAGGGAGAGAGCCAGGGAAACTGAGTAACCCTCTGAAATGGCTGAAGCCATCACCTTAAGAACCATCTTCAGTTAAAGACAAAATTAGATGTTGGGAGTTGGGTGAGTCAGTTATGGGTGGTTACCAGGAAAAGCATTGTAAACAAGGGTTAGGTTGTTGTGCAGATTTAAGTTGCTGCCTTCTCCACTGATAAGATTGCTAGAGATTGAAAGTCATCCTTCTCTTTTATTCTATTTTATTTTTTAATTGTTTACACTATTATAGATGCCTTATCCCTCCCCCCTCCACCCCTTTTTCCCGCCTCCATCCCTGTACCTCCCTTCCCTCTGGGCAACACCACAGTGTTGTCTGTGTCTATGGTTATTTTAAGCTGATTATTAAATATATACACAGAAACACACACACACACACACACACATACACACACACACACACACCTACACACGTACAGACAGGAGAGAAACTCTGAAAACTAAGGTGGAAGTTACCCTTTTGTAAGAAACACTGATGCTTATAAGGGAAAGCTCCATTTGTAAGGGTGTCTCCCTCTCTGTACCATTAAGAGAGAGGAGGAGGGAGGGCAGACTGGATTTGTAGAACATATTTCCACATATACATGATTCATATATTTAATCTACCTTTTTGAGAAATATAATTTCATGTTTTCATTATTTATGTGATAAATAATAACAAATATATTTTTCACATTTAATAACATCAACTTTTATGTGTTCTGAAGGGTGATAACCATAAGTCATAGAGAAAAGTGCTGGACCACATTCAAATTAGTCTTATTGTCCTATAATATCTTACTGGAGCAAGGTTAATTAGTAGAATAGGTGATATGCATTATTCATAACTGCAATCAGGCTTTTATTCTGCTGGGTCCTTATCAACGGCAAATTGTTCTCATAACAAAATCTTGATAAACTATTGTCATATTTAATTTATTGAGTTATATTTGTGATATATACATTAGTTCATGTACTTTAAATATTCTGAAGATGGCATTCCTATCTAGAAAAATCTATAATAAAAAAAGGGTAATATGCTAATTAGACCCAATGGCGGAATGACCTTCTGGACGACATTCCAGATGAAGCCGGGCTGCTAGGGCCGAGGAAGCTGCTGTAGCTGCTAGGGCTGAGCCCCTTGCTCGAATGTCATGCATCAGGCTCTAGTAGATAATATGATTAAAGACTAATGTCTTATTCTATAGTAAGACATAAACTTTTTAGACCATCAACATAAATTATTTTTGCTGTTGTAGAGATTTTGTTTTACTTTTAATTCATTTTATCTGTGTCCTATTGAGAAAGATTTAATGATACCAAGTTTAGTGGCAATAGTTTCTCATTAAATACTGTTTTTTAAAATACTTGGTTTCATATATTTAAAAAATAATTGCCAATTTTCTCTCTCTCTCTCTCAGTGGAATATGAACTTAGTGAGACCAAAGACTTTGTACATCAGAAGCATGTAGAACACGACTGGCTGAAACCTTAAACATATTTTAAAATAAACTTAATGAATGTGTGTTTACATTTAGAAATAAGAATATATATGTGTTAACTAACAGTTTAGTAGTTCTTATATTGTAGAATCAAAAACAAGGGAAGAACATCTTGTCTCAATTCTGGTTCCTATATTTTCCCTCCTCTTTCATAAGGAAGACGAAAATAGGTGGAAAAGTGGAGGTAATGACAAAGCAACATAGAAATGGCTATCTACTATCTAATTCAGTTGTAGAATCAAAACATAGTCATCTAGCATGAATCCCAGTCATCATCCTTGTTCATTCTATACCACTGCAAACTGAATTTTCAGTAAATATAGGTAAATTTGATAACTTTCTCCCTTTCTTCTTTTTTCCCCCCAGAAGTCAGATCATTAAGATTACCCACAAATAACACAACTGGAAGGCAGTTGCAAGAGAGGTTGGAATGCAATTTTAAACTTTCCTATGTCCCCAGAGAACTACACAATTTCCTGTCATAGGTATTCCTGTAACCCTTACTTATCTAGAGACCAGTTATCAGAACATTTCAACTGTGGCAAGGCACTTCAGTTAGCTTTTCAAAAATTTGTTCATAAACAAATTTTCTTTATTTCCCACAGGATATGAATAAAAACATCTTTAAGATTGTTTTCTTTCCTTTCCCCCCCCAGTCACTTCTGATATGCAAATAATAATTTAGTTTTTGCCTTCAAGAGGAAGAGAAAAATAAGAGAAAATATTTCATGAGTAAGGAATACCCAATTTTGCTTCTCTAATGCATAGTTTTCCATCTAATTCAGTTTGAGTCTAAAATTTAAAATGAAAAGTTATTCAAAGTTAAATATACCCATACTCCCAACTTCACCTATGAATAGAATTATGGAATCAGGAAAATTAGTCATAAATGTTTGTCTCATAGAAATGTCTACATATATCTAAGTCATCATATTAACAATGTTGGTTTTGATCTATTAAATGATTCTTTTAGAAGACATTGAGAATTTCCTTTCACAAGCTGAAAAGAACTAGGGACCACTCAGGAGCCTCTTTTATAAAGCATTAATCCCATTCATGAGGGTTCCAGATACCTTGCAAGGGCCCAATACCAGCACCTTTGGGGGTTAGGATTTCAACTTTTGAAAGGGGAGGAGGGTTCTGGGCACAATCATTCAGACCAAATGTAATATATTCTAAATCTCAGTACTGGGTTACTCTTGCACTATTTCAGATTATCCCTTTATTCAGATTCAGTTTACTGAAATGTTAATAATTCAGAGTAAAGGTCAAAGAATGAAGTAATTTGTAAATGATGCATAACCAAGTGGAATTAAAATTAAAATAATGTTTATTGTATGAATAAAAGTTTCACAGCTTTTAAATATAAGACAGTTTCAAAAGAATTGATTAATCACTATGTTTAAACTTAAAAGTTCCCCATGTAATGCAGTGTAGTTAAACATAGCAATATAGTTTCAGTGAAACAATATCATTTATCACATTAATTAGTATTGTTAATTTCAATTATATTTGTTCTGTAGTTTTGGTTATTTTAACTTTGTCAAGTTATTTGGTTTTAGAATCATAGAATCTATAAGATAATTTTATTTTGCATATATTAACTAAGGTAATGGAAATTTTAAAAAAAGTAATAGTTAATTAAATACTGAGATATTGAATTTTTTCTTTGAAGAAGTGCCATAAATTCAGGTTTTACAACTCTGTTCTAAAATGATCTGTCTCTTCTTGAAAATAAATTATTGGATTATTATCAGGCTTAGTATTTCAGTTTATGCACATTTGACATCAAGTATATAGTCTTTAGAATATTTTTTAACTATTAATAGAGGGATTACAATTTTAAATGATAGAAACAATCCTCTAATCTTTGTTGCACAATCATTATTTGCACTGGTCTAAATTATTTGCTCTTTAATTGAGACTCACTAAAGAATTATTTTTAGCACTTTGAGGTGTATTTGTCTGCATTGATAGCCCAACTCAAGAAGGCTTATTATTGTTAGTTTGAAATTACTATGCTTAGAAAAAGCAGAATTTATCATTCCAGTTTTCTTAATTGACATTTGATTCGGTTGGAAATCAACTCTTAAAAAATGGAAATGGTCATTTGAATCACTTTGACTAGAACTATTAGGCATTGGGATATTTGATCCAAAAGGGCTAAAGAATGGTTTTATCAAATATGGAGAAAACAAACATAATGAGTACTAAGAATAATAATATTCCTAATTTTATAATTAGGAATTGTTACGAAACATCAATTAAAAATGCTACCTGGCATCAATTATATATATCAAAACATTCTAAATGTAGTTAGAGTCATTTGATTCAATATTTATACATCTCCCATGGAAACTTTATTTGAGTTACACTGCCACCCCCCTGAAAAGACAATTGGCAGTTCAGATTATAAAATATATATCCTCCACCTGATTGCCTACCTACAGACAAATGATAAATTCTGCTTATTAATCATTCTGTCTTTTAGGCCACACCTAGGAAGAAGAACACTGACAACATCATTAATGAGATGAAACAGTAGAAAATCCACATTCTCATGCCAGACTGCTTATTTAGTTATTTTGTAGTTGAAGACAAAGGAATTCTCATAAGTTTTGAATAATCTTAAAAACATTTTAAAGTCTAAAGAAAGCACTATGCCTTTGACTATAAAAGTATGCCTTTTATAGCAATTTCTAGCTTAGACTAACATTTCAGAAAATGAAATAAAGTAATTGTTTCCCACATTAAGTTGCATTTTCTAGCTTAATATTTAATTGAAGATTAAGTTAATATAATATTTGATTATTTCCAAAAACATACTCCTACCATTTTTTAAAGTAAGCCTTAGTATTTTAGTCCAATATGGAATTCTCTACATAGAAAACTATAATTACAGTGTCTGGGAACATGCTAGAATGAATAAAAGGCAGCAATGAAGGAAACTTTGTGTAGTGTTTTTTTCATATTTCCTTCAGTTTTGTTGCCAAGTTATTGCCTAAGTCTTCATACTAAATATTGTCCTGTTTTCTGTCCCCCTTTTATAAAAAAAAAAATTAGACAACATGCTTTTTAGATTGCAAACAGTGAAATCTTTACATACATGAAACTTTAATTCACATACATTATTTTTTGATGCAAGAAACAACAGTTTTTATTTATATTTTTACTTTATTTTTATTATTGACACTTACATATGTCCCCCATACCTTTGCCCACCTCCACCCAGCCCCTGCCCCCCTGCCTCTGGCCATCACCTCACTATTGTCTCTGTCCATGAGCTATGCATATATGTTCTTTGACTAATCTCTTCATCTTCTTACATTTTTTATATAGTGGAAGCATATACAAGTTTGCATTGATTATTATCAACATTAATATTCTGAACCAACCCTACATTAATGGCTCAGGTCATGCAGAATGCATATGGGTGAGACAATCATGTCTTTCTTCCTCTACTCACTGGAACTGTCTAGGGCCACCATACCCTGGTTGCATGAATATGAACCAGGCTCCTGTCACTGACAATGGAGGTGGAGAGTCTGCAAATTAAGTCCCTGGCTTACCTGTACCATTTTAGTCTTCTCCTCCACCTGTGGTGTGTGTTACTGAGTCTTCCATGGGAGAGAGAGAAAAAGAAAAGAAAACAAAACACAGCCATCCTTTTTCCAAGTGTAAAAGTTTGGAAACAACAAGGCTATTAGATGAGGTATGCATATATTAGAAAAAAACAGCTGGGGTGGGTTGGAGTTATCTTAAGGAAGGCGTTACATGAGAAACTCAGTAGATAATTCTATAAGACTTCCATTACCCATTTTAGAAGGGTGTGGATATTAGATAGATATAGATAGAGAGATAGAGTTTAGAGAGATAGAGTTTACATCCTCTAGTACTAATATAAAGACGTATCCTAAGAACTTGTATTTGACTATTCAATAAATATTAATTGAGGGCAATTAAATGCTAAATTTTCTACTCTTAGGGACACAAGGTGAATAAAAACCAAAAGATTCCTAAGTTCATGGAGACTATTTCTAGTCTAATTGGTGACATACCAGTCTGGTGTGAGAGAAATGTGACAGGATTTTGTAAAAGGAGTTTAATTTGGGTGCTAACTACATAGTTTCCATTTGACCTTTATTTTTAAACCGATTTCAAGAAATTGTAGCTATATTTCTGCTGATATTTTAAAGTCTAGGTAGTTAGTTGCATTTCTTTATGTACTAATGCACTGTTTCTGTTTAAAATGAAACCTCAGTTGTAAGTAATATAGTCTATTTAAAATTAACTTATGCATAATGGTAAATGTGCTCAATTTGCTTAAAATTTTATTTTAGGCAAAGTAATACATGGACTTTAAGTATAATTTTGTAAATTAACTGACACGATAGGGCTCTTCCTGTGTTACTCTCCATATCAATCACTTAGGAGCCTCAAGAGATTCAAAGGAACTTACTTCATATTCTAGGGTCATATATTCACATCATATCACAGATTTTTTTAATGTTATAAAATGATGTAATTGTTACTCATTTATAAAGCCCTTGAAGTGAATTACCTAATTATCAAATGATTAAACATAGTTAAAATTATTAATTAAAGAGGATACCTTGCAAATTCTGCAGCCCAATAGATAGAAATTGTCCTTTAAAAACAGGATTCTCATACACAATTTGGAAAACAGTACATATTCAGTTAATATACATTTTACTCTTAGTAAATTAAAATTATAGTGATAGCAAATTAAACATGTCTCTGTTTAGAGAATAATATAATCATTACAAAAATAAACCTTTCCTTCAGATATGATTCTTTCTTTGGTTGGAAACAAATCGCATATGCAAACATTCTATTGGCAACAGTGCTAGAAAGATGTATATATGCTCAAAAGAAGTAGGATCTCTTTTGCTATTTCTGTGGTGTATAAAATTTCTCTCTTCCTTGATGGAGAAGGAATGCCATTCAAACTGAAGGTAGCAAGGGACCAGACATTTGCATCAAGTGTGAAGTTAAGGCTTGAACTCCCAGGGGTGCTAATCCACATGCCTGCTTGTCCTAACTTCACGAACTTTTTATGTGTTTAGGCAGTGGTCGGCAAACTGCGGCTCGCGAGCCACATGCGGCTCTTTGGCCCCTTGAGTGTGGCTCTTCCACAAAATACTGACTTCTGAGCATGGGCCATGAAGTTTCAATCGCACTATACATGTGTGCCCGCACATGGTGTTTTGTGGAAGAGCCACACTCTAGGGGCCAAAGAACTGCATGTGGCTCAGGAGCCCCGGTTTGCCGACCATGGGTCTAGGGGAAAGATGTCCCAGGTGAACAGAGTTATAAATAAGTGATAGTCCAGAGTAGAAAATAAGAAAAATATGCCGAAGTCTGTGGTGAGTAATGGGAAGTTTTAGTTTCTCATTTTTTATGTTTTACAATCAAATAGTAGTGTCACTTAGGGATGACACAAACTATTGAATGAATCAAAGTTGAGAGAGGTCACTATAAAGATGCTATGCCACTGTAGGTGAATGATAGTACGTTCCACAGACTACATACCTTCAACAACTACTGTCTGAATCACATCTTACAGGGTGCTTTAATTCCTCTAGCAAAAACTGAAAGTTTTTTTTTAAATAACACTTGCCCCCTGAAATGCAAACACATATTTTCTCTAGAGCAGATTAAAAGATGTGGAGTCAAGACCACAACGTTTTATTTATTTATTTTTATTTATTTTTTAATCCTCACCCAAGGACATTTTCCCATTGATTTTTAGGGAGAGTGGAAGAGACAGGGAAAGACAGAGAGAAACATCGATGTGAGAGAAACACATAGATTAGTTGACTCCTGCAGGAGCCGACTAGGGCCTGGGCTAGGTGGGGGACAGAGGGATGGGGGGGGGGAAGCCTGCAACCAAGGTACATGCCCTTGACTGGAACCAAACCCAGGACCTTTCAGTCCACAGGCTGACACTCTATCCGCTGAGCCAAACTGGCTATGGCAAAACCACAACTTTTATATGACAAAAAGTAATTTTATGAAGTAAAACATGGTTCTGACTGAAAATAGGAATATTTTTTCTATGTTGATTATTCATGAATGTAAATAGATTTCCATTGTTTCTGCACCATTCTATTGGCCAATAATCCACCATACCTATGAAAACCAGTCAAAGGATTAATTTATCATTTGGTAGAATCTAAAGCAGAAGGGTTAGAATAAAACATGGATGTGAATCTGAAAGTATAGGACAATGTCAATTAAAAAGAACATTCCTTATAAAAAAATGAAAATTCTCATCCACTCCAGCATAGGGTTTTCTGCTGATGCGTATTTGAGATTCACTATGGGTAAGTGGATAGTACTTCTCAAGCTCTTTGATTAATAGACACAGTCATTGTTTATATTTAGTGCTCCTTGCAAAATACGCTTTTAGACACACACATTCAGATATTACACAGTACATTTCTGTATGAGTCATTTGAAAGAAAGTTGCATTTTTATTCCATTCAGTTTTCAATCTCAGAATGTCATGCACTGATAGAGTTTGGCTATCACCAATTTGTGCTTGAACATCTACTTCTTGTCAGAGCCCTTTTCTCAGTCTCTCTTTTCAGATAAGATACTCAGAGAGTCTCAACTCTGATGTTACTTGTATTAGCTTACTTGTGGCAATATGTCAGCTGCTTAAAAATATATGTTTTTGCTATGGCAGGGAGTGTCAGTTTGACATATAATGGCCATTTCCAAACCAAGTGTTAAAATTTAGAAAAGAACATCACAGTTCTGATGCATCCTTGTTGCCTGAGAGAAGTAGGAGGTTACAAAGAAGTTCATTCCTGGGGGTAAATACTCTTATCAAGTCCATCCATTTATGTCTCACATAATGAAATACTTTCAGAACCAAAACCCAAGAAACAAACAAAAAAAAGTATTTTATTATAACGGTCTATAAAAAGAATTTTTTTTTTCATTTTGCTTTATAGTGTTAGGGTCGCCAAAGGAGAAACACACAAGGCCAAAAGCAGTGAAGAATGATCAATTTATTATTACATCTGCGAGCAGAAGGGCTGAGACCAAAATGGCACCAGTGGGACAGAGCCGGGGGAGCAGACTAGACTAATCACTTTGACTAGAACTGTCTGCATTTATGTCTCTTGTAAAGGTCAGTCAGAATAACAGGTCAGACCAGGTGCAGGTGTGGGCCAGGGGTAGGCGGTCCACTAGAAACGGTGAGGTGGTTTACTGGAAACTGAAGGCCGCCAGTCATGAAACCTAGAATGAAAATAACAGAGCAATCACCAGCAGAGGCGAGAGTCCCAGGCAGAACATCATGGAGCACAAGAATGTACCTATGATTCCAGGGAGGAGCGAGAGTCCCAAGCAGAGGATAACGGAGCGCAAGCATGTGCCTAACACATAGCATATCAGAAATAAATGTTTCAAAATTTTGTCTGTTGCTAGCTTGATGAATGCACACATAGAAATGTGGAGTATGTGTGTAGTCAGTATGAGATTTTTGCACATTAAGTATGTGAAACCTATAAGATTAAGACCATGCATAAGTACACATTTCTGATATTCTTATTAAAAAAAAAATAAACCGCCAAAACCGGTTTGGCTCGGTGGATAGAGCGTCGGCCTGCGGACTGAAAGGTCCCAGGTTTGATTCCGGTCAAGGGCATGTACCTGGGTTGCGGGCACATCCCCAGTAGGAGATGTGCAGGAGGCAGCTGATCAATGTTTCTCTCTCATCGATGTTTCTAACTCTCTATCCCTCTCCCTTCCTCTCTGTAAAAAATCAATAAAATATATTTTAAAAAATAAAATAAACCTACACAATAAAAATATCAAAGAATTACCAAAATATAAAGGAATGTTAAAAATGTCCGTGTTCGGAAACAACCACGCTGCATTTGAAGTGGTCTCCGGTGAAGTTACAGTTGTGGTAGGGAAAACAATTTATAATAATTAGTGTGCTGTCGGTTGCATTTAACTCCTGTTGAAGATATAAGTAGTGCAATGCAGACAAGCCCTGAAGCCAACATGCACAGGCATTGCTAACCGGCAGATGTTTCTAGCCATCTCGGAGCTTTCAAGCTTATGCACTCAGTGCCACTGCTATGAATTAAATTGCAACAGCATTATGCTGCCTCTCTGGATTTCCATCAAAAAAAGTAAAGAATGACAGAAAAAAGAAAAAAATAAGGTGGTGGGTGGAGTTGAAGAAAGGGCATGAAATTGACTTAGTAAATGATTCACCATTGACATTGCAGCCTTAATTCCTTTAAAACTTTGTTATGGAAAAGTGTTACGAAGATTCTTAGTTCCTTGGAGTGGATTTTTAATGGAACCTTGTGAGGTGTTATTTTGTGAATTGCAGTGGACTATGAAGGATATTAAGGGATGCCTTGTATAATATACATATACATCTGCCAGAGAGAATTGTGTGTTTAATACACACTGCAATTTAATCCATTTAGACTGTTATTATATTGTGACACATGCATTGAACATCTTTGTTGCATGAATGGAATTGCTAAACAGAAAGAGGAGACCGCATTGTTTTCTACATTACATAGTCATGAGAAAATAGGGCCTCCCCATAGCTCTTAATTACCATATTTCCATGTTGTAAAAATAGGGCCCCTGCTGAGATATGTTTGAATGCAAAAGGCTAGTGAAATTATGAGAAACAAGTTTAAAAGGATATTTTGAAGGAAGTGGAAAAAATCAAAGTTATGACCCAAGAATTGGCTAAATTAAACATCACAACATTTTGACACACTAAATTTGAAGAACAGATCATCAAGGTGATAAATGAGATAGAAATCTTCTTCTAGTTATACCTCCAAAGTATAAAAGGAAATAAAGCTTTTCATGAATTATTTGAAATTATAAATGTACGGGCTATTCTTAATTTTAATAAATACTTTACCTATATTATGCTCAATTTTTGTGTCTAATATAAATCACTCTTTTTAGAATATTTGTGGTTCTATCTTTACTGTCAAATATATATTTACTATATATGTGTACTGGCTACAGGTTAGACGTCTCTTAACTTTAAGAGATCATCTTGTTCTCTTAGTCTATTTATTTTGCCTTACACATTACACACATGCAAGTTTTCTAAATTTGATGAAAGCAGTATATTATTTGAAGTTTTAGTTATAAAAATAATGTAACTAATGCATTTCTACATGTTCAGAAATAGAGACTGACCAAAAAATATTGAGTTGGAATTAGATAATTTGGAATCTGAGAAAAGTGAAAATTACTTGTGCCATTTTAGAAATCCTGTATTAAAATTTTCTAGAACACATTAAATTAAGTTCCTGAGCCACTTTATTATAAAAATTATAAGTTTAGATATTAAACACTTTGTGGGAGTTTAAAAAGAGTTATTGAAATGAAATTGGGTTGAGTATACTAGGCACCAAATTTAAAGTGCTTTTTCAAAAGATATAATGATATAAGATTTAGCTGGCTAAAGTTCTATTAACTATGATCTACTTAGTAGATGAGTTTTTGACATTACAGCTTATTTCTTGAAAAAGTTTGCAATGAAAGGTGTTTTGGAAAGACATTGGTATATCGGGATGAATTTTTAAGCAACCCTGTGATGTGTTATTTAGTATATTGCAATTGGATACAAAGAATGTTAAGTGACTCTTCACAAAATATATACTTCAGCCAGGTTTCTAGCTAATATTTTAATTAGCTATATATAATATTTGAAGATATATTCTGTGTAACAAATAAGGGAAAATGATAGAAAACAATAGGATTTATTTCAGGATGCAACTGTGTGAAATAATATTATAGACTGACTGTGAATGCATTTTAGTTTCAATAGAGAGAGTTGTATTAGAAATACCAATAATAGGAAATAGAGGCAATTGATGAATGATGTTTCTGCAAGTGTATATGCATACCAACCTAAATACAAATATATTGTTTAATCTTGGTCAGAATTCACTTTTTTTCCATTGAAGCAAATATTAGTCTACCTCATAAGATCAGCATAATGTATAAAAAATTGCAGAAGAACACCAGCTACTCTACTAGGTGATTTTTGAATACTTGTAGCTAGGAAGGTTATAAATTTTATAGAAATAGGACCCATGTGAATAGGGACTGAATTAAATAGTCATTTGCACATGCTACTAAATAAATGATATGATAAAAACAAATGCATATATGTACATATATAATCAGATATATTCTATAGACCTTAATGTATAGATATATATTATTATGATTTGTGCATTAACACAAAGTCCAAAAATCTTATGGAAAAAGAGAAAATAAATGAGTAATGCTGACAACCTCTAAGTGTAACACTTATATTCTTAGCAACTGGGACTCCAAAAATTACCCACAACCAAATAAGAGCTATAATTTAGAATGTTTTGTTGAAGTGACACTAACATTTCAGACAAAGCCTCTCTCTTATGTTGCAAAATATCTTTGGGTACTTTGATTTTGAAGCTGTTTGGTGTCTATGCTATATTTCTAAAAGCCTTCAGATAATATGTAAGAAAAATATTTCTCTAGAGTTATTTGGGATGGTTAAATCACAAGCTGAAATATGTATGCAATGGTAAAATCTGGATTGAAAGAAATCTTTTATTTTTTTGTTTAAGAATTTATGAAGCATAGCAAAAAGTAAGCAGGAGGATTAACACATGATGAATTAGGTCAGCACTCAGTACTGTCTAGTTTAGTTTGCAAGGGATCAGAGACCAAAAAATAATAGCTTGAGAGGAAAATGTCTAGTAATTGCAGGATATGTGATAGTATTTGTTTTGATTTGTTAGCCTTCTATTTCTCTAAACAGATGGATGAGTTGGGAAGAAATGCTATTGAAAGTATTTAGTTCCTACATCTATGCATTTAAAATCTCTCATTAATCACATCAGATTTTTCAGTAGGACAGAAATGGGGGAAATAGCTTTATTTTCTTTCAATTAAAAACTAACCATGTTTTCATGTGGTAATTTCAAATATTTTTATCAAAAAAGTCATTAAGTCTTTAGTTTTCACACTAATTGAGAATAGGACATGTGGTTTTGGTATTTTTTACTACACATATTGGAGGCTTTATACTGATTCTTCTTTATCTTCTAATAGGAGTGCCTTGAGAAATTTTCTAATAAATCTGCAAATGTAGTAATTTTTTATTGTAGTTCTAGTTCCCAAAACCCAACCATAATGCAATTTCTTGTTAATTGCTCTTTTAGAAAAATAACTATATTTCTTCTTGCTGGAATAAGAAACTATTTGTGTGCTATAATTAAGGAATGCTGAATGAAATACTTCAGCCTTTCATTGGTGCCTCCAAATAATTCTGAATGTTCTATTTCTCACTTATTTGTTGTAGGAACTGAATATCATTCTTAAATACCACTCTTTAAATACTATTTTATAAAGAGTAATCAGTTTAGCCCTCGCCAGTTTGGCTCAGTGGTAGAGCACCAGCTTGATTCAGGTCAAGGGTACATGCCCAGGTCAAGGGTACATGCCCAGGTCAAGGGTACATGCCCAGGTTGTGGGATCAGTCCCCAGTAGGGGCATGCAGGAGACAGCCGATCAATGATTCTCTCTTATCTTTGATGTTTCTATCTCTCTCCCACTTTTTTCCTCTCTGAAATCAATAGAAAATATATTTGAAATAAAAAAAGAGTAGTTAGTTTAACTTTCATCAATCATCAACACATTAGCAACAACTACGGAATAAAACCATCACATTTTGGACAAGGGACAGCTCTGCTAAAAGGAGCCCTAAAGTAAAGATCAGACAAAAAGTTTCATGCAAACCATGTATGACTAAAGAAAATGGAAATAGAAGGAGGAAGAAAAGAAAAAAGGAAATTAATTTAAACTATATCTTTGTAAAAGTGTATTTACCAGGTTTAAGTAAAACAAAAATTCATATACAGTATATTTAATTAACCAGTGTCTTTAATGTCTTGAAGACTTTTGAGATTTTCTGAAAATAAGATTTCTTAAAAATGTAAAGTAACTTTATATAATAAGCTTGCTGTTTGCCAATTGTAAAATAATGGGGAAAAATCACTACCTTCAGTAGGTCAAGAATATTTTGGAATGTATATTCTGCTGACCCCTCCCCCTTTGCAAAATAAACCATGTCTTGACCATGCATATATATGCAGCTGCAAAATTCCCTTATGAATTTTTATGTGATCAGCCTATAAAAACAAATCCAAGTATCTAAAGTTTTTTTACTTATGTCCATATGAAATCTAGTTTCAAGAAACACTAATTGCATGTTTCCCTTGAAATTGAGGACTTCAAACTTGAGGGAGGTCTACAAACATTCATGAACATTCAAGGTTATATTGCAGAGCCCTAAAAGGTCTCCAAGGTGAATAAGAAAAACAATTGAGAACCATGACCTTAAAATTTAAAGCACAAACTGATCACTTAGTGCCAATAAAATTCTAAACACAAATGTAAAAGTGGCACTCCTCAGTAGTAATAGGAAATTTAGAACTGTTATATCATTTTTTCAAAATTATCATTGAAATAAAACCACAGTTGACAAATGTCATCCTATTGTGTTGATAGCATAATTTTAATGCCTAGCAAGTCTGATGACCTTAAAACCTAACTCAAAATTCCAAATAAACAGAAGAATAAAGAGCTCTGTTGTATTGAATTGAAGATGTTGACTTTCTGATAACCACAGTTAACTAGATTACAGATATTGATCAGGCTAATTCTGAATATTGTCAAACTGGTTGGTCACCAGAAATGTCTTACGATATAACATTCCATTGGGAGTCCAGAAAAATGCTAATGTATTGATAGTAGCAAAGCAATTATTTCTAGACACGTATATTTATCTTCAATTTAAAGGTATATCAATCTTGCTTAAAAATTATTTCATAGAATGGGTTGTCCTCCCAACCTTTTGTGGTTCATTCTATCCTATGGTTTCCAAGAAATATACCACAAATCAATACATGTATTTGGCTTTTAGCATAATGGAGGTGCATGGACTTGGTGATGAGTTGAAGCATTGAAAGAGTTTAAATCAATATGATGTGTCTTAATTTCAGTGCCCCGATGCTCCTGTTGCTCTCACTTTCTACTTTGACTCAATACTTATATTTATATACTTGTAAGAAATCAGAAGTTTGACCATGTGATCAATGCAGCACAGTGAACAGCCTAAATTCAGAAGCACACCTGCCAGCTAAGTTGTGCCATGCCTCAACGCGGTGCACTCAGTCTACCCCCTGCCTGCCCTTGCTTATGAATGATGCATCCTCTGACTAAAGAAACAACAGGACACTCCCCTAGATATTCCATATGCCTATGGCTGTAGATAGCACCAGCACTTTGTACTTGCTGCTGGCAGATTACCTAGCAAAGTGTTTGGCATTCCAGCAATGTTATTGTCATGGGTATAGGCATCTGAGAGCTCTTCCTATATCAGGAATATATTTTAAAATTCATTTGTTCTCTTTGTTCATTTTTTTATATCCCACATATGAGTAAAATCATACGGTTCTTATTCTTTTTTATCTGACTTATTTCACTCAGTATGCCACTCTTAAGATCCATTCATGTTGTCCCAAATGGCAATACTTTATCTTTTTTTATAGCTGGGCAGTATTCTCACAGACATAGAGAATAGTATAATGTTTACCAGAAGGAAAGGGGGGAGAAGGAGGATGAAAAAGATAAAGGGGGTCAAATATGTAGTGACAAAAGGAGACTAGACTTTGAGTGGTAAGTACATGATGAAATATACAGGTGTTGTATTATAAAGTTGTACACCTGAAACTTATATACTGTTACAAACCAAGTTAGCCCAATAAATGTAATTTAAGAATTATTTGTTGGGGGAAACAGAGAAATTGAGGGTTTTTGTCTCTTAACAATGTTACTCTAGGAATGGATAAAATCATTTGTCCTCAATTGCAAGCCCTAAAAATCATTCTGGGTAGGAATAGCTTGAATTTCTATTCTTAACTGATACCAATAAATTCCTTGTACCCAGTAATGAAATTGATTTGAAGTCACATTTTCTTTAATATGAGAGTTCAATTATAATCGTGAGTTGTGAATTAATGATTTGATGAACTATATGTGCATGGACCAGAGATCCCCAGGACATTACTTGAACAGCCAACATGGAACCATTTAACCTTAATAAAAGCACTGAATTTTACTTAGAAACACTTTTATTCAAAGCACTTAAGACATAATATCTAAATTCTATATCAGAATATCTTCTCAGTCACTTAGAATGTTAGTCTAGCTGCTAATGTTAGTCTAGCAGTGGTTGGCAAACTCATTAGTCAACAGAGCCAAATATCAACAGTACAACGATTGAAATTTCTTTTGAGAGCCAAATTTTTTAAACTTAAACTATATAGGTAGGTACATTGTTATTAACTTAATTAGGGTACTCCTATGGCTTAGGAAGAGCCACACTCAAGGGGCCAAAAAGCCACATGTGGCTCGCGAGCCGCAGTTTGCCGTCAATGGGTCTAGCATATGTATATGAATAGAAAGATTCAGGGTAAAGCTAGGAATTGCATCACCTTTCTCATTTTTATAATCCTATTCACAGAGTAGGGTTCCAGTGACGTCAGCAGCTCCCCACTTAAAATGCAGCTTTGCACTTATAGGAGGGACAGAAAACTGACAATGAATTGAAATAAAAAGAAATTGCACTGGCTTCCCATATCTCTCTGAAAGTGGGCCATCACACGGAATATAAGGATAAGGATGTTAATCCTAACAATGATCAATACCTACAGGTAGTGATTTCACTATTCATGTCATCGGGTAAAGATGTTATAATTTTGGAAATAAAATTATTTGAAAAGATCTTATAATAATACAGTTAAGGGAAAAAACACCTTTATTCTTATGGGGTAAAAATTAAGTTGTGATACAGAACAATGGCTATGTATTTTTTTCTGTATAAGGAATCTAGCTTTCAGAACACTATATTACTAAACTGTGCACATAAAACAGCCTGTAGAAATGCAAAAATGGTACCTGGATAAATGGTCAATTTTCCTTCAGAGATTCCTTATTTGAAAAGACTTACTGTATATGGCTATAGCAATGGCCAAATGATAGTTTTACGTTCCCTGATGGCTTTTGAGGATACCTGATAAAAGCAATCAATTTGATTCAAAAGAATGAGCTGTAAGTTCTAGGGTTTAATAAATTATAATACTTCACACTTCCTAGCATGTCACAGCCATAGAAATTAACCTTTGTCTCTGAACTGTTAGCCCTTATTTTGTGAACAGGAGGTTGGCTATATTGGACATTATCCCATTAGTTGTTCATGGAATTGGATAATATGCTTATACACAAGCACTAGAACTGTCTAGACTTTTTTGTGTGAATATACATACAAAATTTTAAAACCAACATACTCACATAAAACATATACTTTTTCAGTGATCAAGACGTTTCATTCTGTCAGAAATCAACCATGTAAAAGAAAACTGCCAGCAATTGCAAAGTCAGTTTAAAATTGTTATTTTGCAGCTCTCTGGTAGGAATAAATTCAGTCTAGAAGTCACTGAAATTGCTGGCAGCATTTTCCCTCCTGTAAGGCACTCTAATAAACCCTTAGCACATCCACATCCCTATAGGGGTGTTCACAGAAGCCCACATACCCTTGCACAGGCTTAAGACCCTGGGGGACCTGCCAGAAAGCTCTGCTGGCTTATATTTATTAAAAATGAAGGGCCTGTGAAATCACTGTGAAAACACTTTTGTAGAGAGACCACAGAGAAACCTCAAGGTTCCTATAGGGAGACAGGTTTGCAGGAACTCTTCCTGAAGCAAAGGATTTACAAAGTGCACCCAGGATGGGCTACCTCACTGCTCACTGCTGGTGCGACAGTCATGGGAATTGACAATCTAAGTGCTGTCATTCAAATCCTTACCGATTTACTTTGAAATGACGTCCAAATTTATGAAAAAGGTCTCTACACTTTATGTGTGATTTAGATACCTTTATGAATGAATATCTGTGATAAAGCAGCAAATTCTGAGTTTAAAAACAGTTGTTCATAAAAACTTAAATGAATAGATCAAAGGTGATTGAAGAAAGATAAATGAGAATCAGTGAAATTTACAACAATAAAAAGCTTTACATCAAGAACCTCTACTTAAATAAATGATAAAAATTGTGATACATAATTATTTTCCGTTTTAAAAATAATGCTTATTTTTTGTTTGTAAGATTTTTCTAATGGGAAATTTGCTTTGGGCAAGCTTTGGCATATCGAATAAAATTTTAGGTCTGCAGGCAGAAAACATGGGTTTACATCCCAGCAATAGATACTCATACAATTATTTTCCTTTTTGTACTATGTAAATAAGAATAGATTCTAAAACGATTAAACACATTTGCAATAGATTCTATCCTACTGTGCTTAGCATATAAAGGGGTTCCATAAATACTACACACACATACACATACACACACACATATAAAATTGTGACCAATAAAAGGATCAACTGGGAGACATGATATAAATAAAATATTCTAGTGATACTATATTTCGCTTTTCCTAAGCAACTCTAGCATGCATATTAGGTTTCATTTTTAACAATAAATTGTGGGAAATTTAAACACATGTGATATATAACAATTTGGGTGTAATATGTTATCATTCTTGATAAATGCACATATAACTATGCTTACACACATTCTACCTCCTCATCAAATCTTCTTTTTTATTACAGCTATATTCCTGGGTTTTGACCTGTGTCCACACACATATCTCTATCTCTCCACCTGGTCTCTTGGGTTATTGACAGTGAATTTGGTTTTGTGAATTTTATTATTTTTCTGTTCTCTTTACTGTTGTAGTCTCAATGCCTAGATCAAAGGCTGACACAGCATAACTACTCTAAAAATGTTTCCTGAGTGAATGGTGATAATAATTATTATAAATTTAATATTTATTATATACTTATTGATTAGAGTTGATAAAAGGACTTAGGTAACTTTAATTTTTCAGTGATATTAGTTATAGATCATCATTTGTGCTTCATAATGATCCCAATGAATCTGTATCCAAACATTCTTACTACATTTATAACACTGGGATGTTTAATAACAAAGCGAGAGAAAAAACTATACCTCAGTGTAAATGAAGTATGAGATATGTATGTTCTGCCACAATCTCTAATACCATATCCCTTTCTCAAGTCTGTTTTTATGTTTTACCCCAATAGTCAAGCCTAGAATAGTCTATGTAAATTTTATTGAATGTATATATCAGTCTTATTTTTAAATATATTTCTAAGCTCTATCATACCTCACCAAACAAGAAACTAGAAAAAAAGAGTCCTATGGTGGTTCAAATAAAGAAAACAAACAGAATTTATATCAGTTAATAAATTTCTGATTGAGAAAGTAAAGGAAAACTCACTCCACATGGCACTGAGTGTGTTTCAGACCACAACATGCTTGGCAATAACTCTTAATAAATATTTATTTATGTCTTTGTCAATGCAAGGGAGCAATAAGGGAGCCAGTTTTTTCCTGGGCTGTAACATAGTATTTGTATAGGACAATTGCTCATAGTTAAGATAAAATTAAGCTAACTGCTGACGTTAAAAGTCTACCTGCTAAACTTTACCTATACCCTGAAAATAGCATTATAGATAAAAGTAATATCAATTCATATTATTATATTAATTCTTAAAATCCTTAGGATTTTTCTCAGGATTGTATGAAATTCTCCAGGTGTGACTTGGCTCACTATCATGTGCATAATAGTGTTGCATAAATTATGTTTACCAAACACAAATATATTGTTAGTGGTGGAAGCGTAGCTCCATCCTTCTACTTCAGTGTTTCTCTTTGGCTCATACTTGTTACCTGCTTATTTTTGTGGCGAGCAGAAATTACGTTGGTCACGCTGAGGCTATTTCTAATCCTGCGGAGGACTCCTCTCAGTGTTCTCAGCATGAGGCTGGCCTTCCACTAGTCCAGTCTTTCCCTAGAGAGTGAATTGTCCCTGGCTTAGCCCTGCCATTCATGGGGCATTTTATTGACATCATAACAGTTCTTTGCAGGATCTCTTGAGGCTGTTCCATTTAATCTGACTGTGGTGAAATAACACATATCCACACTTGCCATCAAATTGGCTTTATGCTTTTTCAAAACTGGAATGTCAGTATAAAGATGTGTTTTCCTACGAGAAAAGCCTACTGATATCTTATCTGGGGTACAGGTCTGTCTGACATTGTAAAACATCAATAGGATGTGATGAAGTCTGCACACATTCATCCACATCAGCGTATCCTTTTAGTTTCTTTTTAAAAATATAGTTGAAATTGGATTTAGAAGAGTTGTGATTTGAAAAAGAAAATCCTGAAAATTTGGCAAGCTATTATATATTTTTCCATGGGCTTCCCCCCCCCCTTTTTAGATTATTAGATTTAAAAAAATTATAAAAAATAAAAAGTTCTTAAATAGATAGAGATTTAAAATGCCAAATTAAAAACAGAATCTCCTCGATATTATCCTACTGTTACTATTTGACAGTCTGAATACAGCGTATAGCTCTGTGTAGAATTAGTTCAGCTTCATGGTTTAAAGTATAAAAAAACCATACTAAATAATCAATTACTGTCAGTTGTCAGAGTATTTGAATGATCTCTTAAGAGCGTGATGAAAGCCCAGCTTTGAAGATTGTATCAGAGTAGGGAAATATATGAAATTAAAAATAAAGCAATTCTTATTTGCTTAGAAAAAAACAGGTGATAGAGTTTCACGTAATTTTTTTGTTTTGAATTGTTAGCCACAGACAGATAGGTGGGAATTTTGTTTTATTTTTCTCAGGGTGAATTTCAGATCTACGATCAAAGGTATATATTTAAAACACTATTTTCAAATCAATGCTTTGAATCACGGTGATGTGTTCACATACAGTCTTGGACATTTGTTCCTTGTGGATTCCAAGCTGACATATCCTTTGTTTATTTATCCCAACTCTGCAAACCCTGAATAAATGTTTCCATCGCTATTAATGACGTACTTACTGGTAGAAGTAAAATGGTTGGATCACAGCTATGTTCAGCATTTTAGAAGAACACTGAGAAAAACAGACACCTTTGGTTTAATGGGAGTGAATTCATGTTGAAACATAAATAGACAAAGCATAAAAATGACCTGTATAGAAAATACAACTTTCCTATGATGGGCAAAAGCAATGTGAAAAACCTGCTTTTTTTGTGAAGGGGAAGAGTGGTGACATTTTAAACCTGGAAGTGAATTGCCTACATATCTGAAACATTTTCACTGTGTGGGAGCACAGAGAAAATTTTTAAAATTAAATTTTATTACATGTATTAATACAGGGATTCTGGTGACCCAGAATATGTACCTCTCAATTATATAACCAAGCCTTAACACAGTTGTCGGCATAGGGTAAATTCTCACTAAATATTGGTTATATGAAAAATAATCAGATAATTCATATAGTTTACTTTTGAATGAGTTAAAATTTTTATAGAGTAAAAAGGGGAATTCAACATGGAAATATACTTAATGACTGAGAAATCTATTGACCACAGATAGGGGAATAATTAATGGATAATATATAGACTATGTACTAGTATTACCCCCAAAAAAACCTAGACTAGAAATTCAGTAGAAATGAAATCTGTAGTATATTTTCATTATAATTATCTAAATATATGTTTTAGCATTTTTTCTTTTCCAACTATAAAGATTTAAGTAAAATACTATTACTTCTCACTTGTATCATCTATAGAATGTTAACATTTAATAAAATGTAATTTGCACATATTTGATAATCATTATTCGATGAACAAAATGTAGTTGAATGTATTTATCACAAACAGTATAGTCAAAATGACAGCTAACTAAATTAAGTCTCATTAAATCAATGAAAATAATAAACTAAATGAAAATCATATAGATGCTAAATTATAATATATATACTAGTACACATTTGAGATTTCCAGTGAAACTTTGTATCTTTGAGATTTGCAGAAGAGTAAATTTCAGAGATTTCTTTTCCTTACTTGCCTGGCATTTTCCAAGGGTAAGTGATATTGGAAGCACAGGGATAAAAGAGGAGTACTTTTTAAAATGAATATTAAAAATCCTAGGTACATGATATTTTTTCTCATGTACCAAAGATATATTTTGCTAAAAGATATTCTTACTGAATATGTAATGAAACTCGCTAAAAATTTTCTTCTTTCTTATACATATGCTTGCTTTGCATAACTTCACAGAAATGTACCTAACGTATAAAACAAAGTCAACCTTCACTGAGTTTTTTTGTTGAGATGGTGCCTGTTGCCATATTACTAAGGTATTTTTCATTTGGGGGAAATAAGTTACTTAAATTTTTAAACAGCTGTGAATCTCTTCATCTATAAATGATTTTGAAACATTTGAGGCCTTACATGTGAATAGTTGATATGTGCACTACAATATTGATACCAGCAGAGAGGTTAAGGGAGATGGACCAATCTTTCAAAAATATTTATTTAGCACTTTATTCAATATTCTTCTCAAATAATATTTTAGAAATGAACTTTAGCTTAATATTTGACCAGGTATTTGGCTAGAGCCCCAAATTGAGTGGAAACAAATCAGAAACTAAATGTATCTAATGAGAAATTGAGGACCACTAAATGTTCTTTTTGAAGTAACAAGAACCTCAATGATGTAAAATGTGATGCAATCATTCCTGGAAGTGCAATTATTGATAAAAAAAATTTTAGGAAAAAAAGAGGACAGTATTGTATAAATAAATTGAAAGTATCAACCATTTTAGCCAGTAGATCCTTGAAAATATCATTCTTCTTCAAAGTTTGCATATTTAAATCCAATTACCTTCCAGTGTCGAATAGTTCTCTAATGGCAAGAAGGTGGCTTGATTGTCCCATTGATCCATTTACTCATTGAAATTTTCCTGATGATCTTTCTAGCTGACTTTCTTGTTTCAATCAGTTTAATGTACCCTAGTGTAGTAGGACATAGCTTTCAAAATGCCAACTCATCCCTAAAAACATCATCATGATGTGAAACCTACTAAACTCAGAGAACAAAGTCTAGAATGAATAATGTTAAATTTGAGGCATTTACCAATTTTATTTTCAGTCTTTCTCCAAACATACTTTTTCACCCCATCTACAATGGATAAATGTGCTTGAAAAATAATATCTGGATGCTGTACAGCCCAGCAACTAACCATTACACCCCTGAATAATAAAACAATTGACCTCAAGTTAATGTGTTATGGAAAATGTATCATTTTGGATTTGTATTGGCTGTTTCTTAATATATATATATATATTTTTTTTCTTATTAATTAGGAGATATTAATAAGATAAATATAACTTTGTGGGTGTTTTGTTTGTTTGCTTTTTTAACAGACCTAGAAATATAATATGAAAGGAAAATAAAACATGCAGAGGAAAATCCTTGAGCATGATTGGTACTTTTAAAGAATCTTAAATAGTGTTGTGACCTGACACTGAGAGACTCTTTATCCTTTTACAAGTATTTTTGTCTCACAGTGTGAATTAATCACTAATTGCCTTTGTGTGATGAGTTGAAATTGGTCCTTTCTTCCTCATCACTGCTTAAGACATCTCACCTCCCACTTCTTAAAGAGGTCGGGGCCTAGGCCTCTCCTTGAATCCTAAATGAGATTTGTCAGTCAAGCGTAGCCAAATCTAATCTCATCCAAAGAAAAGGAAGAAAACAGACCAGAAAATGATCTGATTTTCCGATTTCATGGCCAAGGTTACCCAGGGAAGCGATGAAAGTGGCATGTAAAGCCCGTAACTAAGGTGGTATGCCAAACTTAGCAATAATAACGGATAAACCGTGTGGAAAGATATCACTTTAACAATTTTACAGTTGCTAAGTGTGAAAATTGTAATGTGGTTGAGCTCCAGGAATCCATGGCAGTTGGTCCAAAGACTGGAACAATGCTCAGCTAGAAAACATTCTCTGCTCCTGTAACTTAAATGCTGATGAAGTCAGCTTGGTCTTTCCAACATCAGGCCACAGGGCCAAACAGCTTTATTAGTGCTGTTGGTGTCTCTTTCACCCCAGATCTGAATGAAAACACAGTATTGCTGAGGAGACAGGTAGAAATGTACTGAGGTTTATATTATTGCTCAGCTTATTTAAGATGAACATCAATTATCGTGTTTTGTCTTGGGGTTCCATCACTTTGTAAGAAGAAAATAATATTGCCAAAATATACTTGCCAATACAGACTTGATAAATATTTTTGTAAAAACTTAAACATATAATTTATTAAGAACTAGAGGCCCGGTGCACAAAATTTGTGCACTTGAGGGGGATCCCTCACCCCCAGCCTGCACCCTTCCAATCTGGGAACCCTCAGGAGATGTCTGACTACTGGTAAAGTTGGACATCCCTCTCACAATCCAGGACTGCTGGCTCCCAACTGCTCACCTGCCTGCCTGCTTGCTCTAACTGCTTCTGCCTGCCAGCCTGATCACTCCCTAACCGCTCCCCTGCCAGTCTGATTGATGCCTAACTGCTCCCCTGCTGACCCAATTGCCCCCAACTGTCCTCCCCTTCTGGCCCGGTCACCCTCAACTGCCCTCCTCTGACAGCCCGGTCACCCTCAACTGCCCTCCCCTACAGGCCTGGTCCCCCCAAATGCCCTCCCCTGCAAGCCTGGTCCCCCCTAACTGCCCTTCCCTGCAGGTCCGGTTGCCCCCAACTGCCCTCCCCTGCAGGCCTGGTCCCCCCCAACTGCCCTCCCCTGACAGCCATCTTTTGGTGGCCATCTTGTGACCACATGGGGTGGCCATCTTGTGTGAGGGCATGATGGTCAATTTGCATATTACCTCTTTTTTATATAGGATTAGCTCCTGATGTCCTAAATAATTTTACTGCCTGCATGGGGATATCTATGTTCTTAGATCTCTGAAAGTAAAGTCAGATTATTCAACATTACTTGTTATAAACATTACTGAGTAATAGAACCAATATGAATAAAAATGAGGAAGACTACTTTGGTTATTTAGTATTGACTACAACACTGTGCAATAAATATGTCACAAAATCTTTAAGGTCATATTAGAATGCTATTTATTAAATATGCCATGATGCATACTTGAAGTACTATAATTAAAAAGTAAGTTCTATATAGGACATGCTCACAGATTTAATAGTTAAGTGGTGATAATTCACTATGAATAGATTCTCATAATCAGTAAGTCATGAAGAAAAGTATTATAGTTCATCTTGTTCTTTTCCCAACCCTAGTCTCCTTTTATTAAGAAAAATCAATTGTTATTTATATAGAGGAAATATCCCATTTTCCCAGAACTGTTATGGCTGGTAATATTGCCTCAGGGTACTTGCGAAAAGTGATTCCTTTCACTCTTAAAAGTAATTGGTATGGATAATTAATTATATGCTCACGTGTGTGTGTGTGTGTGTGTGTGTGTGTGTGTTTGTACACACACATAACAAGTGTACATAGCATGCATACATATACATAGCAGTTGCCTTTTCTGAGAGTAAATAATGTGTTTTGTAATTTAGTAGGAATCTTCAAACCTTGGCTCTTTTATGGCTTCTACTTTTGGCATTGATTTATTCATATTGCACTCAGGAGAGTTTTTAATAGTTGTTCCCTTTAATAGGAACTTAAAAGTTACTGGATCTGAGTCTCAGGATAATACTTATTTTGATCATTATAGTTCACCGAACATCTACGCAATGCTTTAAAGTATTTTGAAATGTTATTAAAATATTAATAAGATGAAATATCCATTTTCACATATAAAAATGGATGAATATCAACAGTTTCTTGTAGTTCAATATATTTTCACATTGATTTCATGTCTAGAATCCAGAGAAGTATGAACATTCTCCCCAATACCCATGAAACAAATGTTTTGAAGAACCAGCAGCTTATGACTAAAAAAATCTTTATTTTTATTGTTTCCTTTTCCTTATATTATGTTTGATTCAGTTCAGTAAAGTAAATAAAATAATTTAATAGTAATTATTATTATTCATAAAATGCTCTTTATCATCATGCTTTGAGAAAAAATTCTAAGAATACTTGTGTATTTTTAGAAGATACAAAATATTTTAAACTTATGACATTTATGTAATAGTAGTACTTTGTAGTCCTATATGCACTCTTAAATGCTAAAATATATTTTCTTTTGTAAATAAATGTAAATTGTGCCTTGGGATTTATAGGCAGCATAGTTCAAAGATGCCATAGAGGTTTATTAGCAATCCTAAGAAGACAAGGACTTATTTTAATTTTAACTTGTCTAAAGGAAATCGACAGTATATCAAAATTTGGGCAATTACAAGATTCTTTAAACTTTGGCATCAGTCTTTTTAGGTATAGGTGAAAAAAAGTGTATATACTGTAACCCTGATCTAGTTGGTCTGTTAATCTCTTCTATAGCAAGACATATTTGAAAATGAAAATTTAATTCAATTTTATCTTTTTTATTCTTATGCAAGTAACTGTCAATTTAAGGTTGCCCTAGAGATTACAGCATGCACCACTTTATATTAAAGAAAATTATTTGTTACTTTATCCTTCTTACTAGAATGAAAGACCACCTTAGAACTCTTCCTTACTACCACCAACTTTATTCCAAACTGAACACCAATGCTGTCTTTTATTGTAATTGGCTCAATACACAAAACAACACACATTATTGTTGTACCTATAATCATATGCCTGCTGCTATACTAGTAAAACTACCTTTTAGAATTTCTTAAGTCTGGGTCTATTGGTAATATATTTTCTCAATTTGATTGTCTGAAAATCACCTTGAATATTGAGAATTTTTTCTAACTACAGAATTCTAGGTTGCCAGAATTTTCTTCCAGAACTTGATGACATAATTCCATTATCCTCTCACTTTTATTATTTCTATTGAAAAATCAGTTAGTTTTATTTTTTTCTCATTTGAATGTAAACTGACAGTTTTCTCTGACTGATATTCAGATGTTTGTCTTGGCTTTCGGTACTTTTATTGAGAATATTCTACTGGTATGAAAGATTTGCTATTTTTTTAAAGCTAATGCAATTAGTTATCTTACCACAATTTCATGGATGCTGGCAGAAGACAGGATACTTCCAGATCAGAGACAAAGGATTGCATTATCCACAGCATTAGTACTGACTAGCCAGGCTGTTAACACTGCCAGTTCCTGAGCCTCAATTCCAAGAGAGAGATGCACATGTCATATGATACCTGCATAATCAGTGGGTTTCATTTCAGATGAGAAACCTCCAGTTGAGGGAACATGAGAATTTATAGCTTTGCCTTTCTTATACTGGAGCCTATAGAATCCTCTCTGTGCTCCAGAGTGATGCACTAACTCTATCATCCAATGTTGTTATACATCTATGTAAAGATCAGTCTAGCAGTGGTTGGCAAACTGCGACAGAGAGCCACATGCGGCTCTTTGGCCCCTTGAGTGTGGCTCTTCCACAAAATACCACGTGCGGGCGCGCATGTACAGTGCAATTGAAACTTCGTGGCCCATGCGCAGAAGTCGGTATTTTGTGGAAGAACCACACTCAAGGGACTCAAGAGCCGCATGTGACTTGTGAGCCACAGTTTGCCGACCACTGGAAGCCAACCAGTGCTTCTGCTGGCAAGACATGAAGAAATGTGAAATATAGACAATAATCTCCCACAATGTATTACTTTATATTTTCTTATTTGGAATTAATAGAGTTTCTTGAATTTGTGGTTTTACATCTTTCATCATGTTTGGATTTCTTACCCATTACTCTATTAAGCATTACTACTGACGCATCTTAAAAGTAATCTCTCCTCTCTTTTTCTGACTCCCATTAGAGGTATATCTGTACTTCTTGGTATATGTTATTTGTCTCACACCTTATATTCTTCTACACTGTCCAATGTTCTTTCTATATATTTAATTGGAATTTCCCCCCTTACTTTTCAGTCCATTGAAGTTTTCTTCTGCTTTGTTTAATGTGCTGTTATCCCATTCATTGAGTTCATAATTTTGTTATGCTGTCCAATTTTTAAATACATCTTCCAAATTAAAACTATTCTTATTCTTGTATTTTTCTCATTGAACACATGTACATTTCATATAGCTTTTTAAAACAGTTACATTTATTATTATTTAATATCCATATCTGCTAATACTAGTATAAATATTGCAGCCCCTGTGGATCAGTTGCTGTTTGTTGTTGCTTGTTGTTGGGGGCTGGTTGGGTTTACTCATTTTGCCCTGTTTTGTGGTCCTGGTTATTTTTGATTATGTATTATATATTATATTTTCAAAACCTTTGTGACTTGAAAAATGATTTTTTTTCTACATAGAATGTTTGCTTTTGACCCAGCTTTTGTGGTACTACTAGTAATCTGAGATTATATTAGTCCATTTTCAGTTATTGAGATAATATAAAGCTGAGCAGAATTCTATATTAACTAAATTGTAGCCACTCAGGGTCACTTTCTAATGCTATAATATTTACACAGGATCCCCCAGTCCCTGTCTTTGGGTGGTGCTAGATTTCAGTCTATCTTTCCCTAACCCTATGTGGCTGTCAAAGGGGGATCAATCAGTTTGGGGATCAGAAATACTGCTAACTAAAGTGTCCCTGAATGCCAAGGAGATGCATTTAAGTATTTTGTTCTGCTTTTCTAATATTTTTCCTAAAATGGAAAATTAGCCAGAATTGCCTATTTCATCATAATAAAAGGAGAAAGTCTAGGAATACTTTTAAAATGAGTTATTCTGTTACCCAAAATGTTGTATTTAATGCAACCGTAGGGGAAAAATAATGGATTATGAATTATTTTAGGCCATGGACTATGTCAGAGGGCTTAGTCAATGTATAGTGACTGACCTTTTATAAAACAGCTTCCCTGTCTCATTTGCTTTTTTTTTATTACTACTTTCTTTTGTTCTCATCACCAAAGTGATAGCAATAAAGTCACTTTCCTTCTTTTTTCTCCCAGTTGCTTCTAAACCTTCATTATTTTTCCAATTGATATATAATAGCTGAAGGTAGCAAAGAAGTCACAGGGTATAAAAAGACAAATTTATCACAGTATGCCTTCTTCATTGCCATCTGTTTACTCCTGTGTTCATAAGGCATTCCCTGCCCTCCATCCCACACAAACATCTACACAGACCTTTTTCTCTCCTCTTTTCTCTGAATTGATTCATCACACCGGGCATTCGTGAGCATCTGT
Source organism: Myotis lucifugus (assembly GCF_000147115.1). NCBI lineage: Eukaryota > Metazoa > Chordata > Mammalia > Chiroptera > Vespertilionidae > Myotis > Myotis lucifugus. Next base: position 1,343,864 of record NW_005871207.1, on the reverse strand, counting down.
TATTACAGTTTTCACGGTGGTGAGTGCTATATTTAAGGTTGCACTGACACAGACATGTTGCTTCCAGTCACATGGGGACTTCTGAATGATTATTCTCTTAGGGAAGAGGTTGACATTTTTGATAAATATATTAATGCATACAAATTTATTTGCAAGTTGAGCAAATTTGAATTAGTAAAACTTTGTGAAAGTGTTACTTCCTAAAAATAAATTCCTTTTGGTGACTGAAAGGAACTCAATGGCTGGTTACAATGATATTGTTAACATTTGTGTTTTGTAGAATGAGAGGGATCTTGAAGTTCATAGAGATTGTAATTTGTTCTTAATATCCTGATGAGATTAAGAAAGCCAATGCTTTTCAACTAACTTTATTATTATAGAGTGTCAGTTTTTATCTTTTAACAAAATTAGAAACTTAGAGGTAGTGGACTACAGAGAAAACGAAGTGTTTGAGAACAAACAAGAACCCTTATAAAAATAGATTCTTCATTTAAACCCAGACAAATGGCATATACGCAAATGTGCATTGAGTTCCATGGCTTATAAGTCAATACTAAGCACACATCCCTTTTAATCACAACTATGCTCAGAATATAAGGAAATTTCAATGATGGGACACATAAATATGTGTTTAAATTGGTGTCCAGTATAGCTACAAATTGATTAATTATTAAATACTCTAAGTGATTCTACCATGAGCTCTGTTTATTATATATGGCAATCAGAAGGAGCACCCCAACACTCCCAAACTGACTGCCTCTCCATGTACACATAAAGTAAAAATTTAAAAATAATCTAAATTTTTTACTAAAGTATAGTGCTTTGGGACAAGAGTCATCAAATGCAGGGGTACTTAGAGTTCATTTATTTACATATTTTCTATTTCTGTTTTCAAGCTACAACTCAGAATTGAATATGATATTTGCGATGGAAACCTTGTAGCTCATTAAGCTATAAATATTTACTATCTTGTCCTCACAGACCCCTGCATTAGGGCACCACTGACTATAGTGACTGTGGCCTTTTACCCTTCCAGTCTTGCTCGACAATCAATTCCTAACATAATGGCATATGGATGAAATAGAAAACACAAAACAAAAAATTCTAGAGCTCAGATTAAATAAATGCAGATAAAAAGCAAGGGAAAAATGAAAAGACCAAAACATTTTGAGGAATTCTAGTCCAATAATGGAATAGAAGAAACTATGCAAGATCATACACAATGTTCCATGTGATAAAAGATGTTGCATGTGCCTTCAGTAAGTGGTCTCATTTGAAATCATATTCAGACTCCATAGAAGGAACACAGATTAGAGACTTAGGGGAAAAACAAAACAAAACCCTGAATGGCAATTTTCCTTAGATGTAGAAAAAAAAAAATAAAGATAGGAGGCGGTTGTGAGAGAGATAGAGAGATATTCTGGGGTTAGTTGCACTGACCCTGTGCAATTCACGTATAATTTTTGACACCCCCTTAAACTTAACTACTGTCATCCCTCAGTATCTGTGAGGGATTGGTTCCAGAACCTCTACAGATATGAAAGTTCATGGATGCCCAAGTCCCTTATATAAAATGTCATATAATAATGCATACAATTGGCCCCCTGCATCCTGGATTCCCCTTCATGAATTGCAAATACTGTTATTGATCCATGGTTGGTTGAATCTGTGGATATGGGGACTGAGAGAGCAGACTACATATATATTGAAATAAATATGCATTTAAGTGAACCAAAGCAGTTTAAACCCATGTTGTCTAAGGCTCAGTTATAGTTGTAATTTCATGTCAGGTAAAGTCATCTCTAAGGCCTTTCCTTTGTGGAAAGTGTTCCTTGCCTCCCATGAAACAGAAGTCAGCAGCCAGACATAACTCTTAATTGTATTTGGTGACTAACACTGAAAAAAAAATCATTTAAAAAATGACTGCTATGTGATTCTGAGGTGAGTATGAGGATGAAAGGGGTACTTGGAAACTCATACCATTATGGGGGGAAAAGAAATAAGGAGAAAAACTTATCCAACAGGGAAAACTGGGTTAAGTACACTTGACAACTGTCTGCAGAGGGGTAATCTAAGAGTTTAGATGAAACCAGCCATGTGTTAAATAAATTCCTATAGTATTTTTATTATTGAATAATTAGTAGTATAAGAACAACTGCCATCTTAAATTCGTGTTTGCAGGAATCCTTTGAAATGTGTCTCTTCTTTCCTATATAAAAGGAAGCTACTGTTTTGTTATTTTTTTTGTTTTCCTATAATATTTTAGATTGTCAACATATAAGTTATTTTTTAAACACTCACTGAAAAGACATCCTCTGGGCACCAAACTCAGGGGAGAATAAGCAGTTCAATAGGGTAAGATGACTGCTTATTGAACTGTAATGTTGCCAGTGACACAGTGAGACTGATGTCAAATCCCATTGCTCACGCAATACAAGAGACACTTGATTGTTTGGAAAAGAAATACATTTTCATGCTCATATTTCTTCCATTTGGAAATGTATTCTTTTCACAATACCCTACAGACTTTAAGAATATATCCCTTGGTCCATACAGAGAAATATAGTATTGATACATTTCTTGTTGCTACCTGTTCATATGTGACAGTCATGGTAAGTAGTTGTATGTTCCCGACGTTTGTTTCAGTGTGAGCAATGCTCTCTTTGTCAGTATCTTCTCCCTGTCAGTACATGTTTATGGAAGGATCACAGTACATAATTACCTATTTTTTATAAATTATAAGTTTTAGTTATGCTCTTAGAATAGAATAGCCTTTCAAAAGAATTTAATAAAATAGCCTTTCTAAAAAACTTATTAAGAAAATATATAGTAGACATATTCAAATTTTATAATCAATAAGATTCAATAACATTTAGCTTATTCTTTAGCTGATTATAGTTTATAAAAGAGAACAAAAGGTGATGTCATCACAAATATGATTCACAATAACAATAACAAAGACCAAAGGAAAACATAAGCATAAATATCCACGTTAAGAAAACAGTATGCTTTCAAGAGGTTTTCTTAAAAAGTTGAAGAGCCTAATTTCAACCCTTCTTATTTCTTCAAAAACTCTCCTTCTCTAGTATCATTTAATTTGAAAGAGTTTTCCAGTGATATTGTGATGTCTCTACTGATCAAACTGCAGATATTTTCAGCCTCTTAGAACGACTGTCAGAACATACCATGTTGTTCATCTGTTTGCAGTATAATTTTAACAAACTACTATTGAACATGATTATAGAAGCAAATAGAATTATGACTATATTTCTATTTCACATCTGCTTAAAAACAGTTAAAAAAGGATCATATTTGTCTTATTAAGACATGATTTGTGTCTTCTTTCAGCTGATAATAAAAGCCCTATCCTCACTTCCTTAATAAACTATATTGGAACAGATGCTTTTTCTCACTCTTTCTTCATCTTTCTCTAACTCCTCCTCTTCTTACCATTTTTCTTATTTTTATGTATTTTTCTGTTCATCCTTTAGAATATTAATTATAGTCATAAGAAACTTCTTCCATCATGATGTGTTTGAGTCATTTTTAGATAGAAAATAATGGAATAGAAGAAAGTATGAAAGGTCATACATAATTAATATCTATAACAGCAATAGTCTTATTTATTCTCCATAAGTTTGGCGTCTTTTTCTAGACCTGTGGACACTTCAGCGAAACCCTAAGCATCTACTGGGCGTGACAAGAGATGCTCTATGGTGAAGGCATTTATACATTTCATGTCATTTGTTCTGTAATGTAAAGCAAGATTCTCCTTCCACATTTCTACAATCTTGTAGTTGCCCTTAATAGAACTATCTGTCATTAATACATTTCATTAAACATTTTTGAAATTGCTTCCTATATGTTCAGCCTATATCCTCTCTTAGGGCAAAGATCTCTATGAAGTCTGAACCTATTTAAAACTAAGTTGTACAGAAGCAGGATTTGCCTCTCAGTATTTCTCTTGTGGCTACAAGGCGCAGGATGCTTTATGCTGCTGGAGTGAAAGGGGATTTAGGATGTGGATTTAACCACTGGAATTTAATCCGATGTGGAGGCACCTGACCTTACGGAGAGAGGGAGCCTTAATAGCAGGTGTTGAGAGAACTTTACTTTTCTCTGCCAGTCATATCATCACTAACATTGTTTAAGCTCCTACTACTTTGCACGTCACACTCTATTTTACATGCATTAATTTTTTAATCTTATCAAATCCTTGGAGAAAAATACTATTACCCTCATTTAGAACTTAAAGTTTGAGACAAGAAACCGGTTAATTTGTCCAAGTTTCCCCAGCTGGTAAACGGGACAACTGGGTTCCAATTCAGTGAGTTTGTGTTTAGACTCAGAACCTCTTTTTCCCCTCACTACAGTATAATGCTTCTCTAACTCTAGTTGGTTTACTTTTTTATCTTAATAAGAAGTTAATACCATTTACCTTCTGTATTAGATGACGTGCCAGATAGCCTCTGTAACATAGAAACATAAAACATAGCCGCTCAACCAAAAGAGAAACTTACTTCTCTCTCAGTCTCTATCTAGTAAGGGTAGGCAGGCTATGTTTCATGAGATCATAAAGGAATTCTGGCAGGCAGAAAGTCTACAAGCTTACGGCGGAATGCTAATTGCTCGATCTAAAGTACTTAGATCCCTTACCATTCTTTTAGTCAGAGACAAGAAGACAAAAGAAGTCTAGATCAGTGCCTTCAGCTTTATAGAGACACCTAGGAAGTTATAAAGATCATTGCCTTTCATGTCCAGTCTGCGTAAATATGGTCATATGATCACACCTACCTCAAAGTCATACTGAGAAATATTGTCTTGGCTGGGTAGTTATATGCCCAGCTAACACTTAGGGAGTCTTATGATTGAGAATGGAGCCTAGTATAGATGCATGAGTCAATTGTCTGTCTCTGCTCTTAAGTGCAATTGTTCATCTCTTTAGTTTTATAGAGATTTGTTTGTTTGTTTATTTGCTTACTTTTATAAATTTTAGAGAGTGTATTTACAGACTAGCCATTGGATTAGTGTCCCCATATCAATTAACTTTTCCTGGTTGTTTTGGTAATATGCTAAGGGACAGGGCACAAGGTTGTTGAAATAAGTAATATTTCATATTAAGGACTATGGATTGGATTAAGAATGGGGTTAAAGGTTATTACATCTATAATCAAAATTTTTTGTTAACATAATCAATTTGAGTTAGGTCTCTCTTAGTAGAAATGGCAGTGGCTCAGAGCATAGTGATATTCTCAATTAATTAGAACCCCAAACTTTTTCTCTGAAGCTGTTACCAGAGCTACTTTTATTGGTTTATATTAATTTTCCTTTTTTAATTATAAGGTTGGACTTCAGTTTTTAAATTTTTTAAATATAGAATTAAGTTACTTGGATATCTATATATACATACTAGTGACCCAGTGCATGAAATTCATGCACATTAAAAGGTTATTAATTAGAGGAAATATTTTAATATTTTTATTTTCTCTTTCTCTATAATAGAAGTGACAGAGATGAAAGAAAATTAGTAAAATGTATATGAAAATAATATATAAATTTATTAATAAATAAACAATCACAACATGATATAACAACAACAAAGATATGATATAAAAACAACACTGATACAAACAATGACTGATAAATTGATTAAACTTATTCTAATATCTCCCTGTATACCACATTAAGAGTGAAAACACTTTCAGAGTGCTTGACTAATTTCCCTTGTGATGAAGTATTTACAACTTTAACTTTAACATCACATGCTCTTCAAACTTGAGAGAAAGCAACATATAACCGACCATGTGTGAAAACAGGTTCAGGTAGGAATATGCCTACTTTGTCTAGAGTTTGTCCTTGTGATTTATTAATAGTCATCGCAAATGCTGGCATCACAAGAAACTGTCTTTGAATTAATATAAATGGGAGGCCAGTGTCAGATCAGGGTCCAGGGTGCAGGGGAATGGGATTCTTGGCTGGCAGGCTGCTGACAGCATGCTGTCCAATGGCTGATTCTGCAAGGAATGGGGCTCCCTCCTCCCTCCTGTCAGGGACTGGTTTGAAGGCCAGCAATGCCCCTGATTGTGAGAGACCCAGAGTTCCCCAGCGCCCTGGCCGGGGCCCAGAGCTCCTTCCCACTGACACCACACCCCGGCTGGGACCAGGAGAGTTCTCCCCCGGCTGCCACCGCGGCCAGGCTGGGGCCGGGAGGGAGCTTCCTCCCTCCGGCAGCTTGCTGTTAGTCAGCCATCTGGTCGTTTAGGTCATGACAGCCCTTGGCTTTTTATATATTAGGATACCTATACACATATACATTTATATGACTGTGTGTATATGTGTTTATATTTTGAAAAAAATATGCGTGTACTAGTATATATGTATGCATGTGTGTGTATGTGTGTGTGTGTATATATATATATACACACACACACACACACACATATACACACACTAGTGACCCAGGACATGAAATCACATGGCCCTGCCCACCCACGTGCTCCCCGCCCACCCGCCCTGCCTTGACACCCTCACTTCTCCACCCAGAGCTCGAGCTTGCCTGGCCCTGTCCCCGACCCCTCTGGCCTTCTCTGGCCACTTTAAGTCCCGCCCTTGGTCCTGTGAGTCGCCTGAGGCTGGTCCTGCCTCCTCTGGGCGCCTCCCCACTTCTGCCCCGTCTCCGGAGCAACCCAGCGGCTCCGCCTCGTCATGGCACCAGAGAAGAGCATGGAAACCTCCCACCTGCTTCGGAGTTTTGAGCACTGCTTCATGTGGGCTGCAGGGCACTCTGAGTGCGAGAGGTAGGTGGCGAAGGACTGGTGAGGGCGGCACTATGGACTCTCACCCCCACCCTCCCCACCATGGGATGGTCCTGCCTCCTCTGGCCTCACTCCAATTCTGCCCCGTCTCTGGAGCAATGCACTGGCTCCTCCCTGCTGTGCATGCAGCCTCCTGCCGAACAGTCATTACAGCGTGAGGGCATTACGACCATTAGTATATTAGCTCTTTATTATATAGGCTATATATATATATTTTTTTTGTTTTACTTTCCCTGCAGATTTCTGTTTGTTCAGAAGTGAGGGAACTAAATGGCTAGTTGAGCAATAGTGATTCCAGTAGGTCATTCTGTCAAATAAAACTCTTCTTGTGGAGATGTTATTTTATTTTGTTTAAAAGAGGAAAGTATCAGATGGGAACAATATTTTAGAAGCCACCTCAATATAGATGACTGTATGTGTTTGTGGATATGACATTCCTGTGTAACGCTCTTTTATGATGATCATTTTCAGTCTCAAATATGTATATTTGCAGGTATAAAATAGTGGAAGAGCCGAAACCGGTTTGGCTCAGTGGATAAAGCGTCGGCCTGCGGACTGAAAGGTCCCAGGTTCGATTCCGGTCAAGGGCATGTACCTTGGTTGCGGGCACATTCTCAGTGGGAGATGTGCAGGAGGCAGCTGATCGATGTTTCTCTCTCATCGATGTTTCTAACTCTCTATCTCTCTCCCTTCCTCTCTGTAAAAAATCAATAAAATATATTTTAAAAAAAATAGTGGAAGAAAGATATTTTGAAATCTCTGAGTCTTCCATTTCCAGCATATATATTTAGTAGCAGAAATTGGGGTGGAATGCTTATTTTAAGAATTTTTTCTAGATACTATGGTTTTTCTCTCTGTTTTGTAAGACCTAACTCTACCTATAAATAAATTTAACTATTTAATGCAAAATTTTAAAATATGCTATTTTTTTTACTTTTTTTAGCTTTTTTTCTTTATTAAGTTATTACATTAAAATATGCTATTAAGGAAGAAATCAATTTGACTAGACTCAGAACTCTCAATATGGAAATTCTCATTGCCTTTGTGTAAGTTTCAGAATTATGTCTTGCTGATTGAGACTGAAATCACTTTTGAGTTCTTAAGTATGCAAATATATAGGAAAGTCCCCGTTTAACAGAGCACAAATGAAAAATGGTTCTAAACTACAAAAAGAATTAAGCCCATATGAAGCCTGTGAACCTAAGCCTGTTTTGTAGATATTTACTTCTGGTCACTTTGTTTATTTGGCAATATATTTTGTAGGATAAGTAAACATTCTCTGGCAGGCATTGCTATAGTTGCCAGGGGCTAGTGCTGCACTGGCAAGGTACAATGTAATTTTGCCATGTGAAAAACTTGGATTTCTTTATGTCATATATTTTCACAAAATTTCTATTTATTACATAGTTATATAGTAACTATAAGATGTAACAATGCACATTAGCTTTATTATTTAACTTTAAGATGATAATATTCTAATACAGATAGATATAAGCGCTTGTTCAGTGGAGTGCAAAGAATCCATTGGAAAATAAGTGGTCCATATCCCAGTTACTTGTAACTAAAATGAATTTAGTTCGTTACCTTCCTTTATTTCCACCACAGGGAAAATACAGATGTTCACTCTTTCTCTCTCTCCTGTGAGGAATGTGTTCTAGTTTTTGAATCCCAAGAGTTTTATGGAAAATGCGTCCCTTTAAGTCATAGTCTGACCCAATTAGAATATGAAAACGGTTAATTCACTTACCATTTTAAGGATGTAAAACTGGGTTGTCATCACAGCAATGCCATTCTAAGATATGCACCAATTTTACATAGCATTATAAATGAAGTTTAGAATACTTGAAATCAAGTTTAATTAATTGAAGTTTTCATTTTCCTTTGGGTGCCATGCGTTGCTTTTAAACTGAAATATAAATGTAAGGATTTTTATAAATGTTTTCCTATGTGAACAAAGAATTTAAAAATTTTGTAGTTTAGATTAATTTTTACTCAAATTGAAAAAGTACAAATGTCTTATTTTATGTGGATAAAATTGCTGAATTATTGTATACTTCTACACCTCAGTTGTTGATTGTTATTTGATTCAAAATCAAATTTAATTTATTTCAATGGTATCTATAATAATAAAAGTGTAATATGCTAATTAGACCAGACAATATTCTCGACAAAGTTGGGGCTGGGAGGGAGGCCTGGGTCCCAGGTGCCTGGCTGGAGGGAAGCCTGGGTCCCAGGTACCAGAGGGAAGCGGGTACCGGCAGCCGGGGGAAGGAAGGCTTACTCTTGAACAAATTTCGTGCATCAGGCCTCTAGTCTTACATATTTCAATAAAATACATATGTAGAATTCAACAACCTTGCAACATTTTAAGTAAAATTGATTTTCTGCTCAAATAACTGCCAGATTAATCTTTTTTGTGGGTGTGAGAAAATTGTGTTTTATCTCAGAGAATTAGTAAAAAATATGTGGCTTCACTAATATAATAGTCCAGTAGAAACAGAACCTCTATATTATGGAATCAGAACTTTGTTTTCCTATAAGATCTTGTCATATGCAATAACTTCCTTGCCACTCTGTAAAGAGACAATTATAAGCGATTTTGATGCCTGTCATACTTCAAGGAAGTTAAATGAACTGAAAGAAATCAGATCACAGTGATAAATTATCTCTTTGCTTCAGAAGATATTAGGAGAGAGCAATTGTTGCCCCAAAGTGCTCTTGGACAAATAATAGACTCATCCTTTCTGATCAATAGCAAGTATACTATGTCATTCAACAGAGGCACAAAATCTAAATAATAATTCAAAAACTAATGTATTGATAAAATATAAAATTCATTAAAATCATGAATACATTTGATATTTTATTACTCTTATACATAATACTGCCTATTAGTATTTGTTAGCTACTCTACAAACTTTCAATGTACTTTTTAAAAACATGTACAAACACAAAAGAGACTTTTCTTGAAAAGTGTTGTATTGTAAAACCATAATACCTAAATGGGTAACTTTAACCACCAGATAAATAATAATATTAATTAGATAATTTAAGCACATGAATAAGCTTATAAATTTATCTACTTAAATCTATATAGTATTAGGACAGAGTTTGTAAGATACAAGCTATCTTTATAATTTTACAGATTTTAAAAACATTTAACATTTAGATGTTTTGATCAATTACTAAAATACTGATGATTTGCTTTGTGGCTAACAAAGTCTTTGACATATTTGGTTTGTACTTCTCCATTTGTGGGTAATTTCATATTTTTACTAATTTTCTGTACCACCTGTTTTAATTAAGCATACAGATTTAAAATAAAAAGCCACCAGTCAGTGTAGATTGATTTTTCTAGTCAAAATGTTATTACTATCTTCTGACTCTGCAGCTATAGACCAGGTCTTATTGACATTTTTCCTAAATTAATCATGTGGTGTTTTTTTTTCCTTTCACTGGACCTATACTTTCCTCTTTTTAGTATATAACGTACATTTTAATACTGTGGCATTATCAGTATTATTTGGTGATTCTTCATCTGGGGTCTGCCTGTCTTCAAAATTGTTCAACTGTGAAAAGACAGCCACCCTTCTATTCTACGCGGGCCTCTCACCTTGCTCTGCAGTTATCTGTGTCCTGAGCCTTAGTCTTTGCTCTCATGTCATATCTCTCACAGACAGACAGTGAAGGTCTTTAATCATGACAAGGGGAAGAGAGCAAGTTATCCAAGATTCCAATGGTCTCATTAGCAATTAAATGATATCAGTAGATTAGAGGGACATCCCACAGCAAATAATGAGGAAAGAAGATAAAGTAAAACAAATACATTATTTGATTTTAGTTCACACATAGAAATTCATATTAAATAGTGTGATCTACCATGAAACTATTTGTAGCATGCAAGGTCTATCCAACAGCAAAAGCAAGCTATTTTCTGGCACTGAAAAAAGTAATACAAATGAGTAAATTTAGAAATTTAAAAAAATTTCCAAAATGCATCGCAAAAAAAAATATCATAGATTTTGCCTGGGTAGCCATTTCTATTCAAAGAAAAAACAGAAGTAAGGAAAACTTTGTTACATTAGAATCCATATTAGCTGGTTATCACCCATTATGTTCACTTTTCCAGGGAATATATTGTATCTACATAACCTGTTTTATTATAAGTGATGTGGTATCTCTCTCATCTAGAATAATCTCAATTCAAAGATGAATATTGCATCTATAGTAGAAACATATCTATCTGAGTTTCAGTGAACCTTTGTGAGTTTTCTGATATCATGTTTCAGATCTTTGGCAGAGAATTATTCATAAAGTAAATAATGTACATAAAATAACATTGAAATTTCTACTTCATTGCCCTAATTAGTGAAATTGTCTTTCTCTCATGTAAAAGAAACCAGGGGTAGTCAGCACAAGACTGACATGATACCACTTTATCATCAGGCACCTGATTCTCATCATTTTGCAAAGCTATCCTGCATGTATAGCATTCATTCTTACAGAACCCCCTGCCCTACTCGAAGATGACCTCTGGATTACCAGTCATCAAGTCCACATTCTGGGCAGGTGGAAGGAGGAAAGGCCAAAAAGAATAGAAGGCATGCCTTCTAGTTAAATCAGCACTCTTTAAAGCACATTTTCTGAGAACAACACACAATTTCAGCTTCCATATCATTGAATTATCTCCACCTTGAAGTACAAAGAGAGGTGAGAAATGTGACATTGTCAAACCCAATATATAGTTTCTGTTCCTAAGAAAATGAGAGAATCATTTGTGGATAGAGAGTGACTATCTTCATCATTGTGTTATTATCCATACCAATTAATAATATATATTAGGAAACTGAGGTTTAGAGAAGTTAGGTATTTACATAAAGTTCAATATTTAAGAGAATGATTGGATGTCTGTCATTTAGAAATTGCCTTATACTCATTTCCTCTCTCTATCCAGATAAGCTAGTAATTATCCTAATGCAGCCTCTCAATTTATGCTGGATTTCTACAATTTATTAAAAAATTTCTACAACTTATGCTGGATTTCTAACTGGCAATCTATTAAATAAATCCTTCATTCTATATTGGCCACATTATTCTTTTGTTTTATACACACACATGCACACATACAAATGCAAACATTTACACACACACACACACACACACACACACACACACAAAACGGCTTCATGTTTTTCACCAATCAAATTTTAAATGTTTCTTATTTTTAAAGCCCTTCATTATAATATTCAGTATCCACCCCTTCCAGTAACAACTGTTAACCCCATGATTTGTTATTTTGTTTCTTTTACCTGTTTTAAAATTATGCACTTTTCAATTATCAGGCAAAACTCTAATCCTAACAGCTCCATAAATTTTTCTTAACTGTGTAACTTGTTCTTGGTTTCCATCCTCAAAACAATTTGTATAAATTATATTAATTCTCTTTGTAAAAACCCTGTGATAGATTTGTTTCCTCAGCTATAATGTAAGAAACCTGAATCATTTACTATATTACTTCTATATTCATTTAACACCTGTTATAATAAAGAATACATAGTATTTTTAAAAAATATCTTATTTATACATATTAATGTTAACCTTGGCTACCAATGTTTCTAAAGTTGTATGATTATTGTGTAATTTTGAATTATAAAGTATTGCTTTCTAATGGTAGTCTTCAGTTCATTAATAACACCGACTGGAACTGGATCATTGAGTTCCTAGGAATTTTTTTTATTATTAATACCATCACTACATCAATTACAACTACTCATATAATAGTAGAGTAATGGTTATATATGTCCATATTATAGTTTCAGTTCTTCATAGGCAGGAGTGCTTGTGTGACTCAAAGGTTGGCAATTGTTTGCCTCAACAAAGATTTATTAAACCATGATATCTATTAATGAGAAGTCGCATACTACATATGTATCTACCACATACACAGTGAAAATTAGGAGTGTCTATGGTGAAAAGACAAAGTACACTTATACTCAGTCTTTCTTTCGTTCTCTGACTCTCTGTGTGAAGAATATACATAACTGGATTTGTTATATATGTGTGTGTGCATGATATGTAATATATATATATATATATACACAAACACATAAACGTTTATGAACTTCTGAGGAAATGATAAATGAATTGATGCTGAAGTTAGTATATAAGCATAGTTATTTCATGTAAACTTGATTCAGCAAAAATTATGCTTAAAAATCTATTTCAAAGATTGCACAAATGCTTGGGGATTAGAATTATGGATTTCTTTACATGTGTTTATATTCTTTCCTTTTCATAAACATTTCTTGAGAACCTATTATATATATGTGCTATTCTTCTAGTTGCTTTTATGTCATAGGATATGGCTATTTTAATAGAAAAAAATAAACTATTGCATTCACCAGGAAAACCATTTTTAAAGTTGTGAGATGTTTTCATTGAACTAGTTTCTTTAAACACTAAAACCTCAGAAATTGCTTTTTAAAGTTACCTACATACTTTCCTAGACCCATCCTGACATGACTGTTTATCACTGCCAGTGTGGGCAGGAGGTTAATTGTAATTGCACGGTCACCTGGACTGTTCTGCAATTTGAAGTAGAGTCCCTCTGCTGCACCGGGCTCGACAGTATATTATTTCCAAGCATTAGTGCCAGGATGCTCTTTAAATGGGCTACAGAACTGGGGAAGAAGTGATTTACGTGCTCGATTTAGTACTCTCCTATTCCTGCTCACTTCAGGCCACGTTCCTACAAATAGAAGAATGGGAACAGAAGTAAAATTCATTGAACTTGTTTCTGCAACCAAGGAAGGAAAAAAAAATAACATGAAACAAAAGGAAATGAAAGTTATTCCTATTTGACATATTTGTTGATACGAATGTAGTATATATATCACTGGGTATCCTGAATACTTATTTCCCTCTTGGAAATTCTTGAATTAAACATTAAAAGATGGATTTTAATGAATGAGTGAGCGTAAAAATTGAATTTTACACAGATATGTTTTAAGCAACAGGGAAAAACTGAAGACTTTTTGTTGTTGTTGTTGTTAAGAAAAAATAGATGAGAGAAAGAAGTGAACTATCTTTCTTAGGATTGAATAAATGTACTTGAGTAAAATAATTAGACTAGTTAAAATAAGAAATAATGATGTTTTTAGTTTATCTTATAGAAGGAAAGAAAGGAGGGAGGAAGAGGGGGAGGAGGGAGGGAAGGGAAGAGAGAGAGAGAAACATTAATGTGAAAGAGAAACCTGGAACATGCCCCCCTGACCAAGGATTGAACCTACAACCTGGCTGTGTGCCCTGACTTGGAATCTAACCTGTCACCTTTTGGTGTAGGGGACATGCTCCAACCAATTCAGCCACACCGGCCGGGACAGAAATAATGATGTTTTTATCTTTGCAAGTATTGATGCCAAATTTATCTAACTTTTTATCAATTAGGCCAAGTTTGGAATCTGTTCATTTCTTCTGTGGTGTTTTGGCTGAAGTACCTAATACTTTATCAATGAAAAATGCTTAACTGCATCCCCTTTTTGTAATTATATCTGCAAACATCCTTAGTAAGATTGTTTCATTGTGTAAGAAATGGCTTAGGAAATATTTTATGTGCTGCCATTTATGAGTAAAATGATTTCCTTTCAATCTGAACATATAATAAAAAATAAAAATAAATGAGCAATTAACACTAAACCCTTAAATATTTATGTGATTAAATAAAATGTTTAAAAAGAAGATGCCTAAACTTTATACTCCCAGCACATAATAGTTCTAGCAGAGTTAGCACTCTCAGATAAAATAGCCTGCTTAATAATAAATGTTTCAGGGTTGTTGTTTTATTGGTTATTCTTTCATTAAAAAAATAAAGTGGAGGCCCTACCTTCTGTAAAGGTAAACACTATCCTGAAGTGATGTACTTTTTGTGCTTCATGTGTATGTCATGTGTGTGTGTCTGTGTGTGTGTGTGTCCAGTATATAATAATGTTATGTGAGTTTAATAAAATTTAGGTAAATAGAAAATATTTTATGTATACATTTCCCACCAACATAATTTTTTCACCATCCTTAGGTGAATAGAGATCTAATTTTTTAAAATTTTACTGAAGTGTAATATTCCACTATAGATTACTTCTCACTTCTCTTCACTATTGCCAGCAGTTGCATAAAATACATGCTAATACATGAGTCTTTACACATGTGTGCTTCTCTTCGAGATACATATAAAAGTTGAATTTAGCTTTCCAGTTTGCTACCCATGGTTATCCATTCAGAAAATAGATTGGAAATTTTCAGAAATAAACAAGTGATATATTTTAAATTGCACACCACTCTGAGTATTGTGATGAAATCTCTCACCTTCCTGTTCCATCTCACCCAGAATGTGCATCATCCTTTTCTTCAACTTATCCACTTGTATATGCTACCTGCCTGTGAGTCAGTTAGTAGCCATCTCAACTATAGATCGACCTGCACAGTGTCGCAGTGCTTGTGCTGAAGTAATCCTGTGTTGCAATGCCTGTGTCATTCACCTCACTTCATCTGATCATGTAAGCATTTTATCATCTCACACCATCACAAGAAGAGTGAGTACAGTACAACATTTTGAGAAACCACATTCACATAACTTATAGTGTATTGTTATAATTGTATTTTATTATTCATTACTGCTCTTCATCTCTTACTGTGCCTAATATATATATTAAAATTTATCTAGGTGTGTATGTATAGAGGAAAGAACACAGTATACACAGGGTATGGTCAGCCTGCAGTTTTAGGCAACCAATGGGGCTGTTGGATAGTATCCCCCGCAGATAAAGGGGGACTACTGCACTGCAAAATTTCTCTCCAAAGTGTACTTGTTCTTAGCATTATGTACAAATCCTATATTTAGTACTTTCTCACCAACTCTTGGTAATATCAATACTTTAAATGGTTTGCAGTCTGATATCTGTAAATTGGTAGCTGAAATTTATACTTTCCCAACTATAGGTAAGAATGAACCTGATTTGTTTGTTTGTGTGTTTGTTTTGTTAATCCTCACCCATTGATTTTTTAGAGAAAGTGGAAGGGTGGGTGGGGGAGAGTAACACTGATGTGAGAAAGACACATGGATTGGTTGACTTCAGCACATGCCCTGACCAGGGATCAAACCTGCAACCCAGGTAGGTGCCCTTGACTGGAACCTGAGACCTTTCAGTCTGCTGACAGATGCTCCAATCACTAAGCCAAACCAGTCAGGGCAGGAATGAACAAGATTTTTATGTTTAATAGCAGTAGATATTTATTTCCTACTCTGAGAGACCTGGCAATATATCTTGAAAATTTATTACCTGGATTAATTGCCTTTTTATTGAAGACAAATAAGAAGATAAAAAGAATGCAAATGAGGGGAATTCTGTAATTTTCTAAGAAGTTGGAAATGAGACAGAAGAATTTTCAGTCACTTGGTGAAGTTGGTAAATGGCTGATATGACCTACAACTATGGGAAATGTGGCTTTCATGGTATTTTGGTGACCTGAAATAGATGTCAGAGATGACACTGATTTCATTTTCCTAACTGATATTGAGCTATTGTGCATACTTATTGTAATAAAAAATGGAAATTCACTAAGGAAAGAATTGCTTTGCATTAACTTTTCTTAGACTTCATAATGTATAAATCTCTATAAGGTATAACTAGTAAAAACAGAGGAAATAAAACTATTTTGAAAGCATTATAATTCTCTGACATAAAATGAGAATTACAATAGATGGGTTACTTTAATGATTTTGCCCCTCTTGCCATTTAATTATAACCAGTGTTAAGGAACACTAAACCTTAAACTAATGTAAGTGATACTTTTTTTTTTCATTTTGTGTTCCTGGTGCTTAGAATAGGCATATAGTCATGTAGTGGCCGTGTGTTCTGATATCTCTCCCTTTCTATTTGTGTAGTATTAATAATACCTTTTTTAACTTTCAGAATTATCCCAAATGTGACATTTATCAAACACCAATAACTTTGATACATGAAAAATAATATACCTATCATCAATTGACTACTTAGCATGTGCCATGTATTGGGCTAAATACTGCTATGGTTCTTTACAATAATACAATAAGAGAGGTAGTACTGTGTACTATGTTTTATATAAGGAAACAAATTCAGAGAGAGTAATTTGCCCAATAACTGGCAGAATCAAGTTAAGGAAGTCTTACTCATCTATATAACCTCATTGCCTAAGAGAGTAGATAGCTATGAAGAGATTTTTCAAAACATCTTTGTTTGGCGCCTGAGATAAAGATATTAGAACAGTGATTTTCAATCTGCTCATGTCATGGCATGCATAAACTAATTACTAAAATTCTGCAGCACACCAAAAATATATTTTTGCTGATCTGACCAAAAAAGGTATAATTTTGATTCACTCACACTGATTGGCTACTAGAATTATTGTTTCAACTGTTGTCATTTTTTTATTTGACAATAAAAGAGAAAAAAGGTCAGTGTCTCTGACTAAATAGTCAAATATGGCATGTTTTAAAAATTCTTGCGGCACATCAGTTGAAAATCGCTGATACCGAACAACAGATTCTGAAAAATTCCCATGGTACTTGTTTGAAGCAAAGAAATAAAGAAATTTTATATGCTGTACCTTTGATTATTCTTACAGTATTCCTACATCGGTATATATATGGTTTATTCATGCCAGGGGGCTTCTGTCTGAGAAAATGATGAGCCTGTGTGTTTTAGTAAGGTCATCGTGTATTTATTTCTTTATGTTTTTCATTTGAGGAAGTTCATTCTTTTAAATGTGAACACTTTAAGGCAGAAATCACTGCTCTTTAGAGTATAGTAAATAACTTTTCAATGGTTCCAAAGGGTGTAGTAGGTTACTTAAATAGGCCACAGATGTGTAACTGCACAGTTTAAGAGCAGGAGGAGACTTGTAGCAAACAGATTGATAACTGCTGTAAACAGGAGAAACATATATAGTATATGAAAATAATCCATTATTAAATATGAAAAGTTGTACATTAAATTCATGATAACATTTAAATCTGTATTTTTAAATTGTATTATTATCATTTTATAGCTCAGGGACTACATAATAAAATATTTTTGAATGAACAAAGGAATGAATGAATGAATGAATGAACAAATGAATGAAATTATATTACATTATTTCTCTTTTACAGCTCCAGTCATAAAGGTGACTTTTAAAATAAATCACAGTATTACCTGCCAAATGACACTCCATTAATATAGCAATTCCAATAGATATCTAGTTAATAGTCTTTAAGTAGATAGAAATTGCATAATTATAAGATTTAAAAAAGTCTTCTGTTACCTTCAAATACAGGCACTTCTTAAGGCCCAGGATTCACACAGGACATTACATGGAAATTAGGAGATGACAGGTTATTGAAGATATTTTTAAGACAGGAAAAAATAACAGACACTACATCCCGAACAACATGACTTTTTGATGATGTGGCATTGTGGAGTTGAGCAGATATTTCTTTGAAGGATTAGATACTTTATAAACACAAAATTTAGGAGTTCCTCCTTTGGTTTGTAGGGGAAGCTTGTAGATTTGTCATATTTACTTATATACTCAGTACTTATGCTGCCATAAATCTGTCCTTTTTCTTGGGAAAATAAAGTTGTGGATACTGAAAAAGCTTCTTCATTGATATGGAAAATTACTAAACTTCATTCAAAATTAAGCACATTAAAATTACACAACTAATAAAAGTTATAAAGTGTGCTATATGGGCATCTATAAATGTTTAACTTTCTTTATCTAGAGGCTTGTAATACTACCTTTGGCTCATTTAAGTGAAATTTATCTGAAGCCAAACAGGTATGCTGAAATATATACAACACAGCTCTGGTTTTCTACAAAGGTAGAGTTTGAAGAGAAAATATAAACACAGAAAAATAATTATGAAACTGAGCAATGTGGTAAGTGAGCTATAAAGGTACAAACAACAAATAGGATAGGAAAGATGTTTGTTAGAATATAAAACTATAAAGCAACAATAAAGGATATGTGTTAAAAATTTGGAAGAAAATATTTTCCTCTACCTAGTCATCTCTGCCTAAATAGACAATGCACAGTATTTATTTTGCTCTATAGACTTTGTCTCTAGCTTCCTTTTTCCTTTGATTCAGCCACTTCAAAATATTTTATCTTTAAAATTTTTTTGAAATATATTTTTATTGATTTCAGAGAGGAAGGAAGAGAGAGAGAGAGAGAGAGAGAGAGAGAGAGAGAGAGAGAGAAAGAGAGAGAGAGAGAGAGAGAATCATTTGTCAGCAGTCTTCTGGATGGCCCCCCTGTGGATCGAGGTCCCAACCCATGCATGTGCCCCGATTGGGGATTGGGAATTGAACCCTGACCTCCTGGTTCATAGGTCAACGCTTAACCAGGGAGCCGCACCAATTGGGCTATCTCTTAAAATTTTTATTGATACATATTTCAATTTCACTATTCTAAATTCTCTGTAAAAATCCCACTCCTATTTTTTAATATACTTCCTTGAGTACTGTGGCCAATAAAAATATAGTGAAAGGAAAAATATGTTTACAATTTTGTTGGGAAGGGGATTCCTAGCTGTTTCTCTAGTTAAATGTTTTTAATTATTTCTAGGCATTCTGTTGCGTGATATTTACATGTAAGTTTTCAAAAGAGTTTTTGGGTCCTGGCTTAATAACCTTTGCTCTTGTGATGTGAAGGTGGAGCACCTACCATTTCTTGCTGTCTTTGTTCTAAGTTAGGAAAAAGACTCCTTTGAACCAGAAACCTTGCCTGTAGGCATCCTCTGTATTCCAATCTCTTAGTCAGTAGTTTTGCCTTTCTTGGGGGATGCTAGAAGCAACAATAACAACAAAATCAAGAGGAATCTGAACAAAATCAAAGCTCTTTGGAAAGTACTTTTAATTATCTTTGTAAAGCCTTTTTTCTACATTGATAGCTCCTGGTTTCTGATATCTAAATGATTTCATAAAGGGACATATTATACAGCATCAGATTTGTAAACTCATTTTAAAACTGCTTTTCTATTTGTACATTTGTTTATAAAATAATGGTTTTTTTATCATGCTGCAAAACTTTCTCTCAAAATGTGTCTTTGCCCCAGCTAACTGGACATTTTGTCATATATTACCCAATGAATTGCAGGATTATTAACCAGATCCCCTTCATTCCAATAGCAAAGAGAGATGAACTATCAGGCAGGCCAAGAGAAGTACCACTAATCTTTGTTTTCATACTTTGCTGCTTCAAACCTCAAGCACCATATCAGTGTGACTATGTATGATTAGGAATTATTTTACATGAACCATGGGACAAAGGAAAAATATTCAGAGTTGTTTTGAATGTTTATTACTTTTGTGAGCTCCTGGCAATATATATTATAAAACTAGATATAGATATAGGTATGGATATAGATATATATACAGCATATAACAGTATAAATAATACAATTCAAAATAAAATACAATGTTGTTATATATTATATTATGCTTTATTATATTTAATGTTACACTACATAATGTGTTGTATGTATTATTAACTATACATTGCAAATATATATATTGCATTAGTTTACTGGTATTCTGTGATTATTAAGAGTGGTGAAGATAGCCTGGCTTAGTGGTTGAGCATTGACCTGTGAACAAGGAGGTCATGGTCTGATTCCTGGTCAGGGCAAATCCCCCATGTGGGGCGTGCAGGAGGCAGCTAATCAATGATTCTCTCTCATCATTGATGTATCTATTTCTCTCTCCCTCTTCCTTCTTCTCTGAAATCAATAAAAATATATTTTTTAAAAAGAGAGAAGATAGATTGTGAAAACAATAAATTTCACTAAATTGGTCCTAAATTAGCAGCCACCTAGTGATGCTTTTCTTTTATACCTTTGCCCCTTTTTATCAATCGTGCTTTTTAGAACACTTTGATACATTCTCAGTTCCCAAGGTATCACTTATATAGTGAGTGATTTAAAAAAATGCGTAATGTGAGACGCCTTACTGAGGTTGAATAAGTTCAATTGAATCATTTTAACTATAGTGAATTGGATGACTGGGAAGCAGAAATGAAGAGTTAATGAAAAACGGATTGTATGATCTGTGTGGAAAGCTTCATGGGCACATGATGGTGGTGTGATGGAAACAGCTATAAGTCAGTCGTGAACTAAACCGGTTCCTCTGCTGGTTCTGTACACTAAAAATCTTACATCATTTGTACATATGCATTAGGAGGCCCAGACGTTTCCGTAATGTAAATAGTAGATGAAGTGGAGGACACTTTAAGCCTCGTCCCCACATCCACAGAGCTCAGCTCCTGTGATTCTAAAAAATTGACTTGCAAGACACAGTACTCCAGAAAGCTATATTCGATGGCAGAGTTGATTTGGAAAGGGTCAAGATTGCTCTTTTAATTATATTTTAAAACACAGAGAATTCATTAACTCTTCACTTTTGCTTCCCATTCATCCAATTCATTGCAGTTAAAATGATTCAGTGGAACTTATACAACCTAATTTAGGTGGTCTCACATTGCACCTTTTACTTTAAATCACTATATAGGTGATATCCTGGGAACTGAGGTATCCTGAAAAATATATGGAAATGATGAGAAAAGTATGAAAGGATGTTGACTCTGAGTATGTCAGGTGCAATTATTGATAACATGTGTATTTATAAAGTTTATTTACAATTATCAGTTACCTAGAAGAACCCAGGAGACCAGGGCGACACAAAATAAGCTCAGAGAATTGAGACACAAAAGAACCAGAGCCTCCTTGGAAGATTCAGAACACATCAGAGGCAGCTCCAGGACAGACCTCAGGTTGTTCAGCACCCCTAGCCCATTTTACTCAGTTAGTGAGATCTTAGACTCTTTTTCTGTTGGTTTAAGTTCCAAAGATGTGTGTTTTTTGAGAGTTACAACTATTTGTTAGCTAAAAAGGAAATTTTCAGTGGACTGTGAAATTTAAAATTAAGGGAAAAGTTAAGTTACAATAATGACTTCAGAGTCGGAGCTTCAGAAATCCAGCTCTGTCAGCTCTAAATCTGAGAAGCACAGATAGTGGCTTGAACAGCTACTGCTGAACTTGCTGCAGGCTGTACTTTATAATAAGTTGGTGGCAGGCAATGGGAAATGGATTTGTCAGGGTGGGATTGGTAGTTGGATTACATAAAGAAGAGGAAGGGAAATGTTTACTTTGCTTCCCTATTGAGCAAACCTAAGCAACAGTGACTCTCAAATGATCAGGGCCGGAGTAGTTTAGGTTTGGCATTTCTATAAAGCTTACTCCACAAGCTCAGCTTTCTTTAATTTTGGTAGAAACTTAGACATAAAAAAGTAAATGTAAACGTTGGAAGAAAATATAGTGGGGACTGGGATATGGAAAAAACCTTTTACATTTTAGGTCTCATCTTTTGCTTTTACTCTCAAAGATAACATGGTGACAATAGTTGATAACACTCTATTATATAGTTGAAATGTTCTAAGAGAGTAGAATTTAAATGTTCTTGCCTGTCCTCCTCCAAAAAGAGTAGGTTTCAAAAAAAAAGATACCATAGGAAACCTTGCAGCAGCTACTGTAGAAAATAAAATTTGCCACAGGGAGAATGGTCTGGAAAGCGCAGTGAAAAGCAAGGGACAGTTGCCCCATATGGAAGTCCATGGGTAGGAGAGCATATGAGAGAGATACCATTACCACCAAGAGTGAGTATCATCAGGAGAGAATTGTGTATTTACTAAAGCAAAAGGATAAAGGGAAAATGAAAGAGTTTGAGGATCAAGGAAAGTTGGCTGATAATTCCAAGTATACCAAGAATCAAAATAGAAGGTTTTCCAGAATTATGGAAGTAAGGGAGATGGGATCAATAAAAGGGTGAATGTGCAGAATTATGAAGAAAAGACAATTCATGAGGAAAGGGATGAAATGAGAGGTACAGTGCCATGATATATGAAAAGCATTTATGATAGGAATATAGTAGGTATTCAGTAAATGTCAAATATTAACTCTTATTATATAGACTAGTATAGACTAGTGGCCTGATACATGAATTCATGCACATTGAAAGGAAATTAATTAGAAGAAATATTTTAATATCACTATTTGCCCTTTCTCTATAATAAAAGTGTCAACAAAATTCACAATCGAAAATGACAGATGGAAACACACATGTGCAATTGGTGCCAGCGAGAGCTTTATATGTATTGCGCATGTGCAAGCCAACTTAGCCTTTTATAGATATAGAATAAACTTGCTTAATTAGGCCTACTTTCTGATGTAGCTAAACTTTTTCCAGCCTAGTGAAGCACCCCAACTTCTCTTTCAGGTAATTGTCAGCAACACAGCAGTAAATATCAACACAAAGCAGATTATTATTGTAGATCATGCAGGGAGAACAAAGGGTAAAATATTTAACTGCAGCAGTGTTTGACTATATTCTGTGCAGTGAGAAAACCTGAAGTCATTTTCAAGATCCACCATTTCTTACTTCTTTTCAGTTGGGTCAAGTTTCTAAGCTTTCTAAATCTCCATTTTCTGGCTAATGAAAAGAAAATAGGATCCCACCGAGTCTTCTATCTACTTACTGGAGGACTTTTGTGAGGATCAAATGAGATGAGGCACAAGAAAACACTTCACAGACATTTGGTTATAGTGTAAAACGTTTCCACCATCTATATAGCAAGTTGTGTTCCTGGGCTGAAGAAACTCCAAGGAGGCTAGTCACTAGGGAGAGGAAGCCGAGTGTTGCTAGGTGATGTCACTACCTGGGCAGACACTTAGCATATTAGCCAAATATATACATACACACACACACTAGTAGTCCAGTGCACGAAATTCGTGCACATTAAAAGGGAATTAATTAGCGGAGATATTTTAATATTGCTATTTGCCCTTTCTCTGTAATAGAAGTGTGAGAGATGAAAGGAAATTAGTAAAATGTATATGAAAATAATATATAAATTTATTAATAAATAAACAGTAACAAAAGGATATAACAACAGAGGCATGATATAAAAACGACAAAAACATGATATGAAAACAACAAAACATGATATAAAAACATGTTGTTTTGATATAAAAACAACAAAAACATGATATAAAAACAACAGTGATGCAAACAATGACTGATTAAGTGATTAAACTTATTTTAATATCTCCCTGTACACCACATTAAGAGTGAAAACACTTTCAGAGTGCTTGACTAATTTCCCTTGTGATGAAGTATTTACAACTTTAACTGTAACGTCACATGCTCTTCAAACTCGAGAGAAAGCAACATATAACTGACCATGTGTGAAAACGGGTTCAGGTAGGAATATGCCTACTTTGTCTAGAGTTTGTCCTTGTGATTTATTAATAGTCAACACAAATGCTGGCATCATGGGAAACCATCATCAAATCAATTTAAATGGGAGGCCAGTGTCAGATGGGGCAAACTAATTCTTGGAATCAGAACAACCTCTCCCTCTGTAGATCCTGTTAATACTTCAGCTTTGATAATGTTAGGTCGTAATCTTTTGATAATAAATCTGGAACCATTACAAAGACCCCATTTACTATTAATATTTCTCAATAGCATAATGATTGCACCCACTTTCAATTTTAATTTATAACACAGCATTCCGAAGGAGTAATACTATTAAGAAATTCGATGGGAAAATTTTCCTTTTCAGCTTCATCTTTTGAATCAATGGAATCATCACTCAAATATGTGTGAAAATCTCCATCTAGTATATCCAAAATTTCTTCATTTAATTTTTGAACGTGCTCATTTTTTGGACAAAGAATTGCACGTTTAGATATATTTTTAATATTATCTATAGATATAGTATTTCCAAAGGTAGCTTCAATAATAGATCATTACAAATCATTTCACAGGGGATTTCAATAATATCCATTCCTAAATAAAAACTGCTATCAAGTTTGGAATCTCCAAGTTTTACTAACCATCCACTATAAGCAGAATCCTCTGATCTCATATTTGTTGTAAGAGACAACTTTCTGAAACATCCCCAAACATTGCAGTATTTTAAACTCGTTTGTACTATGGCCGATCACATAGCATGCGGTACAATACTGAGACATTGTCAAAAATCTCCTCCAAGAAGGAGAACTTTCCCACCAAAGACAACATTCAAATTTCTCTTAGTAATCTGTCTATGGCGTTTATAGCATGACTGGATGCCATGGTGCATTCACCAATAATGAGAAGTTGGGCCTTTTTAGTAGTTTTAGCAACTTCACTCTTTATATTGAGTCTAGAAATTAAAGTTTCATTTAATGGAATCAGTAATTTATATTGGGAATGAAAGGTGCTTCCACCGAGAAGTAAATTTGCAGCAATTCCTGTAGATGCTATGGGTAAAACAGTACCACCACAACCTCTAATATAATGTATTATAACTTTATACAGATATGCAGGTGAATAGGATTCCCAGCTGGCAGGCGCCTGACAGCAAGCTGGCCACCTGTGGAATCCGTGAGGAATGGGGCTCCCTCCTCCCTCCTGTCAGGGTCCGGGGTGCAAGTGAATAGGGTTCCTGGCTGGCAGGCCACAGACAGCAAGCTATCCAACAGCAGATTCTGTGAGGAATGGGGCTGCCTCCTCCCTACTGTCAGGGTCTGTTTGAAGGCCGGACTCAGTACTTCCACACTCATCTCTGAGGGCTGGTTCCTGCCTGAAACCTTGCCCTGAGGGCGGTTCCTGCCTTAAACCTCACCCTCTGGGAAACAGTTGTGGTAGGGCGCAGCCGTTTCCAAGATGACTCCTGCAGGACTGACTTCCTACCACTTGGTCACGTTTCTGGACGTGATGTTACACCCAGGGTTTCTATATATGTAGATATAGATATACACTAAACCCTTTTGATTTCTCATGACAAAATTGTACTCCGAAGTAATACATAGTAAAATAATTTAAATGACTAGGCAAAGATTAGTTATTGAAATACCTTTCCAAATATTTTAAACGAGGTCCGGTGCATTAAATTCATGCACAGGTAAGGCCTTTAGGCCTGACTGGCAATCAGGGCCGATCGGGGCCTTCTGGCTGCTGGCCAGGGCGTCCCTTCTCTGGCTGCTTGCTGCTGGCCGGGGCCTTCCTGCCCCCAGGTGCTGACTGCCAGCTGCGGCTGGGGCCTTCCTTTGTTCTGCACCACCCCCTGGTGGTCAGCACACGTCATAGTGAGTGGTCCAACTCCCGGTTGATCAAACTCCTGAGGGGACAGTTTGCATATTAGCCTCTTATATAGGATCATGTAACAGTTAATTCAGTTGATGCCTGTTACTAGACAAAGTTATAGTTACCTTAAAGAAACCACACACACACACATACACACACACAAACACACAATGTAACTCAGAAGTGCTTAGAAGTCTTTATCTGAAAGACATCACTATGCAATGGAATTAAGAATGATTCTGTTTTCAACTTTAAATATGTGATATGACTGAGCAATAGTTTATAAAAATAAAAAAAATTCTTACTAATTATGTGCTCACACAAATTGAAAATCAAGAATATTTAGTTGCTTCTTAAAAACAACATTTGTAACTTCTTATTACTTTAGACTAGAGTCCTAAAATGTGGGTAGAACAAACACATGTGACATAAATCATCCAAATAAGTTCTCCCAAACGTCATATTTCCTAACCACAAATTACTCCAATTGTCTAAACCACATCATAATTTGAGAATCCCTCTTTCTCTGTCGGCTCAGAGCAAAGTCAGCATGGCATGCTTGATCACAGAACTGAAGACTCTCAGTTCTAGTAAACCACCACACATCTGGCTTTTGAAAAATTGTTTTATGGGGGGACATGTATTTATTTTTCAGATTTTGCCCATAGATTAATTTTTAAGGTTTGCATATAGGATAGATTTTGACAAAGTTAGGTGTATTCACTTAAGCTTAATGTTCCTTATATATTGGTTAATATTTAAATGGTTCATTGTAAAATTTATGGAAAACACTACAGTACCTTACATAAAGAAGGTACTATTTTACAGATAAATTTAATCTCAAGGTTATAAAGTATCATCTCTCAAGATCCACAGATACAAAGTGATATTGCTGTGTGACCTTGAAGTCCACCTTTCTCTAACCAAAGAGGAGACAGTGTGTGGCCAAGTGGACTGCATTGAGGAATAGGCAGTATGGACAATACAATGAGGAGAAAAAAGTAGTAAATTCACATCCTGCTGAGAGCAGTCTGGATTACCTGAGATTTCCAGAATTAACACTGGAAATGTCCTCCACTATGCTCAGTCCTTGAGAATGGTCAATTAGGCAGAAGAGCTGTTTTCCAGTGCCTCAGGGCCTGTCAGGGAGACAGCAGAGCAATGGTAAGAACCGTAACTGTGTTTCCCCATTCACTGCACTGAACTCCCAGGTTCTACATTTGCTGGTTGTAAGAATTTAGGTATGTCGCTTAGACTTATACCTATAAAATGCAAGTAGTAATACCTTTGACTTGTGTAGTATTATTTTGCTAATTAAATTATCTGAATCTGCATGGAGTTGTACTCACTGACTGACACTAGTGGGCATGCTAAAATATGTCCCTTTGTTTTATTGGTATGGCTACTGCTATTATCTCTATGTCATGTACTTATAAAAAAGAGAATGTTTGGAGAGATGGTGGCACAATGGTGATCATAAAGGAATAGTGTCAAAGGAATATGCTTTAAAATATAATCTCATTGGGTTAAGATTATAACCTTAAAGTCTAAGTTTTTATTACAACATAAAGATTCTGCTTTCTAATCATCGTTTGAGATCAGTCATTTAGAATTATTGTTTTTCTGGCTGTTTTCTCCTTCATGCTATAGCTTCTGAAAAAAAGCCAAAAGCCAATCTGGGTTTGAAATAGAAATTGCCAGATAGCAAGGGCATAAAAATAAACTCTGGATATGATTGAATAATTCTATAGCACTGATTATATTAAACGAGGAGGAAAATATATGTGAGCTAAGCATATATAAATAAAAATAATGTAATATATGCTTCCATGAAATATATGCCAGAGATTGTCTGGGTAAAGGTTTTTGAAATAAGATATATAATTAAAAGATAGTCTCTACCAAATTATTTTGGTCACGAATTTCCCATTCTGTGAATAAAAAATTATGCCCTAAATGTTGACATCTGAAATTGTTTAATTTGAGACCCAGTAGGACATTTGCACACTGAAAATTAGGGGCAAATAGATGACTGCTTTTGCCAAATGAACTGCATTATCCAGCTGCTTTTTCTAATTCACAGACTTTCAATTCAAAAGAACATTTTATAGATATGGATTGATCATTCCCAAAATGGTTTAATTCATTTTAATTTTCAGTGTACAATTTGGAGAAAACAGATTTAGAATAATTGTATGTCCTATGTTTTCTCTGATTCTCCCTTCATTGTATATATGGTCATAACTGCAAATATGCCACATCTTACATTCCAAGTATACTTTCTCTCAAATAGGGTAATTTAAAAATATTTCTTTTGTTTCAAGGAAAATTATAGTGTTTAGACACTAGTTACAGTTAATCTTCTATATCATTGTATGCTTTTTAAGCTTTATTGGGGTGACATAGGTCAACGTGAACATATAAGTTTCAAGTGTGGGTTTTTATGTTACGAGATCTGTATATTGCACCGTGTGCCTACCACCCAAAGTCAAATCTTCTCCTGTCACTATATTTTAGGACCCCCTTCTCCCCCACACCCTTCCCTCTGGCAGCCACCACACTGCTGTTTATGTTCAGGAGTTTCAGAACTATATGATTTCACTCATATACCACATATGAGTGAAATCATATAGTTCTTAGCTTTTTTTGACTGACTTATTTCACTTAGCATAATGTTCTCAAGATCCATCCATGTCGTTGCAACTGGCGCTATTTCATCCTTTCCTATGGCTGAGTAGTATTCCATTGTCTATATGTCCAGTCCTCTTTATCCAGTCCTCTACTGCGGGACACTTTGGTTGTTTCCATGTTCTGGCCACTATAAATAATGCTGCAATGAACATACGGGTGCATATACCTTTGTGAATACATGATTTTGAATTTTTCGGGTATATACCCAGTAGAGGGATTGCTGGGTCGTATGGTAGCTCTATTCTTCATTTTTTGAGGAATCACCATCAATCTATGCTTTTTAGAGCATTGCATTGCTAATGTTGTAATCTCAAATTATAATCAATTGGTAAGTACATCTCTGACTGGACTGAAGAATATGTTTTCCTTTTGTTGTAAATGTTGCTTGATTTTTAAGGAGAAAATGTAATAACTAATGCATTTATACTGCAAATAATGGCTTATCCTTTATTCCAAAGCATTACATATTTATTTTGTACTTTTTCATATTATCAAAGGAGATATAATTTTGTTACACATGCAATATTGTCTTCTAAGTCAGTGGACTAAGATGTAAATGCCTAACGGTACAAGAAAAAATGTTCATAATGGGAAACATTATTTCTATCTTAGCTGTCAAGGCTCACACCCTGAGCCAGACTTCGCATCTACTTTCAACAAGTGTTGTGTTGGATGCTTTTGTCCCTTCATAGAAATCTGATTGCATTAAGGGAACATATTCATGTCAGGATCCATAACTGGACTTATTTTATGACCATGCAGACATGAGTTAAACAAACTGGCTTTTACTACCTGATTCTAAAAATAATGGATACTTCAAATCAAATACATGGCCCATAAGTTTTTCCTTCAATTACAGGATAAATCATCCAGCTTGGTATTTAAACTGTACATCCCACCTATCAAGGCAATAAACATTCACATTATCGTGAGTGTTGTTTAGAAAAACACATGATTGAACCACTGAATACTGAAGGGAAACACTAAAAGCCGATACAACAGTATTTCAAGTGTTTAATTTTTCATCATATTGAATATGAAACAAGGTGAAAAGGCCTAGATGCCATCATATTTAAATCAGCTGCACAGTAAAATAATCCTTACCTATGATGAGACAAAACTCTAGGTGGGATACTTGGATATCTTCTATTCTAGGAAAGGTAATATATGTTTTATTATCAGTAAACAAATGCTAAAATTTGTGTTATGGTTTTTAGTTAGTTAATATTTATTCACAGGTCCCGCCTTTCATTCAATTTTCCAGAGTAAATCTATTCTCAAAAACATGGATTTCTGGCTTTTCTCTAAACTTACAAAATAATTATAAACATGAGCTTTGCTTGTGAAAACATAAAAGAATTACATACTTTGGATAGCCATTTAACACATGAAAATATGTTGAAAATATTTTCAATTAAGTGCTTCAAACAGAATAATGTAAAAATCCATTTTCTCAATGTTTTTTAATCCAGCCATCCCCTGGACTTTTTGAATTTAATGCTTTTACCTGTTGAAAGCATAATAAAAGGAAGTACCAGATTTACCAGTTAAAATAACCACTTAGCTTGATTTAACTTAATTTCTGATTTGTGTTCTTCTAACATACAAATTTAGCAAGAACTGGGTTCATCAGAAATATGTAATAGCTGATCCTTACTTAGGAGGAATGTAAATTGTGAAAGACTATTCAAAAGCACTATTCATTCATAGACCAAAATAACATAAAACAGCTACATATAGTATTTGTTTGTCAATATTAAGTTGTTTTCAGATAGATAGCTTTTGTTTATATCTTTGAAAAAGTAAGAATCATGTTTGAGAGTAGAGAAGGTACAAAGTTTAATTCAAAAATATTTTATACCAACTTTTTCTAATCTTTCAGTGTATTTAATTCTGCTCATTTAACAACAGTGGAAATATACCTCACTAACTTCCACATCTTTATCTAATTAAAATTTCAGATGAAGTGGAAAATATGTAACCAAATATCAAAAGTGTTTTCTCACACACAGGCTCTTATACATCTCCTATACACACTTCTATTGGAGCGAACTACCACATGGATCGATTCACATTTATTTGTTTGGGAGAGCAAAACACTCAGCATCTAGTATGTATTGAAATTATAGAGATATTAAAAATATCTGATAAAATTAATTAAGGTAAAATTTTAAAATTAGCTATAGAGACTTATTATGGTAGAGAAGTTAAATTAACCTATATTTAAGGGGGAAAAATACCTCCGCTTTGAGAGATACCATGGAGTCTATCATTTTAGATAAGTATTCAGATATTTTAGATAAACATCTAGTTGATTTGTAGAAGCCTTTGAAAAATTTATGAAATTATTAGGCTTTTATTTTAGTGGAGAATGGATTAAATAAATATAAAATAATAATACTGTGATTTATAATTGTCCACATCTTAAGGGCCATGTATCAGTCCATTACAAGCCCAAATGAGCCTCATGGTTTAGATACTATTATCTCAAGCATGTCCATGTAACCAAGGTGAGGAGATGTACTATCACATAACTGCAGAATGTCTTTCTATGAATATGCTGCAATACTCTTGCAATTTGACTTGTAAAACTAAGATCAGCTTACCTATTATATTTTAGAAAGCCACATTATTTGTCAAGGAATAATTTTGAAAAATACAATAATTAAGCCCTAACCAGTTTGGCTCAGTGGATAGAGCGTCGGCCTGCAGACTGAAAGGTCCCAGGTTCGATTCCGGCCAAGGGCATGTACCTTGGTTGCGGGCACATCCCCAGTAGGAGATGTGCAGGAGGCAGCTGATTGATATTTCTCTCTCATTGTTGTTTCTAACTCTCTATCTCTCTCCCTTCCTCTCTGTAAAAAATCAATAAAATATATTTAAAAAAAAAACAGTAATTGACTCAATGTGCTTTACTTGAGCATGACATTCTGCCCTAGATTTTTTTTGTAAATTGTTTATATCAATATATAAACAATAGAGGCCCAGTGCATGAAATTCATGCACTGGGTGGGCGGGGGTGGGTGGGTGGAGAGGGTCCCCTCAGCCCAGTTTGCACCCTCTCATAGTTGGGAACCCCTGGGGATGTCCACCTCCCGGCTTGGCGGAATATCCCCAGGCCTAAGCCGGCACTTAGACATCCCTCTTGCAGTCCGGGGCTCTTGCAGTTCAGGACCCCTCGCTCCTTATCACCCACCTGCCACAGAAGTGGGAGAGGCTTCCGCCACCACCACTGTACTCGCCAGCCAGCCGTGAGCCCAGCTTCTAGCGTAGTGGGGGACGGGGGAGGAACACTGCTCAACCAGAAGCTGGCTTGCTGCTCCTTAGCGCTGGCCCTGCCTGCTGGTGGAGGGGGATGATCGGAGCTGAGCCAGACATGGGAGGGGCTGTGGGAGGTTGAGGTGCTCTGTCCCACCTCTGCAGAGGCGCTGGGACCACACAGCCCCCTCTCCCGCCTCTGCAGAAGGGAGGTGTGCCGGGACCAGGCCTGTGCCGCCCGCCTCTCCCACTGCCTCTGTGGAAGGAGGGGCGCCAGGACCATCATGGCTGGCCTGGCTGCACAGGCTCACTGGCCCCGTCCCCTACCACTGGTCATTCAGGAAGGTTGTTCTTGTCTAGGCTCTGGCAGCCCCAGCTTTGTCCAGAAGGTTGTCCAGAAGGATGTCCGGAAGAACATTCAGCTATCCGGTATAATAAACATATTAGTTCTTTAATTTATATGATTGTTTTCTTCAATATATGTTTTAAATTAATTTTATTGGGGTGACATTGGTTAATGAGATTATATGAATTTCAAGTGTACAATTCTATGATACATCATCTGTATATTGCATTGTGTGCCCATCACCAAAGTCAAATCTCCATATATTTGATCTCCTTTACTCTTTACTGGCCCTACCATCCCCCTTCCTTCTTGCAACCACCATGCTATCTGTGTCTATGAGGGTTTTTTGTTTGTTTGTTTGTTTGTTTGTTTTAATCCTCACCTGAGGATATGTTTTTCATTGATTTTAGAGAAGAGGAGAAATAGAAAGAGAGACAGAGAGAGACAGAAACATGGATGTGAGAGAAAAACATCATTGGTTGCCTCTCATAAGCATTCCACCTTTCAGTGTATGGGATGGTGCTCCAACCAACTGAAGCACACAAGCCAGGGCTGGCTATGAGTTTTTGTTTGTTTTTCTTGTTTGTTCATTTGTTGCTTTCAGTTTTATATCCCTCATATGAGTGAAATCATATGGTTCTTAATTTTTTCTGTCTGACTTATTTCACTTAGCATGATGTTCTCAAGACTATCTTCAGTGTCTTAAATTTTAAGTGTATTTTTTAACTTTGCTATTAGTTATGAAGTATGTAAGTTCCAATCTTAGCAATAAAGCAGGAAGTGATATCGGTCACAATACATTTTTACTAAGGATAATCTGCTCTTCCAAATTCTAGATGAGATTAATTTCTTATCATAAACTAGGGGAGGAATGTCAGTATTAGAACTGATTATTTTTTATTTGGATTATTAACTTTTAAGAGCATTAAACACTTAATTAATACCTAAGTATGTGCCAGACAACATATAAGCAACCACCATACATGACTAAGTTGTTTAATGACACAATAGCAATGAAAATGTCTTAATTAAAGTATATGTCCAATGTTCAGTATTGTTTATGATACATAAGCCTAGTTTATTGCATATTTTAAATGAATGAAGATGTGAAGGATATATAACCTAATCAATATTATTCTTTATTTATAAATATTATGTATAATTTTGAGCTTATGCCAGTATTTTGTGAGCCTAAGTAAAATATATCTGTACAGAGAGATTTAACAGATTTATCGATAGTATTCTTATTCTTCTATGATATTATTTTCTAATATTAGAGTTAACCTATTGCTTTCAGTAATTTAAACTTATATTTTAATTAACCAACCATATTAAATTCTTAAATAGGATCTTTCTCCTTTTTCTGTTTTCAAACATTGAAGAGGTATTGCCAAATTTTAGAATTCCTAGTTTAAAGCCTATTTTAATTATATCCTTTTTTTTACCCAATACCACCTTTTTATTTATACTGAGCATCTATTTTAAATATGAGAATAAATATGCTATCATATTTGAATTTTGATATAAATATTATTGGATATATTTTGAGTTGTAATTTTCTTATAGCATGTTGTGTTATGTTGCTTTTCTTAATAAACACATATTTGCCGAAACCGGTTTGGCTCAGTGGATAGAGCGTCGGCCTGCGGACTGAAGGGTCCCGGGTTCGATTCCGGTCAGGGGCATGTACCTGGGTTGCGGGCACATCCCCAGTATGAGATGTGCAGGAGGCAGCTGATCGATGTTTCTCTCTCATCGATGTTTCTGGCTCTCTATCTCTCTCCCTTCCTCTCTGTAAAAAATCAATAAAATATATTTTTTTAAAAAAATAAATAAACACATATTTTAAGCTGGACTAAACTATGTGCAGGTCTCTCATTTTGAAAAATCTATTTAAAAAATAAATTTGACTTAGCTTATATCCTCTGATAATTCATATATGATAGAAATAAAAATCTTATTCCTAGTGATTTTCTGTCATTCTTAATAAAACATAATTGAATAAATTCAACACTTTTGAAGGTCAATTATATTTTGAACACTATAGGCAACAGTCTGCATTTTTATTTTCATTACCATTCTCTTGCATATTTAAAAGTGTATATTTAAAATGGTGTATGCATTTTAACTCTAATGGAGAGAATTATAAAATTCTAAATTACTGAAACAATGTTCTCTACATTACCTTGTTTTTTAATTTTCTTGGTGACCATGCTTCTGGAATGTCGACATTGAATTGTCAGATTAATTCACTTAGGCATTCCAAGTGCGATGGATCTTTAAGGGTGAACTATTTTTGAAACACTAAAAGTAATTTAATTGACTATTTTAAAATGTGAAAAACATCTTAAATTGTCAATTTAATCATTTATGATAAGTTTCAGAACTTAAAAAAAGTTCCCAATAAGATTATACGGCACCTTTCCACAATTTAACAAATGTAAAAGCCTCTGTTCAATTTCATACTGATGACATGCATTTTCTGGCTAGATTTAAGAACTGTATTTGAATAGATGTCATTAACATTCTTGTTTGTTAAATGCAGTAGTAAATATGAGACTTAGAGTGATGGTTGTATCTGAAAAACGACTAAAGTAGCAAATGTAGATGTAATACGTATTATTTTTTACTTGCCTGGACTTAATATTTAAATAACTCATGTTAGCCAGCTTTTGTTAAGTTTCTACTATGTCATTTAGACCTTGAGTACACAAATGCACTATTCTCACCAATAAATGCTGATAAGCATGTACATAATACAAGGGACTATGTTATATATGATGAAAATCCGATGAACAGACTCCATAGTCCAGAATGTTTGTATGAGTTGGGAGCAGATGAGAATTCATACCCATAAAATTATGACAGAATTTTGCTATCTGCAAAGAGAGACACTAAGTAAATGATTCAAAGTTCCAAAGGATATGAAAAGAAAAAATGTGTAACCATGTGGCTCAGCACAAGCATCATGTACAAGGTAGCACTTAAAATTTGCCAGGAAGCATGCATAGAATAACAATTACTAAAAATAATGTCCTTCCTTCCAGAGCATGCCAAATAGTCTAATGAAACATGTCAATGTAGCATGCAGTTTTCCTCCTGCTTCTTGCCGAACTTAAATAGACTTGCATAGTATTTTCCAAATAATATGTAGGTAATGTGCAAGTGACACACTTAAACAATGTTGCTCTTGTTATGATTAAAATGTAAAAAGTCAATGTTTGCTCCTTTTGATGATTACTTGTTTATTTGTCTCCCCAAATATCTTGTATCTTCAGGCTGTGGAGGACAATTGTTATTTTCTCACCACCATGCAAACAGTCCTTGCCACAGTGCTTGACAGAAAGAGTGCAAAAATGTTTTTCCTGCAATATTCAGAGGCAGATAGAGAAGTTCCTCAAGTGCAAGACATTACAAGGAGGTTAGTGTGGCTGGAGATAGTGAGTGTTGGAGACTACGTTTGAAGCTTTTCTTACATAGTATGTGGACATATGTAGGCTATGCTAGCATTTTGTAGTAAAATTAACTAGAATTTCGCAAAACAAGACTTGATCAAATGCTGCTGAGAAGTATGGCAACAGAGAACTAACTTCAATCTTAACAAAAGCAGTTTTAGTTGAGTACTTTCAGAGGAGTGGAGTGTGTCAGTGTGTGATTTAAAATGAGCTAGAGATACATGTATGGAAAATAATTTAATAAATTGTGTTCTGAAGGAGAACAAAGCTCTTGGTAGCTACAGGGAGACTTAGATCAAGTAAGATTGATAGTTATGCTGTTGTTCTTTGTTTTGTTTCGCTTTGTTTTCATTGCAAAGTTTTGGAAAATTGTATTGGGCTCATGTGAATGACTGACTGACTAGGTGTGTATATGGGAGGGAGGGAAAGAGGAAGGGGGTAAGAGAGAAAGAGAGAGAGAGAGAGAGAGGATGCAAAAAATATAATAGACACGACGTGGAAGATTACACTCAGATGACAGATATGGGGTTCCTAGTTAAAGTTCAAATAAAGATGGGAGCAAAGATTTAACAGGAAGAGAGATAAAGAGGGTAGGTATAAGTGTATATATGTTTGGAGATTTGGTGGTAGAAAATAATGAAGTTCATCTCTTATGCCTTCTGTTTTCTCAGCACACAGGCAAGTATACCAGCTAGGCGTCACAA
Source organism: Myotis lucifugus (assembly GCF_000147115.1). NCBI lineage: Eukaryota > Metazoa > Chordata > Mammalia > Chiroptera > Vespertilionidae > Myotis > Myotis lucifugus. The sequence continues at coordinate 1,307,396 of NW_005871207.1, read as the reverse complement.
AGGAACAGAGGTTATAAGGATTTAGAAGAAAGAGGTGAAGTTACTAAATAATCACGTTGATACTAGGAGCTAAAGTTAACTGAAGTTAATAATCATGTTGAGGCTAGGAACTGAAGTTAACGAAGAAAGTTATACTAAGATTGTCTAGAAGCATCATATATCCCATTTGGATTTGGGACCATGATTGGAATGCAATTAAAAATTATGGTTTTGTCATATTTTGTATTGGATTGCATTGAACTCCACAGTTTTGCTCTCTATAAAAATACTTGGATTTCTTCAGCTAACCTCAAATTAAACAATTCTTTAAACATAATCATTTCCTTCCCCACACACATTTTATATCTAGTGTTTTCTATGAGAAAATGGCACCACTTTTTCCTGTGCAGTTTAAGCCAACTACTTTGGAGTCATGAGGTTTCTTCCTCACTTATCTGACCCATTAAATACACCATGAAATCTTGTTTATTTCACTTCATACTTCCCTCCTGAATTCACTTTTATCTCTGGCCACTAGAACCACTCTTGTCATGCAACAGAGCACTTTTTTGGATCAATGCAATAGAAACAAAATGGCCAATTGCCTCTATCTATGCTCGTCTCCAATCTGTTCCCCATACTTCTGTGAAATGGTCTCCTTAACACCACTTTGGTCTTATTATTCCCCTGCTCATTTTTATTCTTTCATGAAAATCCCAAGTCACAACTGTAAGGTGTTTATAACCTGGTGTCTCTTTTCCTGTCTGACTTTAACTCCGTCACTTGATTCCTATTATCTGCCTGATCAATTCTTTAACTTCCTCCATCTCCCTGTTTATTCTCCACTTCTTTTGGTCCTATGGAAGGATTTCCCCCTCTATACTGCAATACTCAATTGGATAATATTACTAATCTTTTACAACTCAGCAGAGATTCAGCTTCCATGGAAAAGTCTTCGTTGACATCCCAGTCTAAACTAGGTGTTGATGTTCACTCTCATAGCTCTCATTCCTAGTGTTATCATGTGTATAATTACTTATGAAATGCCTTTAAGACTCATAAAGTCAGGCCTATTTCTATCTTGTTTATTTCTGTACCCCAGTACCAAGAAAAAATGTCTTCTTACCACACATGCTGAAAGAATTTTGTTAGACTATTAAACAGAAAGATATATTTATCAACATTTTAGTCACATTTATATTGTTTCCTAAAGTTCCCATGGAGGATTGAATAGCAGTTTTACACATACCATATAAAGTTATTAAGTTAAAAGTCTCTCATTAAAAATAAAAAATGACTTTTGTTTAATGAATGATAAGTAAATTTCAAATTTGCACAATAAGTGGATTGGCACTTCATGTCTTTGAAAGCAAATAGTGTTTAAAGTGGGAATAAAAGGATAAAAGAGGAAAATTGGATAACTTACCTAAGGATAGTACTGGCTGCTACAGCAATCCTATTATAAGAAAAATAATATTTTAAATCTTCTCCTAATCACTTAACTACAAGAATGCCCTTAATACTATCAAAAAGCTCTTATCTTTCCAATACCTTCACATTCTCTCTGAATTTATAAGAGCATTAAGGCTTTACTATCACTATAATTAGACCTACTGGAAAAAGTACCTTCTTATTTTTGTCAGGTCCTGATTATTCAGTGGTGGCAGAACACCTTAGCATGGATTACTAAAATCCCAGATCAATTATGGCACTTGCTACTTAGCCCCAATTAATTATGTCTATCAACATTTTTTATTGAAATGCAAGTTTGCCTTTGAGCTTAACAAATGGTCATTATTCATGAATAAAAGCTTTTAAATGTATATATATATATGTATATGTATACAGTTAATTTTAATAATAGAAAAATATAGATGGTTTTTAGCTTAAGTAAACTAAGCCATAAAAAAACCCAAACCATGAGCTTGGTATCTGTTGGTCTTCAAATGGCTCACACTGAGCAGCTGGAATATTGAAATTTGACTTTATTAGCCACTGAGAAAGAAGAAAAACACACAAGTTTAGGGAATGCACAGAATGAAAAGATTTACTTCATTAGCACTTATTTACCTGACCACCAACTTAGAAATGTCAACAAAAATATCAGGGAACATTATCTTTATGTGATTCCAAATAGTTCAATCTTTATGCCATTCCAGTCATTCATTTATGCATTATATAACAATTTATGAACACCTACTGTGGTCAAACACTGTGATAAGTATTGTGAATGAGACACATTTTCTACCTTTCATAGATAATTATAATTTGTATAAGCATGACCGATATTAGAATAGCTGCATGTTGAACTGAAAAAGAAAATTCTAAAATGGAGTAAAAGGTAAAACAAATGCCTAAAATCTACCTCCTTCAGAAAGCAATGCAATGTGAATAATGCACCAATTCATTCATGCATCCTCCCCAATCTAACAGAATTTTAAGGCACCCACTGATTAATTAATTTAATAAAAAAATTTTGAGCACCTACTATGTACCATACCATTTTATGAGCATAGTGGCAAATTTGCATTTCTTTAACGTGTGATATAGTAATGGAGAAAATGAAAATTATATTCAAAGCACTACTTCAGTTTTAAATGCAAACAAGTATTTACTGCCCGTTATAATTTCTTATAAGCTCCTGTAGCATAAAAAAATCATTAAATATATAAAACATTTTAAACATGTTTAATTTAAAGATTTAACGTACATATTTGATTCTCTGAATGAATAGCCTGGTATTTATTATTCAGAAGCTTATTTAAAAATTAAAATTACTGCAAAGATTGTGCTATATGTAACCTGTGTATAGTCGTCAAAATAATGACATGATTCACAAAACAAACCCTGCATCTGTTCCAGGGAAAAGCTTAGTCTCTTATTTCTTTTGACAGTGTGCAGACCTGGGTTCTTCAAAGCCTCACCTCACAACCAGAGCTGCAGCAAATGTCCACCTCACAGTTACAGCCAGGAGGAAGCTTCCACCTCTTGTGTCTGTGAAAAGGATTATTTCAGGAGGGAGTCTGATCCACCCACAATGGCATGCACAAGTAAGGAAACCCACGGATATTTGGTGATGCTCACTTTCACCAGTTTGAAGAGAGAGCACGGTGGAGCCTGTTCCATTCTATTACCATTTCCCCTCCAACAGGAATAGCGTTGAATCTTCCAATATAGGTGTTCACCACATTTCAGTCTTCTTGCGTAAGCATTGAAAACGTTGAGGCTCATTTCTCACTCACTGTGAGAAGCATCCATTCTCCCGAATTTCAATGTCGACATCTAAGACACAGACGTAGAATTTTGCCCTTTATTTTGTGAGTTCCCTTAGTGGCAGCCAAACATGACTTTGATCAACCCACTTCCCCGTTCATGGTACATGTTCTTCTTCTTCTTCTTCCAAGCCAGCTTTCTAACCACCTAAACATGCAGTCGATGCCACTTTCACTTTTTGTTCTAACTGGCACCACTAAGCTGCAAAGGCCAATGAGGTCATTTATAGTAGAAGACAGGGAATATTACAAGGATGTGGATAACTAACTGGGTGTTGGAGAATCGGTTTTAAAGGCCAAATATAAGAGAAATTATTTAGCTAGGATTTTCAAGCAGTTGCAGTGTTTCTTAGGATTGAGTTTCCTTAACTATTATTAATTATATGATCAGATAACCATATAATTAGAATGATGAATATTAAACACCTAATTTCAACATTAGCAGTGAATGGATTCACATCCATCAATGATTCTGGTGATTTTGTTTTTCTAGTGTTCCGTATATATTTCTGGGAAGAAAACAAATGTATGTATTTGTTTGCTTCATGACAATACTTTTCTAGTTTTTCACATTCATGTTCTCTATAGCGAATAAAAAAAAAAATGAAAGAGAAGAAAAGTGGATCCCTTCTCTTCATAACAGTTAATTTTCATGGCCTGCCTTGTTTTAAGTATTTTAGATTCCATTACATTGTAACTTCTCTCACAGACGATGACAGATTTTTGAAACTTAGTTTCATTAGTATTAAATATAAAAAGTCATACCATACCTTTAATTAAATAATCACAAACTGAAATTTTATCTGCATTTCAGTGCAGTGAAACATATATTCACAGTTCCTCAAATTATTGATATTGGTTAGCTTTGCATTGCTAAAGATCATTCTTTTATCACCAGACCGATAATTTTATGGGTTAAGTGATTACTAATTATAAATTATTCCCTTTCACATGAGTAAATGGCATTATTCCATACACTTTTAGGAGACTAAATTTTAATGGAAGAAATATAAACTATGTTTGAATGTGGTGCATTTTGGTTGCGGTGGAGGTTATTTTGATTATTCAGAGCAAATAGTTCCCCAAATAGTAGGGAAACTGTTGGGTAGACAACAGAATGGTAAATTAGAGAGAGAAAACCATGTCTTGAGATACTTTTAAAAATCGTAATTTTCTAGTATAATTTTCTTTAAGTGGTCCAGGCATGATCTTTCTTCTTCTTAGCACAAATGTGAGCCTCCATTCTATAAACTTGTTAGATCGGGGGGTGGAGAGACCCTGTGCTCTGGTGGCGAGGGCTTCTTAGCACTTAGGACCTGAGGCTTCATATTTTCTCTGTCTCCAGGTGTGCGAAATTCTAACACTGTCTCAAAACAACACCAATTTGTATGCATTTCTCAAAAAGACTGTTGGGACTTGTGTAGACAGTTTTACAAATATATATTCTGTGAGTGTGTGTGTTCTCTTTTACAAAGACCGCATATGCAGATGGCTTGATTGATGTTAAGATGAGAATCTAGAATTTTGGCTCTTTGGAGTTAAATTAATAGTTCAATTCCTTTTAATATTATTTATATATATATATATATAATTTGGAAAACAAAATGTAATAAACCTAGAGGAAAATAAAATCAAACTAAAATAAAGATTCTAATGAATCTCCTTAAATCAAGGGTACGTCTCACAGTTCTACTTTGGTTCATACATCGCATATATAAATGGCCAGTGGAATTTCATTACAGTATTTTTAGGTGCAAGTCTGTCTGAGCTTCTACTTTTTACTTATATTTTAGGACTTCACTTAAATTTGAATCTCATTTTAACTTTAAATTTGAGTTTCAGATGAGCCCCCACCCAAATATTGAGGGGCTGTTAGTAGCAGAGTCAGAAGAAAAGGAAGAATCAGATTTAGAGAAAAGGTGTTACATGTGCGTGCATTCTAGTTGGTAGGAAAAAAATCCCAGAAGTCTGGTATCTTTCTGAACAGATATTTTTCAGGTATTTTTTTTACCACTTTCTTAGAAGGAAACTTATAACATTTGATTTTTACTTACATTTTTCTCCATAATTTCCATTATTAAATATTAAATAAGTTATAGTAAACAATAATACTTGTAGGTTCATCTTAAGTACTTGCTTCAATTTAAAAGTGATTCTATATACAAGTGTGTAAAACTGTACACATGGAAAAATTCACAGGGTTCAACTATAAATGTTGCTGGGGATTGTTTTGCCAAAAAGGGCAACTCTTTGATTATAGACTCCTTTAATTTAAATAATATTTTGTAAATATTAAGTAACTTTCCTATTACTTTTAAATTTAGGTCTTAGCAGTAATGACTTTATAAATTTTAGGTAGAAACTAATATGAATCCCTATGTTTAGAACAGACAGTGCATATTAATATAACTATGTCATCTTAAATTTGCTTAATTTTTGCTTATGAACCATTCAACTACCACCATAGTCTATTTTATTTCCTGTCAGGAAATCTTTACTAATCAAGTCTGAAACAAATATAAATTTACTTTCTCTTTGAGAACATCTGATCACATAACAGTAACAGCTGACTGAAATTTTAGCTCTAAGTATATCAACTATAACATTAGACATTATGCCATCAATTTTTAAAGGACTTTTTTATTTAGACCATTTTTAGCTTATAGCAAAATTCAGAAGGATTCAAAGATCTGCCATATAGTTCCTGTCTACACACATGCATAGCCTCCCCCATGATCAACTTTCCCCACCAAAGGGGTATACATTTCTTGTAATTATGTGTAATCAATTTTAGTTCTCTTTGGTGTGCTAATTAGTTTTAGAAATATGTAAATATACAAATAGGTGCTATTTATTATTTATTGATAAATTTGTTCTGCTAATCCTTCAAGATCTAAAGAATACTTTTATTCTTCCTATTGTAGATTTGTGAATTAATTTACAAATAAAACTTATTTTCCCAATTAAGTAAAATCCATAGTTTGCAGAAAGCCATCATCTTAAAGCAATATCAAAAATTTAAAAAAACTTTATTATAATATTGTAATATTGACCAACTACTTAAATTCTAGTGTTTTATTGAAGTTGAAGGAAGGTTTCAAATTCTGTTGTTGAATTATGAGTAGATAGCCAATCTATTTTAAGGTAAGCTAAGGCTATTTTTTACTTGCTGCAGAATTTTTATTCAAGAGTCACATTGAAAAATCCAGTTTGTATCTGTGCTTAGTCTTGGTAAGCCCTCCTGTTTGCTTCCTAGGTTTTAGGGACAATTTTAGTGAGGAAGTAATTAGTTCAATCCTAAGAAGGAAGTAATTAGTTCAATCCTAAGGAGGTATTTGATAAAAGACTTGTGATTTTTAAATATTTTTTCATCTAACTATTTTTACATGTATAATTATATACCATAATTATTTACATACACACTAGGCAAAATATCTGCTTTAGTCGAACTAGTGTTACAACAATTCCAAGATAAATTATTTCTACAGTGTATACAATCCAGTATTGTGCCTATAAAACTATAACAAGATTTTCCAAAGATTATTTCAAATGATGACTCTTTGATTCTCCCTATTTAAAAAATAAATAAATGGAAATCTATTTTTTCTCCTTCAGACCAGGGATATGTGCAGTAAAGATGCCTATCTTAAAATATGTTTCTCTCACTTTACTTTGCAAACCAGGACCCCCCTCCGCTCCTCGGAATGCCATCTCAAATGTTAATGAAACTAGTGTCTTTCTGGAATGGATTCCTCCTGCTGACACTGGTGGAAGGAAAGATGTGTCATATTATATTGCATGCAAGAAGTGCGTCTCCCATGCAGGTGTGTGTGACGAGTGTGGAGGTCATGTCAGGTACCTCCCCCAGCAAATCGGCCTGAAAAACACCTCTGTCATGATGGTGGATCTGCTCGCTCACACAAACTATACCTTTGAGATTGAGGCAGTGAATGGAGTGTCCGACTTGAGCCCAGGAGCCCGGCAGTATGTGTCTGTAAATGTAACCACAAACCAAGCAGGTAAGTGTGATGTCCCACCAACTACTGTACCTTAGGCCGAGCTCTGTCCATGGTCTCCGCAGCTGAGGGCTAAGTTGCCTGAGATCTGTGAGAACGTCTCATGAGTCAGAGGGCTAGGACTTGAAGTAGAATGCATCTCAAGATGCTTCTTTTAGTTTTAAGCAAATAAAGGCTAAGGCTTTCTTAGCAGACACATTCATGGACAGACAAAAAAAGATTTTTTAATTGAATTTTTCATTAAAAATACATTTCTGGCTCAAATCCACTGATAGCAGAAATTTTTGTCTCAATTTCATGCAGTGCTAGTTCAATTTACATTTTGTTTTGTTTTGTGTACTTCAAGTGTTTTAATTTATTATTTTAACATGTAATCAGGCCGGGTTTAGTTGCTTGTTTGTTCATTTGTTTGTTTGGCACCACAGCTGATATTTCTTTCCAGATTGAAAAAGTATTTTCTTATTATTTCTATTATTATAACAAGTATGGGAAATGAATTTTTTAATAAATCCACTTATCAAGAATTAGAATAACTATGAACTATGTACAACCACATGAAAACACATCTATCTTCTATATGAAGATCTTAGAACCACTAGGTAGTAATTATCAGTAATGAATACAGTTCTGCTTGAGATTCTAATTTCCCTATATTTTCACCTCAAATATTCACTTTTAAAGAAACACAAAAAGCTTCTTTCTGATAAAATAAGAACCAAAGATGAATTATGGCTGGATTAATAATTCAACTTATTATCTGGCAATAATCATTCAAAGCTTGTAAATAATTTATAACCTGCTTTTGCCAACAATAGGTATGTGGGGGTAGGGGTGGCATTAAAAGCCAACACATTGTATGTAACTTTCCTCTATCCCCTGGCCACATCTCTTAGTTGAAGGGAATAATCTTGTCACTTCATTAGTACCTCAGGTGGACTTTTGTCTGTGTGGACTTCTTGCCAAGAGTACTCTGAAATAGAATGTGGTTGAATGTAATTGGACTTAGTCATGTAATATTAGCACAAGATTGTAGTTTGTGGAATGACTGAGTTGATAGAGAATGCTGATGGTAATCAAGTCTTGGCCAAAATCATTTGAATTGTTGGATATATCAAGTCAATCAAGTAGCTATTACTTAAGATAAGAAAATGTATGCAGTTGAGTTCACAGTACTTCTGGTTGATAAAACTGAGGAAAACATTCACGAGTATCCAGATGGTCTGAAGGTATTTAAGTAATTCACTAAGAATCTAAAGAACATTGTAGATGTTTTATCCATGTTGAATACATTTCACAGAATATTTTTTTTATTCTGTGAGACAAAACTTTGCACACATTTATGCTACATTTCTCAGTGAATTTATATTTTTCTCTATTTACTCTTTAACTTAAGGTAGAACTAAAAAAATTCTAAAGAGCTAGACAGGTATAGTGAAAATCAAGTTTTCCTTCAGCATTGACTCAGCTGTCAGCAATACCAATATATGTCGATTTTTCATCACAGTAGCTAAATGACACATGTGTTCAGTAAATGTAAACCTTCTTCCCACATCAGAAAAATACTGGCTTTAAACGTGTGATTTCAGGCTTTCTGTGCAACATCTTTCAACTTAGCTCTACTGTGAATCTTTCATTAACATGTTGAAAGCATATTGAACAATCACTAGGAGCTCTATTTCTTTGGGAGAACATTCTCTAGCTTGTATTAACCTTAACTTCTTTGAAAGATAGAAAGATATTTCTCTGATAAACTAGGTGTAGAAAATGATTGTTTATTTTTTAAATGATGTGCTTAATAAATATTTGCTCTAATTATATGTACTTTTTTTTTACTTGCTATTCAAACTGTAAAGTGTGTGTTTTTTGAACTATAAATACAAAGAAAGAATAATTTTCATCCAGCTATTCAAGGCATAGTTATTATGTAAAACAAACATTTGTATTCAGAGGAAAATTATGTTGACTTTTGCTTTTTTCCAAGTTCTCAGGGTATGTATACTGTAAAATTTTGCAAACCTACCAAAACAAAAAGCAAAATAGGATGATATTTCTCAATATCTGACTTTCTAGACCACCCAAGTCTCAATTTCCACAAAAATTATTGATTTCAAGTAGCTCCTAAAAAGTCTTAGATTTAAAGTTACCTTTGCTAAACATTTATCAAGTATCGACATTATGCAAAGTGGGCTGTGGCAATTCATTTTTAAAGCCTGAATATTTTATTTTTTAAACTTATTGTTTATACTATAACAGAGGTCCCATTTCCCCCAACTCCCCCCTTTTACTACCTCCACCCATCCCTCAACCCCCCCTCCCGCCCCCTTCCACTCTGGCCATCATCATACTGTTGTCTGTGTCTATGGGTTATGCATATATGTTCTTTGGCTATCCCTTCACTTTCTTTCATCCTCATATAGTGGTTTTTTAAAATCTTTATTGTTGATAAAATTACAAGTATCCCCCTTTTTCCCCCCATTACCCCTCCACCCAGTTTCCATCCCACCCCAGGCCTTCAGCACCCTATTGTCTGTCATAGGTAATGCATATATGCATATAAGTTATTTAGTTAATCCCTTACCCCTCTTCCTCCCTTCCCTCTGAGATGCATCAGTATGTTCCATGTTTCCATATCTCTGGTTCTATTTTGCTAGTATCCATCAGTTTATTTTGTTTATTAGATTCCTTGTTCATTTATTTTGATTTTTAGATTTGATTATTGATAGATATGTATTTATTGCCATTTTATTGTTCATATTTCTTCTTCTCCTCCTCCTCCTCCTCCTCCTCCTCCTCCTCCTCCTTCTTCTTCTTCTTCTTCTTCTTCTTCTTCTTCTTCTTCTTCTTCTTCTTCTAGAATGCCCTTTAACATTTCATGTAATACAGGTCTGTGGTGATGAGCTAATTTAGCTTTTCCTTAGCTGTGAAGCTCTTTATCTGACCTTCAATTCTAAGTGATAGCTTTGCTGGGTAGAGTAATCTTGGTTGTAGGTCCTTGCTATTTATAACTTTGACTATTACTTGCCACTCCCTAGCTTTGCTGGGTAGAGTAATCTTGGTTGTAGGTCCTTGCTATTTATAACTTTGACTATTACTTGCCACTCCCTCCTAGCCTGCAAAGTTTCTGTTGAAAAATCAACTGACAGTCATATGGGTGCTCCCTTGTAGGTAACTGCTTTTCTTTTGCTACTTTTAAGATTCTCTCTTTGTCTTTAACTTTTGACATTTTAATTATGATGTGTCTTGGTATGGATCTATTTGGTTTCCTCTCATTTGGGACTCTCTGTACTTCCAGTAACTAAATGACACATGTTTTTTGTCATTTAGTTAGGGGAAGTTTTCTGTCATTATTTCTTCAAATAGGTTTTCAATATCTTGCTATCTCTCTTCTCCTTCTGGCACAACTATAATGCGAATGTTGCTACCCTTGAGGTTGTCCCCGAGGTTCCTTACACTATCTTCATATTTTTGAAAATTTTTTTCTTTTTGTTCTTCTGATTGGGTGTCTTTTTTCCTCATATTCCAAATAGTTGATTTGGTTCTCAGCATCTTCTACTCTACTGTTGAATCCCTGTAAATTATTCTTTATTTCAGTTAGTGAATGCTTAATTTTTGACTGGTCCTTTTTCATGTCTTTGATGTTCTCACTAAGTCTCTTGAAGCTCTCATTAATATCCTTGAGCATTCTTATAACCATTGTTTTGAACTAGATATAAGCAAGTTATATCTAGTAACTTGCTTGCTTCTATTTCATTTAGTTCTTTTTCCAGAGATTTCTTCTGTTCTCTCATTTGTGACATGTTTTTCTGTCTCTGCATTTTGGCTACTTCCTTGTGTTTGTTTTATGTATTAAGTAGAGTTGCTATGTCTCCCAGAATTGGTAGAGGACCAGCTGTAACTACAGCAGAAGAGCTACTGTGTAGGAGACACCCCTTTGTAGCAGGACTTGCTTCAGTGGGATTTTGGTGCTCACTGAGTCTTCCCCTTGCATTTGTCACTTGTGGATGTATAGAGTTGCAATTTGGTACAGTCTGAAGCTGTCCACCGGGTGAACTGGCTCTGTGGCTTCACAGGAATTGCAAAGTCAGTCATTGCTTGAGGCTACCCAGCAGGAGCTACATAGATATCTGCAGATGGCTGCTACTTGTATTGGGCTTACAAGTTCCCAGGAGAGGCCAAGCTATAAAGCAAGGCTAGTGCCAGGCCTTGGGTCTCTTACTGACAGATATGGGGGCATGTTGGCTTCAGCTGCTACTTGTTTGAGAGACTTTAACCCCTAGAGTGCCGGGGAGCGCAATCGCGCTCCTCCTGTCTTTCACCAAAAGTGCAGGGAGCACTATCAAAGCTTCGAAATGGCGTCCAGTTCTAAGTCTGCTTTTATTAGTGATGATGATATTGCTAAATATGTCAATGTAGTAAAGGTTTCCTTAAGTTTTTGAATATGTAACTTCATTTACTTGTGATTCATAATTTTTTTCCTAAACTGCTGTAAAATCAGCAAAAATGCCTTGGTAATTTTAGCATAGTTCCTAGGATATTGGTTGGCACTCAAAGGGTTAAGAAAGTCTGAAACCTGAGCCAGGACAGGCCATTCATATGGAAAAGCTATTGCATACAGCATGGGTGGGGATGAAAATTGTGTGGAGTCTCAGGGAATCACCAGGGTTGAGTGATCAGTGTGAGCCAGGTTGATGGAGCCTCGGATATTATCTCTGCCAGTCAGCTCTGAAACCAGGGAGATCTCAGCATAAGAACAATGAATCTTGTGAGCATCCCCTCTGGAAAAATCCACCCTGGAGTTTTTGCCCTGAATCCGCACAATCCAGTTCCTCCCCATACATGCCTGGATCCACCCAAGCCACTGCCTCAGTGTTGGAGCTCAGAGGGAGTGAGTCCGAGTAAGTCCTTGCACTGGCCCTTAAAGAGGAACTGCTCCTTGCTCCTTAAGTGAGGACTTCCATTCAGCCAGATTTCAGGCAGTTCTGAATGATGATTATTCTGTATGTTGATTGTAGTTTTGATGTGATTGTGGGAAGCAGTGAGTATGGCGTTTACCTACCCCACTATCTTTGTTTTCACTAGCCTGAATATTTTAAAACATGAAATTGAAGAGAATTATCTGTGTCATGTGTGCATTTTATATAAAACTTCTTTAGCAGATTTTAACTTCAACTTCAATCTCCTCTAAGGATTATATATATATATATATATATATATATATATATATATATGCATTTCTTTCTTGGTTTGTTTCACATTTGTAATTTGTTCTGGCATTTTCTTATTAATTTACTTTTTGTGGCATCAATGCATGTATGAACTGTTCAGATTCAAAATTATATTCAGAAAAATAAAACAAGAAAAAGCATTGATTTTTTACTTTTAAATATTTCTTTCTTTATTTTATTTTATTTTTTATTTATTTATTTATTTATTTATTTATTATTGCAGTTTGCATTCAGTATTATTCTGTGTTAGTTTCAGATGTACAATAAAGTGGTTAGAAAACCATGCACTTTATAGTGTGGTCCTCCCATTGCTCCAAATATTCACTGGGCCTCATACATAGTTATAACAATATTATTGACTCTATTCCCTATGCTATAATCTACATCTCTGTGACTATTCTGTTATTACCAATGTATAATTCTCAATCCCTTCACCTCGTCCTCTAGCCCTACCTCTCCTCTGACAACTGTCAGTCTATTCTCTGTGTCTATGAGTCTGTTCTATTTTGTTTATTTATTTTTTCACCCCAATAAGTTCAATAAGAAATAATCTAAAAATATATAAAAATGTTAGTAGTGAGTAATTTCATAAATCTTGAAAAATAAAAATCTAATTTAACATTTCTATTTCAGTATGTCATTTAATGCCTTCTTCTACAACAGAAAAAGGTATCCCCAGTATCTGAACTTTATTTATCTAAGGTGACCTTTCAGTCCAGATTTTGATCAACTAATAGAAGAAGCATGTAGCACCTGTGCCAACTACCTGGAGAAGCACATTGAATCTAGAGTCTCTAATCATGTGTTTATACGAGCTTGAAGTAAATTGTTTCTCACTTCTATGTAAGGAACACGTAAAATACATTTTCACACTTATTTCCAATGCTTCTGCAAATTTAAGTTATAGAATTTTGGAAGTCTCATATTCAAGAAGCTTCTTGCCTGTAGTAGTGATCAGATAATTGGCTGTTGAGATCTTGAGTTCAGATAGAGCAATAGGTTTGGGCAGGAAGAAAATTGCTTCCTTCTATCAGTTAATGGTCTTTGATAAGGCGTATATTTGGTATTGACAAAACAAAGGGACAGCTTCCTCATTCAGTTATGGAAAAGCTCAATTCAAAGCAAGACATGTTTTAGAAGTTGAGAATATTTTGAGTCATCTGAATTCTCATACCTAACCCTACTCCAGTGTTCAGGTTTTCACTTCTTTCCAATCAATGACCTCATTTTCTTAGAAGGAATGGCAGTAAATTAAATCTTTGTAATTCAGGAATTCTGTGGACTAAGACTTGGATTTTGATGTCTGGCTCTGTCATTCTTCCCACTGTAAGAGCATATGAGATATTTATGGAATGGATCTCAATAGGATTTTAGCTGAAAATTCAAACTTTGAGCTGTTTATTTCTTTAAATTCTGTAATGCAGTTAGACACAGCGAATCCTTCTCATATTTCTTGTATTTCTCATGTGTTTATAGTTTAAAACAAGTGGAATTTGGTAAGAAAAATAATATCTTCAAGAATCATTTTATTTGACCACAGGTGATGAGACACATGCCATTCTCTGCCAAGCCTTGTTAGATTACTATCCTTTAATATTAAATAGAACCTTGCTATAGTGAAAGACAGTTAATCAAATCACTGGTATTTTATCCCCATTCTTTTAAAAAACTGTTGCCTATAACACTTCCCTATAAGAACATTTTGTTTGTTTTTAATGTCTCTTATCTTAGTTGCAAATAAAATCTACTCTTGCTACTTTAAATGGAAAAGGCCTTCAATAGAGTATATTAAGTGGCTCATACAATCATTGAGAAGAATAGATTCAAAAATTAGAAGCTAAGTTTCCAGGAGAAATGCCCAATAGTCAACTACAGATCTGCTCTGATGAAAAAAAACATTGCCACAACAGTTGCCAAACAATAAATGACAGGTACTTGACTTTATTGCAATAGCTTCTGCCACAAGTAACATTGCTACTTCAGAATTTCACACTTGAAAGTCCTGAAAGATCTTCATGTTTTGCTGCCATTTTCACCAGAAGAAGGCAAGAACTGAGACCTTCCCAAGAGCCTGATTCCTTAAGTTGCTTATTTGAAACCATATCTTGCCTGGGCAAGTCAGTTTGGTGAATCCAAAGCCAAATGCCTCTGTCCTAGCAGAAAGGGAACCTGGAGTTTTAGGAGTTCTGATTTCTGTGTTGGCAGGAAAAGGTTCACCACACGCGTTTTATAAATAAAGTGACATTCAATTGAAGATATATGCCAATAACTTTTTTCAGCTATGAATGAAAATTTCTACATATAATTTTTAAATGTTATCTCTATTTTGAAAAAGTCTTGTTTTCAAAGTAATTGAGATTTGTCCATCTTATCTCCTTCCCCCTCCTTTTTTTCCTTTCTTCCTTCCTTCTTTTATTCATTTTTTCTTTTATTTTTACTCTATTTTTTAAATTTATGACTGAGCTTTGAACTAATAATATGCTTCAATGCATGGCACATTAATACCATCTTTGAATCATGGAAGGCCCTCATCTAGTTTTTATATATATTTTTTTATGTACCATCTCTAGCCCAAATCTACACTAAAGAGCAACCATTTTAATTGCTTAATTTTATTTATAACTATTCTTATAAAATATTCATTTAATATTCTATGCATATGCTTTAAATTTAATGGTTACATTAAATATTTTCTGTCTACTAATTTTTTTCACCATAATCAAAATATTTTATAGATTTACCCATGTGGCTTTTGGCCATCTCATTTCATGCTTAAAATTATCATACATCACTATACTTCACACATTAATTCAACCCAGTAACAAAGATCTAGATTAGTATATTGGTTAAAGGTCTAGATTGTGGACAAGGCTTTCTGGTTTCCATACTGTTTCTGTCACTTACTACCTGTGTGACATGGGTAAGTTACTTAAACATCCCAAATCCTTAGTTTTTCCACTTGTAAAATAGAAAATAAAATAGTATCTATGATGTAGGATGGTTATGAGGATTAAATGAGTTAATATTGGCAAAGTAATTAGTGTAATGACTAGCATTTAATTAGGTGTTAATAAATGCTACTATAGTGGTAGCTAAGAAACTTTTTAATAATATTCCAAATAGTGAGCATCCATGTAAGAAACTGTGGGATTAATAGGTTTTAGACTTTATAAATATTATAGACAGACTCATTGGTGAAGTAAATTCAGAGAGGAAAAATAATCAAAACTAAAAAATAATGGATAACAAAAACAATTGCTTAAAGTGGGAGGAGTAAACCAAGAAACTTCACTTTTCCATAAAACACTGAGTTATATATTAACATTCAAGTTCTTCTAATTTTAATAAAATATTTGGAGCAATAACATAAAGAAACAAGATAGCAATAACATAAAGAAGCAAGATAATAACAACATCAAAGTAAGCATAAAGGAGGAAAACACGTTGCTTATAGAAAAATAGACATGGAAAAAATACAAAATTTTTCCAACTATATCATTGTCATGTGTGGTTAGATATCAATTTGGTCAAATACTGAAACTCCCAAGGAAAAATATCTAGAGATACGTTTTACTTCATCACATATCACAGATATCTCCACATTGGCCTCACACTGGTGCTTCGTCACCGGATTAGTGTGCTGACTGTATGACTGCCGACAGAAGCTCTTAATTTTGCCAACAGAAGCTGCCAGTCTACTCGGAAACTTGGCTTAAGTGAGGCGCAAGTATTGTGCTTGTTCCCATGCCTATTTGCTGTTTTGAAAACATAGTTCAAAGGTGAAACTCTCATCTGATGGATTTGTCCATAATTCATGACTGGCTTATTTAATCATTGTTAGCAAATGTGATGGGATATTTTTAGAAGCCATCACAATTCATGTTTGGTTCACTGACTTTAGAATCTTGCCAGAAACTTACTGGATTCTAAAAAGGCACTTTGGGGTCTTCTCCTTCTCGTCTCTTCTCTTTCTACCAATTCTGGAAACAGTGACACAGTGAGGACTAGTGTGTTTCAGCACTTACTGTGTGCACATTGCTATGCAAGTTCATTTACATTTTCTTATTTGATCCTAGCATCATCCTCATGACATAATATTGTTATTATTCCCATTTTTAGGATGAAGAAACTGAAGTTAAAAGATGTGAAGTGATTTGCCCAAGGTCACAAATCTAGTAAGTGAGGGAATAGGAATCTAAACCAGGGAATTCTTACCTTGGAGCCATTATGCTCTGAATCACTAGTAAATACTGCACATGCTATTTCCTTTGCCTAAAACTTACCTGTTATATAATTGTCCTAAATTGCTCAGTCTTCAGATCCCTCTCAGTCACTACTTCCTTGAGAAAGCTTTCTCTACTCTCCAGTTTGGGCATGCCTCGCTAATATAACCTGCGCTATATGTGCTTTCTTGTCTGTTTTTCTGGAATTTTCCCCTGAGGGTCACAACAGGGCCTAACATCTGTGTTTGTTAAAAAAAAATTATAAATAAATGAGTTGGATGTTTTTTTCTGTTATTCAAATCGGTGTTACAATTCCATGACTAACAGTAATGATGATATATAATGTGTTTTAAATTCTTTTTTGAATTCTTCAAATAATTCTGTGACAAATTATTGTTTGTTTATGTTGGGTCTTTTTTCCTCTTCTAAGTTAATGAGGAAGACACAGAGCTCTAATTGTAACTCACAGTTTTTTTTTTCAGAATGCTGAAGTTTGACATTGTCATTTAAGGCCTGCAGTTAGCTGGCCTGCCTACTTTCTTAATCTTTCTTTTTTAGACATTCTACTCTTTTCAAATGGATTCACTAAGAATGACTGAACCCATTCTAGAAAAAATTTGTATAATTATTACTGTGCTATTTAAGGACAATGCATGGTATTTTCTATCTTCAGTGTGCTAAATAATTACCCTCTCATGGACTGCACACCCTGAATTTACGATTCAATATATCCAAAAATATTTTAACGTACACACATACAGAATGATTCTGCTGTAGAGTGTGTTTGGCCTACATTTCCAGAAAAAGGATACTTGCGGAGTTGCTAATGTTTGTTTCCCATCCCTACTCTCTAAGGAAATGGTGACAACCCTTAATCAGGTTCGCTTGGCATTACTTTTCCCAAAAGCTCTTTATAAAATACTTGCTGACAGTCTGTTTTTACACCAGTGGCGATTTTGTTAATACTATTTCCTTTCTCTCTAATCTGAGTATTCTTCCCGCTGCTCATCCGGAAGCTAGTTTTAAACTCTGCTCTTTTTGTGTCAGTGCTGCTTGCAAATGTATTCCTTGTTCAACAGATCCCTTTCCTATGGAAGCATCAAACATTCTGGTGGCTCAGCTCAGAATCAGAGCAGCTCAGTATTTGCACTATTCAACCATTCGTCTCATTGGCATGTATGCTGTGAATTTATTTGAATAAAGATGCATATTGTAAATTGATATGCATAGAATATAAATTTGTTTAAAACCTCACTCTGAAGTGCTGTTGCCCTTTATTAGTAATCCTTGGGAACAAAGTTCTGAAAGTATCCCCATTGGCCTGGCATCATGCAAATCTTAAGTGTGCTCTTTAGATGTAGTGTAATAGTGAAACCACAATGAAAAATCATATTTAAATCAACCATATGCATGAGTCTCTATTAGGTTCTGAAGCAAATTTATTTGGAATACTGAAACGTTTTTCCTCACAGTGTATCGAAATGACTTGTTCATGTGATTTTCCTTAAATTGATTGCCATGCATTAAAACACCAAGTGTTTATTCAGCACTTCCTGCATTCATTATACTCTACTGAACTTTCTGAAAGATACAGAGTAGTTGAAGTCATGCTCCATACTTAGAGGATTTTATTTTCCCACTGAAGAATTAAAGAATTGAAGAATAAAGCTTAATAAAGTAAAACATTTAGAAAGATAGTAATGACAATTAGGTTATTACTCTCAGCAACAATACCATCAAATTCATTATCTTTGAATGACTTGTTGACTTCACTTTACTTTTTAAATCTCTGTCTTGCCTCCTTTATCACACATACATGTCTGAAAATGCATTTGTTCAAACCCCTACTTAGTCATACAGTTGCATTTATTAGGAAGAGATGATAAACCATTTTGTAACTGCCCTTATACCTATTTAAATGATTGTGCCTTGTTTGGTGAATATCAATACTATATATTCAATCTTTACAGATAATGACCTATTGTTGAATTATATAATAACACAAGATACATAAAAAATAAAGAAATATCTTAAGGTTATTTATTGGGTACATTTTTACTAAGTATCATATATAATTTATTAATAATTAACAGTCCACTTGATACAGTATTGGAATACAGTCAGAGCAAATTACCTATTTTGTAGCTTGGCACAGACAACCTGTATCTTATCAAAACAAGCATCTAGCTTGAGGAATTTTTTGAAGATGTGAAACATTTTCTTTTAAACAAAATGTACTTTGAGTGCCGGCTTTTTTATCTTACTTTTTAATAAATTTTTCTCCATTAGTAAGAAAATACATGCTAGTTTATTGAATCTTGAAGCCTAGAAGGCCCGAGGATATGTGCTATATTGCAAACTGATGCTTAAATTACATCTCAAGCAATGATTTCCTTTAGACTTGTGGTATGAACCAAATATAAATGCAACATCATTCCACCAGTGCAGTTTCTTTGTCCTAAAGTATCTATTCAAAGTATCTGAATTTAGTGGGTCTTTATTTTTTAAGAAATTTTTATTTTTTTCAATAAACCAGTAAATGACATTATAATTTCTGTCATCAAGAGCGTACTCATATTAATAAGGCTTCACTGGCTATTACTTAATACTTAACCCTTGATATGCTATAGGAAAAAGAGGAAATACTTCCATTTTAGGAAAAAACATCTAAGATATTATAGGTAGTGATGTGACTGATGGTGGTATTTTAGTGGTTATTTTTGTTTTGATTCATTTTAGAGAATTAAAATTTATATATGAGGATAAAAGGATTCAAAGATTGAATGAATAATTTTTAACATTTCCCGATAGGATGCTGATATTCATACACCCAGAGGAAAGCTAGACATTTCTTTTCTTCCTGGGGTTTATGTCTATTTTTCTGGGGGCCAGGACTGGAAATATTAGTGGCTTATCACTAAAACCGTAAAATCACACACTTAGATGATTGGTAGGGGATCTTAATGTCATGTAGTCTGACTTTTTTCTCTACTTGCTATAGCACTATTACTATGTCTAGCCCTTCTATTATTTTATCACTTTTAAATAAAAAACTCCAAAGCTATACATCACTTTGCTGACTTTAATGGAGAAAAATAATATTCATGAACTTGATTATTATGAAGCAGGAGAGAAAATAAATGTTCTGCTTTTATGTGTTTAAAAAACCCTAAAAGCTTTCTTCTATATGAGTTGAGGTTCTTAGAATCAAAATTGTATATCTATACTAATCTATACTAATAAAAGCATAATATGCTTATTAGACCAGACAGCCAGACATCATTCTGGATGTCCTTCTGGCGGGGGGCAAGGAAGAGGCAGTTAGGGGTGATCAGGCAGGCAGGCAAAGTGGTGAGGGGTGATCAGGCAGGCAGAGGCACTTAGGGGCAATCAGGCAGGCAGTTGAGCAGTTAAGGGTGGTTAGGCAGGCAGGCGAGTGGTTAGGGGCGATCAGGCAGGCAGTCAGGCGAGCGGTTAGGAGCCAGCGGTCCTGGATGGTGAGAGGGATTTTCCATATTGTGAGAGGGTGCAGGCCAGGCTGAGGGATCCCCGCCCCGCGTGCACTAATTTCATGCACCAGGCCTCTAGTACTTTTATAAGGACCAACCATGACTGTCTTGAAAAATAACTGTTTTTTATTTTGTCAGAAAACCACATTAGTGATACAACTAGACTCTAACAGCAATCTTTTTTCCCTTGATTTTATTTGTTTTTCTCTTAGAGATGTGATTTTTTTCTCATTTAATCAGAATTCATCTTAAAACTCCATTATATGTTCTTTAAACATGTTTTAAAGATGTGACAAATTATAACGGTGTTGATAGCAAATACAGTATCAGTGTGCCAAGTTGTCCTAAATTTATTGATATGTGCTAATTAAATTTTCTAAAGATGTTTTTTGGTGAAATTAGAAATGGAGACTAACTTTGTCTTTTATCCCCAAATCTGGTCCTCTCTTTCCCAAACAGCTATTAAGTAGTATAATTCCATTCCTCACCTATATCCAGCCCTGGAGCTGTAAAAAACTAAAGGTATCTCTGGTTTCATTTAATCTAAACATAGTTATGTGGGGTTTTAAAAATTCTCTTGTATGAGTTGCTTTTTCTTACACAATATTTCTAAACTACAAACAATAGAAAGGATCATTGAGGTATGTAAGTTATATTGCTATTTTAGACACAGTTAATAGAGATTGAAAGTTATAGTTTTCTGACTCTACAGCAGCCAAGAAGCTGCAAATAACATACATTCAAATAGAACATACTTAAATAATGTAGAGAATATATTTTATCAACAAGAGGCACTGGTTTCAGGAACATTTTGATAATGGCTTGGTCTCCAAAACCTGAAATTTGCACAGCTTGACCCTCTTCTGGGTCTGCTTTGTCTCAAGATAGAATTCTCCCGTGGAAGCACAATGGCTGTAGCTATACCAGACCTTATATGTGCATACTGCATCACCAACAAGAAAGGAAACTTTTCGTCCATTCATCAACTAAAAGTCCCAGTAAGGCTAGCCTGATAGAGTTTAGACCACTGAACCCATCGCTGTAGTGAGGGGCTGGAAATAGACCAGCTGACTCATTCCCATAGACTTCTACATGGACCTCCCTCTCCTCCCCATGGTTTTCCCCAAAGACCCAGATGTAGAATCAACCCCATCAAAACTCTAAAACTGTGGCACATTAGAGGGTAGATGGAATGGATTTTAGGATTAAAACTTATTTGTTTTTTGTTGTTTTTTTACCAAGAACAGTGTTCTTTGTTCTAATCCATACATGTTTTCTGAAAGGTTGTCTGTTAGTATTTTGAGTGTCTTCATGAGTAAAATTCCCTTGCTCCTGGAATGCCTAACCCTCCTTAAAAGAAGATATTCCACAAAACCTCACTCACCATGACCTTCCTTAACCCACTTACCAGTTTTATTTATTTTCCATAGCACATATAACTAAGTCGCTTAACACTATATACTTTACTTAGTTAAATTTTTTGTCTCACCCTGAAAATGGAAGTTTCAAGAATTTTACTATAATTTGTTGCAAAAAAATGCACTTACATATAGAAATAATTTAATAATTATTTGTTGGAAAAATGAAAGAATGAATAATTGAAATTCTTGAGTGGTATATTTTTACAAATAGGTATTTTTCTTAGCAAATTCCAAGTTATATTATGTTGTTTTATTAATCAAAATAGCTGCCTCTAGTCATTTGCTGATTTCACATAAAAATGTCATTACATAGTCTGACAGCATAGGATTCAACATGGAGCACATCCTCTTACTACTACTACTTTATATTTGGTTAGTCTGACTCGATCTTTATTTCCCAGAGGATCTGCCTTCTTTCAGGAAGCTGTCCTGGAACATCAAATCTGAGATAGGTGCCTTACTTCAGTGTTCTTGAACTTTCATCACTCTCATATAAGTGTGTTGTAATTTGCTTTCTTATTTATCTCTCCCACTATACTATAAATTCTTTGAGGACAGAGATTATGCATGTTTTATTCATCACTGGCTATTATGGCTCTAACATATAACAGGTGTTCATAAATATTTTTAAATGTATAAGAAAGTTAATGTAACTCATTGAAATGTTATTGATTTTCAAAATCAGGAATCTTTCTATTTTTTTAATTTTTATTAGATTTATTCAGGTGTCATTGGTTTAAAAAAATCATATAGGTTTCAATAGTTCAACACAGTAAAACATCAGCACACACTGCATTGTGAGCCCATCACCTCAAGCAAAGTCTCTTTCTGTCCCCATCCCCACCCAGTCCCTCTTTGCCTACCTCCACCTACTCCCCACTCCCTTCCCCTCTAGCTATCACCACTGTTGTTTGTGTGTTACCTATATATGTTTTTTGGTTATCCCTTCACCTTCTTTCATCCAGTCCTCCCATCCCTCCTCCCCTCTAATAACTGTCAGTCTGTTGCTTATATCCATGACTCTGTTCCAATTTGCTCATCTATTTTGTTCATTGGATTTCACATATAAGTGAGATCAAATGATGGTATTTGTCTTTCTTTGACTGCCTTATTTCACTTAGGATTTCTTTTTAAATGTTTCAATTTTATTCATAGAAAATGCATCCCCTCTAAATACTAATGCCAGCTCTTTATGCAACAGTCCCCTTTAGTCATAATTTATACATTTTAAATAATAATAATCTTGCTCAATTTCCTCTTGAAATACTCTTTTGTTTCATCATGTGTACATTATTCAATCTTACTATTTAATTATTTCATAAGCTGCTACATCAAAATCATTGTTGGGTAAAACTATCACAGCTTTTGGTTTTTCATTTCTTTCTAAGATTGTATAAATTATTATCTATTTAGGTTGGGTTAATTGAATGTCTTAAAATAAAAGTGTTAGCGTATCCTTTGTGTTGCTTTATCAGTTCCTGAAAGCAAATTTTACATATCTTCCTCTTTTTGTATTTTAATTTCTAGACATGCCAGTTATTTTAAATTATTCTGCATAGAAAAAACATCCTAGAAATAATCTGCCTATGGGAATATTGATGAGTTTTGAAACTTATTTATAATGAATAAAATTTAGTCCCAATCAATGCACATTTGCAGAATGTCTACAATGTACATTTATAAGAAGGTATTACTTTATTTAGCATACTAGAGGCCTAGTGCATGATATTCGTGCACTGTGAGGGAGGGAACCTCAGCCTGGCCTGTGCCCTCTCTCAGTCTGGGACCACTCAGACTGAGAAGGCCCCAAATTAAAAAATCCTTCTCCAAAGTTGGGGGGTTTTCCAAGTCCGGGGGCCCCCCCCCCCCTTTTTTCCCCCCCCCCCCGGGGGGGCGTGGGAGAGCTCACGCCACTGCCCCTGCGCTTGCCAGCTGTGAGCTCGGCTTCTGGCTGACTGGTGCTCCCTCTGTGGGATCGCACTGACCACCAGGGGGCAGTTACTATGTTGAGCATCTGCCCCCTGGTGGTCAGTGTGCGTCATAGCGACCGGTCATTCCACTGGTCATTTTGCTGTTCGGTCAATTTGCATATTAGGGTTTTACTATATAGGACGTCTGAAGTTTCTATCATATTTTTATGATACTCTGCAATTTTATTTTTTGTTCTTAGGGGCAAAGCTTTATGAGGCCGCTAAGTAAAAATAGAGCCATAGATAGATCTTAAATTTAAGAGCCAGGAAATACTTTTTTTGCTAATTTGCTAAATAATCTTTATTATCTACATGTACAAATTTTGACCATAGCTTTTTTATTAGTTCTGAGGATCTCTGTACACATATGCATCTATTATCTTGCAAAATATTAAATACCCAAAATAGTCCTACCTATGCCAAGAGAAATATGTTTGTGCAAAATAAATAACTAAATGACAATAGAAAATTTCTTAAAGACTTGTATATTTTCTATGTAGACAATGACTTTTTGAAAACATCTAAGTGGACTTGTACTTAAATGAGGACAGTAGAAAATGAAGTAATTCTGAAGAGATGCTCAACCATTGGAAGGCCCAGCACTGCAATAAAAGGTGTCTGATATCTCTATTCAGTGCACTTCACATTTAACCTTATTGATTTTTTTTTGGTGTTCTTCCATTTTAATATTGCAAATATCGATTTAAAGTACTTCCTGTTACTTCAAGGAATCTTTATTAATAGCAGTGATATATCCTATAACAGTGGTTCTCAACCTGTGGGTCGAGACCCCTTTGGGGGTCGAACGACCCTTTTACAAGGGTCGCCTAAGACCATCGGAAAACACATATATAATTACATATTGTTTTGTGATTAATCACTATGCTTTCATTATGTTCAATTTGTAACAATGAAATTGGGGGTCACCACAACATGAGGAACTATATTAAAGGGTCGCGGCATTAGGAAGGTTGAGAACCACTGTCCTATAACTTTTATAGAATAATTTCCAACTCAGGACTGTGACATATTAAATAACTAAAATATACTTTAGACAAAAGAATTTATTTCACTAATATCACTAGAATCATGAATTTCATGCCTATTAAGGTTATAAGAGATGATTTCATCTTGTGAATATCACTCTTAAATGCCCAAGTAAAGGCTCATCTGTGCTGAATGGCTTTAAAATGGCTTTGCAGGGGCTATTTGCAAGCAGCCACCACACAGGAGCACGTATATTGTAAGTGACAGTGAGATTTTATCTTCTTTAAAAAGTGTTATCAATACTGTACAGTTTAGTTACAAATATAAGTTATATGCATGTTTGCTTTCACAATATCACTTCTTTGTGTCAGATACTAGGGTAAACATTAGCTACAACCTCAACAACAACACTATAGAATGATATTTACTTCTGTGCACTGTACAGTGATTTCTTGGGAAAATTAATTATTGAGCATGGCTATTATGTGTAATTTTATATTATCAATATTGCATTTATAATCATAAGATTTTTAGAGAGCTGGATTTTTTTTCCCATTCCTTCTATATGCCCACATAGAGGTTTCTGTTTAAGCTGCCAGTTCCCAAGATAAAAGTAATAGTGATGGTAGGGTATGAAAACATGACCATAGATTCTTTCTTTAAAAACTATTATTGTTGAAAGTATTACTTAAGTCCCCTTTTTACCCCATGGACCTCCCCCAAGCCTTTACCACCTGATTGTCTGTGTCCATGGATTATGCATATATGCATACAAGTTTATTGGTTGATCTCTTCCCATCCACCCTCCCCTGCCTTCCCTCTGGGGTTCGACAGTATGTTCCATGTTTCTATGACCATAGATTCTTTTCAAACTCCTTCCATGAAGAGGTAGAGTCTGTTTTTTTCCAGCCCTTGAATCTGGGCTGGTTTTTGAATGTCCTTGAGTAGTAGCCGTGGCAGAGGGAGGTGTAAAATCTGTAGCAAAGGCCTCTAAAGACCTGTAGCTTCCTCTCTCACCCTCTTGGAACTCTGAGACCGTCATTCTCCGAGGAAGCCTGCTCCAGCCTGGGACAGACTTACAGAGCTGAAGTGACACACACTAGCAAGAAGAAGAATCAGAATTTGAACCCAGGGCATTTTACTTTAGAAGCATTACACTAACCACTACCTTTTATTAGTTCTTAAAGTTACTTCAGAAATAAACACAGATGGTTTGTAATTAAAATTCAAAAAAACAAACTTCTCCAATAACCCTGTTTTATGCATTGATATGTATGAATTGTATTATTTTAATCTGTCTTTCTATCTGTCCCCCTATATCGCCATAATCTTTTGTGTGCGTATGCCTCATTCCTTCATTAGATGACACGTTCTACTTAGTTAACCACATACATATCCAACATCAATTATATTCTGTCCCTCTGTCTTTGCAGGCTCACCTGAATTTCTTTTATGAGAGTATATCTTCATTAGCTTTTGCTTTCATTTTGTTCTTTCTTATATTTTATAATATTTTCATGTCCATATTTCAAAGTGTAGGAAACTTCACTCTCTAAATACATCATGTTTTTAAATATGCCCCATTTTTTAATTTGTCAATGAAATTTTGTTATACCATTAAATGTGTCATTTTGTGTCAGAAGTTGCAAAGTTTATATACCTTTTTTGAAAGTCATGTCTTATACATTTATAGGCTAGAGTTTAATAACCTTTCCTTTCCATCTTTTCATTAATCGGCTCTTTTGTAATATATATTAGTGGAATTTTTGTATAAAGAATAGAACAAAATAAACTGTTTCTAAAATAACACAAGAAAATGCTGATGAAGCATTATTAATTTACCTGCTATATGTTCAGTAACTCTATATGTCAGAAACATATTAGAGCAAGTTGGAACTTATCTGAAACAATAGCAATATGTCATAGTTTTATTTACAGTGATATGACTTTTCTGTGTATATACCTATGATTTACAGTGACAGTTTTAATATCTATAAATAAACTACATGAAGACAGACATACAAACTACCAAACATACAACAAACATGAAAACAACAAAATTATACAAACCAGTAGGAATTAATCTTAAATCACTAATAGTATGCATGTAGACAAAAAAAAATATTGATTTAAAATTATGAGTTCTTGATTCCTTTTCTGGAATATACACTTAAAATTTCTTTTAGCAAATATTAGTTCAAATAAATAAAATATATTCTTAAAGATAATTTTATTTCAACAGAGGAACAAAAAGGGGGAAACTCATCATTATTTATTTAAGGTAACTTATAGAGAGTTTATTATATTACGTTCATAAATTAAGCCATCCAATCCTTATAATGACCCTATGATGTAGCCATAGTGCTTCCACCACTTCGGGAAAGAGGACACTGTGTTTAGATAACTTGCCAAAATCATAGACCTTGTAAGCAGACCTTGTATACAAACCAGGCAGGCTGATCTAGACTTTATTCCATTAACCAAAACATGATGCAATTTCTTAATGTAAAGCCCAATGCCCCTTCCCCCTCCCCCTTCTATTATCAATGGTTTATTTCAGTTCCAAATGAAAGTATGTGTAGCTTCTTAAAGGTCCATTTTTTTCTACCTCTAAGAATAATAATATTTAGTGTATTCTAGAGGTCAGGGCTTAAGTTATTATTTCTTTTTATCCTTCATTGGTTATACTTATTTATATTATACCCTAATAAAACAATGATATTTATAATGTGTATGACATTTATTGCCGCAATGAGATGGCAAATAAACTCTTGGGATTATGGATTTTCAGGTACTGAGAAGTTTAATCAGATTAAAAGGAACAAGGTAATGACTTTGTGTATATTAATATGCTTCCATGGTTTGAAATGAAAAGAAAATTTTCATTTATTACTAATCAAGTTTGACAAAGTGGATAGGTGACATATTACAAATCAGCTAATAATGGTGTATATGGATGTGCATGTGTTTATTTTACATGTTTTTCCCTCTCGTACCTGATATACTTTGATAGAATCATATTTGATGAAAATAATTGTTTTTTACACCTTTTATGTTGATTAAATTTTTAATTAAACATTTCCAAGACCCATTAATTACTTGGCTCCCTTCAAGCTCTCCCATAATAAATTAAGCAGCATACGTGATTAGTTAAAAATGCAATCTTCTTGTGACACACTAATCAGCATTAACATTCCATTGATGATTCTGAAATGAAGTGCATGTTTTTACTTTTTATTAGTTTTTAACAAATTGGGGAAGGCAGCACAGCTTCCATAGCATGTTTAGTATCAGGGTATTTTATACTACTATTCCATTTTTTTCCCATTTCCAAAAAGAAAATTAAAGAACAGGGTAAAGAAGGCTTCAGAAATAGAACCACATGAATGAATGCTGTGAAATTGGCCAAGAAGGTCAAGATCTGTGTCTGGTGTAGAAATCCCCATTGCTGTCTTCTGAGAGGTCTCCTTTCTGTCAGCTCCAGGCTGGCAGGGCCCTGTGTAGGCATTCACTCTGATTGTCTCTATTTTCAAGCAAATTTGCATAGTAGTTATTCATACTGATTCATGGTTTCCCTCTTAACAAGTTTCTTTCTCCACCCAACTCTCCCTTTGGCAGCCTTTACCATCCCGTTGAGCAGAAAAGTAATGTGCTTGAGAATGGCTCTGAAATCAGACCTTTTCCTTGAAGGGAGGGCGGGGGGAGCATCTTTCTAAATTCAGTTCATAAACATAATGTGTGTGGATGTTTACCACCCTTGGCTTTTAAATAGAGCAAGTCCTAGCCTTTTTTCTGCATTAACTTTTATATAGTGGGCATCTGACATTGATCTGGGCTTCTAAACAGAAGTTTCCATTTGATAAGTTACTTTTCAATCTTTGCTGAGGATCCATTGAACATTGCAGAAGACCAACATTTCTCATATGCTGCAGACCTTGCTCTTTGTCCTTCAGAATATTTTTACTATTCAATATCTAATTATTTCAATACATATAATTGTAAAATATATCTCGTTTTGGCTATCATTAACTTTTTAATCACTTTTTCTCATCACAATAAAACATTTCTCAACAGCACTTTAATTGCTGCCATTTTTGTGCAAACACATGACATTAAAAATGTTCTTCAAATACTTAATAACTAAGCAAATGCCCAGAAAACATGAATGGTAATTAGCAACCCGGTGACTCTGACTTAAAATGATAGCCCACAACTGCTATTGCCCACGAGAGCTTAGCCTTGTTCACACCAAGTGCAGCTACAGTATGACCAAACTGAGCGTGAAGGAGAAAGCAATGGTCTGACTGCCTGATAACTGATGAAATCATTATCTTCTAGGCGTCTTGTGGGAACCACCCCAGAATCCCCAGATAGTCAAGGCCACTCAGAGTGTGCAGGGCCTTGTTGTTCATATGCCGGAATGTCCAAGGCCACTCTGCACCGAGGCTAAGGTACCATAAGCAGGTGCAAGGATACAAGCTCAACAATCCCACGCTCTACTGCAAGTGTGTGACCTTCGGTAGCCAAATATGATTGATGTAACTATTGGCACGAAGTCCTCTTTGTCTCTGGGATAATATCCACGCTGTTCACCAGCTAGCGGGCTAGGGGGGAAAGGCTAGAGAGCTCAGACGAAGCTGGAGAGACGGAGCTGAGAGCTGGTACTGCTACGATGTAAGGCTAAGAGCTCATAGAGAGCTCAGAGATAGCTACCACGTGAAGCCAGTATGGGCAAGGGAGACAGGAGAAGCTGCCAAGATAGAGAGCTCAGATACCACTACGATGTGAGGGGCAGCGTGCGGCTGCCCAGATAATGACTGTGGGTACAGAGACCGGTGCTGTTTTTATGGGAAAGATATGCAGTCACCGGTACAGGACTGCAGTGAAGGACTGTTTGTCTGATAGATATATGGCCACTGGCTTCTACAATAAAGACTCATTCTTATATACCCACAACCTCTCATGGCTTGTCCACCTAAGACCCGGCGTCAAAATAAGACCCAGCCCCAGGCAGAAGGGCTCGGACCCAACACCTGTAACTAGTGAGCAGAGGATAAAGCAGGAACTTGGACCAAGTTCCCAACAGTTAGTACAGTGGGCAGGGTTGGAGAAGGAGCCTGGCCTGGCATAGTCAGGAAGAATTTAGAAGAATATGTGGACTCAGAGCAATGCAGAGCAGCATGCTGAGCAGAGCTGTGCAGGGCTCTGGCTGTCTCTGACACCTCTCTCATTCTCTCTTTACTGCATGCAAATTCCAATCCAAAACATTCTTAATTCTTAACAAACGTTGTCATGTTGGCAAAGTTTTGCTTTGAAAATCCAACACCTTATGCACTTGTCTGTTTACAGAATCTAGAATCTAGAATCTGTGTTTTAGGATTTGATAGGACCAGAAAAAGCCATGCTGATCCTGTGATGTAAGTATACTTGCTTACAGTAATCTGAATTTAGGTACTATTATCTTAATAATAAGTATTATCTTCAATTCTTATATTTAAATGATTTGGCGTTTTTTTTCCTAGGGCAGTTTTATTGATCTAAAGAGTTGGTAGAAACATTAAAATATTATCATTGATTCATTTTCTCATATTTTGGGGAGAAAGGTGGTTAACAGATTGTACAAAAATATTTATAAATCTCATTGCTCAGTAGGATATTTAGTTATTTGTGTAGATTTTTACTTTGTTAATTTTTGTCCTAATTCCTATCTATAATTGAAGAACATATTATCTTTCTCCCCTATTTTAATTAGGATTTTAAAGTATAATTTTTCATGTGTACTGATACTGTAAAATTAGAGAGAAAATCACTTATAAGTATCAAAAATAATTAACATAATGTAATATTGCAAACCACAGAACATAATATTGCAAGCCTGTATGCATTTAACTTATAATAGTTACAGGAAGGCAAGGGCATTTGAAAGGAAACATTTATTTTTGCCGTGCAGTTCTAAAAATTATGCTCATTTATTATCACAAACTTTCTGCTTTAACTTTTTCTAAGTTACTAGTATCATTGTTTATATGGAGAAAGATTGAGGAAAGAAATTTCTGGAAACTGTTACTATGTGAAAATTGAAAACATAGGAAAAACAAATAATGTTGACCAGTTCAGCATGACCTTCTTCTGTTTTGGAGGAAATTTTTCTTCTTTAATAATATTTGTTATTTTACCAAACACGTATAGATGTTAAATAGAATACAGAAAATACAGGGCAAAAACAGTCCTTAGTTGTGGATATTTTAAACACTCTAATTTCCTCCTTATTTATGTGTGACTCAAATTTAAAAACATTTCTCATTTTAGTTTCTTTGCTTGCATTCAAGGAACATGACACGTTGTTTTAAATGAATGTGTAAACACTAAAACTACTGTCTGACTTTCAAATTATGAGTTCCCATAGCCATGGAATATTTTATTTTCCTTATTTTTTGTATTTTAGCTGAGCTAGCTAAGATACTTTCTTTTAAACAATTTTTTTCTTCTATCACAAATTTACTGGAATAACTACCTCACTGCCTGCCTTGTGCCCATATGTTTGTGTGTGCATGTGTGTGTGTAAATTAATGATGAATAATATAAGTTTTCTGACATATCTTGGCATTTATAAACATTTTATATGAATTACATTATCACTTAAGAAAAGGCATGTTTTGGCCAGCAGAAGGGCAAAGAAGAAGCCCTCTCTACTACTTTATAATTGACCAAGGCAGGAGAACTCTCTAATAAAGATAGGACCCTAATTTTATTCCTGGAAATATTTGATAATCTTAGTCTTTTGGTGCAAATTAATATTAAATTAATAAACAAGAACTTGAAAAAAAAAAAAAGAAAAGGCATGTTAATATAATATATTTGATATTTATTGCAAAAGTTAAATATCTCATGTGAGAGAAATATGTATTAATCTCCCTTTGTTTAAAGAATTGTGCTGAAATAGATTATAAGTTTTAACTCCTGCTACACTAAGTAGCAATCACTGAACTGGTTAAGAAACTTACCAATAAATAATTTAAAAAAATACCAATAAAATACATAGATATTTTGGGGTGGGAGTGGCCAGAGAGAGGTCAATGGGGGAGAAAAAGGAGACATACGTAATACTTTCAACAATAAAGAATTTAAATTAAAAAATACATAGATATGATCAATAGAATCTATAATAATAAAAACATAATATGCAAATTGACTGAACTGTCAAACAGCAGAACAACCGTACAGACGACCTTGTGGACGGCCTTCTGGATGAAGCCAGGGCTTCGAGGACCAAGGCAGCCGGGGCTGCAAAGGCCTACTCTTGCATGAATTTCATGCATCGGGCCGCTAGTCCTATATAATAAAAGCCTAATATGCTAAGTGTCCAGTCATCTGGTCAGCCATTCAACCAATCAAAATGTAATATATTAATGATATGCTAAGGCCGCTCAACCGCTTGCTATGACGTGCACTGACCACCAGGGGTAGTCGACCAGTCGACCAGTTGCTATGATGTGCACTGACCACCAGGGGGCAGATACTCTGACTGGTAGGTTAGCTTGCTGCTGGGGTCCTGCCAATCGGGACTGAGTGAGATGGGCCTGACATGCCTAGAAACCTCCCACAGTCCTCTCTGGCTAGCCAACCTCCTGTATCCTTCCCTGGCCCCGATCGTGCACCGGTGGGGTTCCCTAGCCTGGCCTGTGCTCTCTCGCAATCCAGGACCCCTTGGGGGATATCAGAGAGCCAATTTCAGCCCAATCCTGCCAGCCAAGCCAAGGGACACCACTGGTGCACAAATTTGTGCACTGGGCCTCTAGTTTTGAATAAAAGCTGAAGGTACATGAAACTTTTCAATGACATTTATTTAGTTTTCCTCTCTATAGTAATCATTCTAAATAATTCTACAATATTTCACTGAATAGGTTTCCCCACCCACTCAAGCCTCACTTTTACCTGGAAAGTAATTTTGAAGAAATGAAACATGAGTTTTCACTATCAAAATAATATAACTTTGTGATGGATATCTTAATTAGCTGGATTGTGATGATCATTTTCCTGTGGGTTAAAATGATGCTCTCCCACAGGATCATGAGGAAAGAATTTCAAGGACCCACCCACGGGAGACTGTGGTGTGGTGACAAGGTTTATTTGTGCGATATAATATCAAAAGAGTTATCCTCCTGGCTGCCCAATGTCCCATCTCCATCTGCCCCATCATGAAAAAGGTACAACCGTGTCTTCCACAGGCCAAGCCCAGGGCCAGTGCCCAGAGTTTCTGCTGCATGGCCCTTTGAAGCCCACACAGTCTGCCAGTGGCCACTAGACCCGCATGGTTACTGCTCCTGGACAGTAGAGAACACAATGAATGGGGTGAATGTGGGTCACCCAGGGAGAGAGAGAGCTTCTTGGTTTGCCTGGAATTATGTATTCTCAGGTTTGGGAAGAACCAGAAGCTTATTCAAAATAACCAATCAGCTTCCCCAACTGTAGCAGGCTTGCCTCGCCTCTGCCCCACTAGCCGATGATTTTTTCCCAGGTTAGCTGACAGGCATCTCCCCTGCACCATTTTGACTTCATTGCACCTGTGCTTACTCCCCTTTGTTCTGTCCCTTCCCCCAGTGATCTGGGAAGCGAAGAACTGGGGGTTTCCTGGGGGGAATATGAGGCTGTAGCTTCCAGGTGAAGCCATCAGGCCGCTGCTTCCCTGCTGAATATGCTCAACAATGCCTTACTTCCCTTAGCTTTATTTTCTTTATTAATAACTAGCTACCAATGGTAACAATTTCACAAGGTAAAAGTATATGAAAACACATTGTAGCCCAGCTGGAGTGGCTGAGTGGTTGAGCATCAACCTATGAACCACGAGTTCATGGTTTGATTTTCTGTCAGGGCACATGCCCAGGTTGTGGGCTTGATCCCCAGTAGCAGTGTGCAGGAGGCAGCCAATCGATGATTAACTCTCATCATTCTCTCTCTCTCTCTCTCTCTCTCTCTCTCTCTCTCTCTCTCTCTCCCTCCCTCTCTCTCTCTCTCTCTTAAAAATATATTTAAAAACACAAACAAGCAAACATCATGTTATATACCTTAAATATGCATAATTTTATCTATCATATCTATCTATCATCTATCATCTATCTATCATAAAGCTGGGAAAATATTATTAAGCAAAAAATAACAATCTGTTGAAAATATACAGGAGAAAATTATAATAATTAAACTTGAAGGGGGGAATAAAGGTCAGTTTTCTTTATATCCTGTGCCTGCTTCTCCTACAGGTTTTCACAGACCTTTCCCATTCCTGATCACATTCATTCTTCCTCTTAACTGGCAACACAACAGTCATAAACATCTAACATAACTTATTTATTTATACTTGTCTACAATGTCAGGTCTCCTTTGATTATTTCAGAAATCTTATGATGTCAATGTTATTATGTGGGAAAGCAATCTAGTGTTAAGAGCTCTTGACTATAGTCATGAAAGTTGCCATAATTTTAATAAGTACTTTTGATAAAATAGTTTTGCCATGCTCAAGGATATGTTTTATTGAATTCTCACTTTATATTGTTTAATTGTGTTTTAACTACAAGTTGAGTTGTTATAAGTGTGTCATTCTACCCATTGAGTGTCATATTTAGATGCCACAATCGTATTTCTTAAATATACTTTTTAAAAAGAACTTTGAATTAATGCACCAAGAGCCGCTATATTTAATAGCTAGCAACAATGAACATGTTTATTTTGGTAGATATTTGGGATTGCAAAGTGTAATTAAGGTGTAACAGAATGGCATACTTTAAGAATTTTGTCCAAAATTATTTTTTATAGAAAAGAAAGAGAAAATACTTGGGAACATACTATAAAATCAAGTATGTTTTTATAATATGATCCCAAGTATTTTCCCTTTATTTAATGATTCCTTTTTTAAAAAAAATTTAAAAACTTTGACTGCTTTTTAGATAGTCAATGTATGTGATGCAAAATATCTCACAGAAAGAAACTATTTCTCACACAAAAGTGATTGAAGCCACCTGCTCTGTTAGCCAGTCTTTATCATAGAAGGATGTGCACTTCGGAGCAGCCTCTGGGGTGCTTTGTAAGTCTTTGAAGTATCATTAGAAGGTCTGCAGTGAGGAATAAGGTTTCACTGTTCATGCTCCAGGCATTAGTCAAACGGGAATACCCTGCTGAGACTGTATAAAGTTGTACTTAAAGAGGCAAAGCACTGCCTGTGTGTCATTTTTAAGACAGAGGGCAGAGAAGGAAAAAGCAACTTTAGGATTCATGATGAATTCTTTACCACAATTATTTTGAGGTTCTTAAGGAGTATTATACTCTATTTGGAGATTAGAAGGTGATCAAATTAATTGTTTGGGAATTGTAATGGAGAAATCGATATGTAGGTGACTTGGTTTTGATAAAAAAAATAGATTTGTTATTGTCACTTTTACTTTTAAGTCAAATACTGCATCCGTATTTCAATCATTTCCAAGTTTAATGATTTTACATTAAATAATTCATAATTAGGAGAAGATATTTTATTTTTCATATTTCACATGATCACACACTTGCCATTCTATTTTGAATGTTCAAGTAAAATAAGTGAAAACCAGATTTTTGGTCCATGTTATGGTCACGGTGTCTTTGCCTGTGGAATATTGTCATATGGATCTGGGTCCCAATTGGACTTTAAAATGTAAAAAACTATAGAGCACTGTATTTCACTTTCAATGGTAATAATTTGCAATGGCGAAACAATTCAAAGAAACAAAAGCATAAAATGACATATTGTACTTACCAGTAGGCTGAACATATAGAAACATTTTCCTCATTAGTTTAAATTTTATTTTCCTTTTAAAAAGGACACTAAAATTTTTATAACTAGATTCCTTCTCCCTCACTTCCTTTCTAGAAGAAACCATGCTTCTCATATGTTTGTATTGTTTGCATGTGTGTTTTTGCAGTTTTACAGCAAATGTCATTTGAGTAAAAAAAATAAAGGTTACTTTAAGCTTTTATATATCATGACTTTTCAAACATACTGCTTTTAAAGAAATACTTTATTTTTTAAGAGCATTTTTAATTTCACAGCAAAATTGAGAGGCAGGTACAGAGATTTCCCCTGTACCTTCTGGCTCACACACATGTACAGCCCCCTATTGTAAACATCCCTCACCTGAGTGGTATGTTTAGAAAAACGGATGAACCTACACTGACACATCATAATCAGCCAAAGTTCATAATTTACCTTAAGATTCACTCTTGATGTCGTACATTCAAACATCTTGCTTTGGCGCTGCTTTTAAGACTTATGTTGATACTCGCTTTAGTTTGTAGGACTAACTTTATAAAGTACTACAAACTGAGTGGCTTTAACACCAGAAATGTGTCATCTCATGGTTGTGAAGTTTAGAATTCCTAGAGGAAAGTGTTGACAGGGCCAGGGTCTCTCTGAAGGAACTAGGGAAGGGTCTGTTCTTGCCTATCTCTTAGCCTTCAGTAGTTCCTTGGCTTGAGGCGGAATAACTCCAGTCTTCACAAGGCATTCTTCTTGTGTATTAATGTGTCCATTGGACTTTAAAATGTAGAGTATTTCTTCTTTTATAAGGACACAGGCATGTTGGGTTAGGTTCAACCCTAGTGACAATATTTCCAATCCTAGAACTTCAATATCTTTATGTGTGTGTGTGTGTGTGTGGGGGGGTAATAATTTAACCATAATAATACCTCTATGTCAACTTTACTGAATATATTTTCTATATAATTATATCACAATCTCTATATATAAAAGGCTAATATGCAAAGTGTCCCCTCAGGAGTTTGACCAGGAGACTGGGAGTTCAATCACTCGCTGTGACGTGTGCTGACCACCAGGGGGCGGTGTAGAATGAAAGAAGGCCCAGGCCAGCAGCTGGAAGCCAGGGAAGGAAGGCCTCGGCTGGCAGCCAGAAGGAAAGCCCTGGCTGGCAACCAGAAGGCCCTGATAAGCCCTGATTGCTGGCCAGGCCTAGGGACCCTACCCATGCATGGATTTCATGCACCAGGACTCAAGTATATCCATACTTTCACTAAAGAATAGTTTGATTTTTGACAGCTTCTTTTTCTATTACAATCTTTGTATGTATTTCCTTCTGCTCATGGTCTAGAGTTTTGGTTGGACCAGAAAATATAATTAAACCTCTTCTATTTTAAATTTTCTCCTGTTCTCAAATTTCAAAGTGTACAAATGTATACAATTTCAAAAATGTAAATCAATGCAAAAGATTTTCCCAAAACCCACATAAATACCTAGTTTAATCAGGTATTAAATTTGGGATGTTAAATGTATACCATTTTGTTTTCATTTGCATGTTTCTGATTTTTAAAAAAGTACTTAAACTTTCATATAATTGCAGGCATTTGTGTTTATTCTATAAATTGCCAAGTATTTAAAAAATATATATTTTTCATTGAGTTTTAGAGAGAGAAGAAAAGGGAGAAAGAGAAACATCAATGTGAGAGTGACACATGCATCAACTTTGTGCTGCAGCCCCTCAACCGGTGATCATGTCCAAAATCCTGGGCAGGTGCCCTGACTGGGAATCAAACTGACAACCTTTTGGTGCATGGGACAGAATCCACCCAACTGAGCCACACCAGTCAGGGCTGCCCACTCATTTTTAAACCTTTTTTAAAAATTGGAATATTTTATTTTTAAATTTACATTCACTATATAGTTAATTTTGTTGATTTTAATCAATGCAGATATATTTTATTTATCTGTGATCAGTTTTTAAATTTTGCTATACTATTTTAAAGCATGTTCAAAATTATCAATCTTTTCTGTATGGTTTTTAATTTCTGTGTCAATTTTATAGATCCTTGCCTGGAGAGTGCTATAAGACATTTTCATCTTAAAATTTATATTTGGATATTCATATAAAGATAATTATTCATCTATAACTTATTTTATTGAACTTTATGTTTCTGGGGTCATTTTAACACAAATAATTTGCTTTCTCACTGTTAATTCTTAAATTGTTTATAATTTCCTTATTGATGCTAATAAACCTCTGTAATATACATAATGCACTTATATATACACTAGAGTCCCGTTGCAAGGATTTGTGCACCGGTAGGGTCCCTTAGCCTGGCCTGTGCCCTCTCACAATTTGGGACCCTTCAGGATGTCAGAGAGCTGGTTTCAGCCTGATCACCTCAGGTTAGGCCAAGGGACCCCACCGGTGCACAATTCCGTGCACCAGGCATCTAGTATGCATATAAGATCTTTGGTTAATCTCTTCCTGCCCTCCCCCTTCCCCCTTCCCTCTGAGATTCATCAGTCTGTTCCATGTTTCCATGCCTGAGGTTTCCGCTCCTCTGTTGAGTGTCTGCCTCCTGGTGATCGGTGCATGTTATAACTAGCGGCTGGTCACCCAGTTGCTTAGGCTTTTATATATATACATGTATCTTTTCCTAGACTCTCTATTGTGGTTCTTTTGTTTATTTATAGTAATTAATTAATGTAATAATTGTAATAACTTTAAAATGTGCCCATGATATTGTATGCTCTTTCTTCTTTGGTGGTTCTGGGGATTATAACAAATTTCTATTTTTTCCGTAGGTTGACAATAATTTTTTTTCGTTTTTGTTATTAGACTTTTGGTCATCCTATAGAATAGCCTGTTTTCAGTGTAAATTATAGTTTATTTGTAGATTGATTGTTTTCCTTCCTTCTCTGGAAATATATACATTGTTTCCTTATTGTTGTGGTTTTTTAAAGTTTCCATTTGATAAGAAATTGGTGTTGAGATTATTCTTTATTTGTAGTTCTTGGAACACATTAGCAATTGTTGAAATGAAGATATATGATATTCACCTGTCTCTTCAAATCCTGTCTTCAATTGGCTTCCTCTACTCTCTTTTTTGGGACTACTATTAGATAAATGCTGCTTTTTCTTTTATCACCCATATACCTTCCCTATTACAAGGTCATTTTTTAATATTTTTCATTTTGTTGCAATTTGCAATTTCTTCACATCTACCTTCTTGAGCTTTCTTTGTCTGCCTTTTCTTCCCAGACAAGGATACATTTATTAAAGGAATGTCAGAAATTTCAATAACTTTTTAGTTCACTTCTTATACAATCTTGCATTGTCTATAAGTCAATAGGATTATCTGTAGCAAAGAATTCAAAGTTCCAACTGTATGTGTTGACAAAGAATAGGTTATGGATGCACATTTTTGTTTTAAGGTTGTCTAAGCAAAAATAATATCTAGTAAGATTCAGCAGTCTTCTAGTTTTTAAATTTTTCTCAAGCGCAGCCTTCAGAATTATAAATATACAGTTGGTATATTTGAATGATGAATGCACTGAAGGAGAAGGTCAAGGAGAAGGTCACTCAGAATATGAATGGCTCTTCAACTTTAGGGAAAAAAATGCTAAACTTTTAGATGTCACTACTTACTTCTTTCAAGCTTGCAAGTTAAGGCTGGCTTACACAGACATCCTATTTAATGTGATAAAGTGAAACTGCTTGTAATAAAAAAATGATGAACCTCTTCTTTTCATGTATTAATGTTTCATTTTTATGGCTAATTTTCTATAGAAGAGCTAAAACTCTGGTCTGCAAAGCAGCAGTTTCAGATGTAGTTAACTTTCTTGATGATAAATTTCCAGGAGCTTGCTCACAATCTTGTTGGCATCTTCACTACCCAGGAAGGCGTATGATCAATTACATTTTCTCATAAAGCAGCAATATTGAAAGGCCTCTTATTATTCATTATTTATTTTATGTTTTTTTCTAAATATATTTTTATTGAATTCAGAGAGAAAGGGAGGAAGAGATAGAAACATCAATGACGATAGAGAATCATTGATTGTCTGCCTCATGCATGTCCCACACTGGGGATCAAGCCCGCAACCCAGACATGTGCAATGACCAGGAATTGAACCATTAGTTCCTGGTTCATAGATTGACGCTCAACCACTGAGTCCCGCTGGTCCGGCTCATTATTTATTTTAAACTGACTTCTAAATGTGGTCATCAATGATCTTCCATATTGATAGTAAATAGATTGAGTAACATTTTATTTTTTAAATATTAATATATTTCCTATTCAATTATTAACTCCATTGCCAAATACTGAATTAAAAGAACATCTAAATTTTTCTGAAAAATTGGTATTCAAATTTAAGGTGTTTATACACCATAAATTAAATCATGAATTCAGACAATAAATAATAAAGGATTTCTTCTAAAAACATTATTTAAAGTTACTACAGGCCTTGCTTCTTAATATGCCATAAAAATATGTACCCCAGAGCTGGACAAGGAAACTAAGAAATATTTGCAAAGTAGAAGAGAATCCAATGGAAGTACTTTATTTATTAGAAGTATATAATAGTTAAACATATTAAAGTTGAGAGTTGTATGTAACTTTTCCATTACTATTTATTTGCTTGGGTTTTTTCTGTTTGTTTGCTTGTTTTGGTTCAACAAAATAAAATGGGCTAAATGGCTAATCCAAACAAAAATTTAGAATAAAATTCTATATTTCTAGTTACTGGTGGGG
This sequence comes from Myotis lucifugus, assembly GCF_000147115.1. Lineage (NCBI taxonomy): Eukaryota > Metazoa > Chordata > Mammalia > Chiroptera > Vespertilionidae > Myotis > Myotis lucifugus. The sequence goes on along the minus strand of NW_005871207.1, from coordinate 1,267,257 downwards.
GGAAAAAAAACTGACAGAAATTTTTGAAAATAAAATACAAATACTCCTAAAAGCAACCAAGTAAAATGTATAAGTCATTGGCATTGCTATTTTTTTGTTTCAATAATTAGTGATGAGGTAGGAACTACCTAGAAAGAAGGTAAGTACTGGTTACAGTGGCAAGAAAAAAACAAAACCAATTGAAACATGTTTCTGATCCAGAATAAAATAAATAAATCTACTGATTCTGCACTAAATATTTTAACTAAATTCATGAAAATTAAGCCACTCTATGTAGTATTTCTAGACCATTGATTAAAACAACCAGAAAACAAATAAAAATATAACAACAATAACACAATGGCTTTGAATGCTAACTGTGCAGAATTGGGCTATCACTTTACATGCCTAAACTTGATTCCTCTCCCTTGTGAAAACAAGACAATATGTATATCTCATAGATCTAAAAAGTACCCATTTCTGTAAGTCTTCAACCAGTGTGTTGTGCATAGTAAGCATTCAACAGAGCTTTGCTTTCTACTGAGATTTTATAAAGACTAAATAAGATTATTCAAATAGAAGTGCCTAGTATCTACAGTAACTATATTGGGCACTACTATATAATAGGCCCCGGCTAGATTATATAAATATGATATCATTAATCTTTATAACAACATAAAAATCAACATTATTCTGATTTTTTAGAGATGAAAAGAGGTTCAGAATGGGTAAGTAATTTTTCCTAAATTACCCAGCTAGAAAGTGGGATTTCCACTGGTTGTGCTATCCCAAAACTGAAAATCTTTCCACTGTGACATATGCCCCCACTGTGATATTACTTGATGGCAATATTAGTAAATGATTATTTAATATACAGATCATCCATGTTGAATGGGCTTTCAAGTGTCAGTTAACATACAGTTACTAAGAGATAAGCACTATTATAGTACAAACCAGAGCTACGGAAAGCCTGAATATAGACATATGTATACCTCTTCCCTTCCCCCCCCACGCCCCCATACACACACCCAAGGCCTAGAAACATAAATTCTTTTTAGGGGAGCTGCCTATTAAATTTTTCTCAAATGTAACCCCTCCCCTACCATAGTCAGTTTTGCCATGCTAGGGCGGAGATTCAGAGAAACCCCTCTCTTTTGCCAGGTGGCTTTCTATCAGATTCCACTCACTAGAGGCAATAGAGGTAGGTGGACGGCAAGTGGAGGGAATAGGGAATAGGGAATAGCAATAACTCTGCTAGTTATTGCTCCTGGTCTCCCAGCAGCAGGTGGCTCCAGCCTCTACACTCCTGTGGACATTCCTGGAAGCAGCCTCATGATACCCTTCAGAGAGATAGATGCTCCTCCAAGTCCATGAGGCTCCAGCTGCAGCCAGGCTTCTTGGTTCTGATATCCCCAATTTTCCCTTCTTTGGCATAGAGATGATAGTTGTTTTTGGTAGTTCTTGTCACTGGATTTCCTCAGTATTTCCTTTTTATCTAATTTACTATTTTAACACCAATATAAACAACTCCTTATGCTAAATTATCTCTGTTGAAACATCTATTACGGTTTCCATTTTTTTCTGATCAGACACCAATTAGTGTCGCTCTGATAGTTTTGCGCAGATAAAATCTGCTTATATTTTAGAAAAACTTGATCAGCTTTCCATAATTCAGGTAGGAAAGATTTATATGGATGCTCTTTAAAAAACAAGCTAATGATAAGCAGGCCCCACTGTGAAGTACAACGACTCAGTCTGGACAAGTTGAGAATAACTGGGGCAAACCCCAGGATACTGCAGCAGTGCCTTCTCTATTCCTGACATTTCAAATTTGCTAAAAGGCAAGCCACTGAGGTGTTTGAGGTTTCTAGCATTGTTCTTTGACAAGAACTGTTGGAAAATATACTTTGTTCAAATAGAGACTTTAAAGGGCTTCTAACTTCTGAAGTTCACTGTATAAATGTTCGTGATCTGGTGAACTCAGTAGAGATCTGAGACTTGAGAGTTGTCGTCCCCAGTGTTAGGAGTGACTGCATGACTACAGACAACTCACTCACCCTACTCTGCATCTTAGTTCTTCTCACCTGAAGGGCATTGCTAAATAAGGATGATTTTCTAGGGAACACAAGTGACTACAAAATTTTTTGTCCCTGGGTGCCATAAGAAAAAAAAATATAGTTGTAGTTGTTATATTTATTTATTTTTCTTTCTTGTTTATAGGATTTTCTTTTCTTGTTTATATAGATTTTAAAAATGTAATATATTTGTATGAAGTCTACAATAACTATTATTACTTGAATGTATGAGTATGTGTGAATATTTACATATTTTTATGCCCAGTTCCTATGCACAGGTGCACCACCTGCCAACTAGTTTTCAGAGCAACGTTCATTTGTGGAGTCAAGATAGCCTAGAGGTAAAGAGTAATTCTATAGTTTGACTGCATGGAACTTCTTATAAGCTTAATGACAGTGGACATTTTACTTAGGAAGTTTTACTTAGTCTCTTTACCTGTGTATTACATGGGAAAATGATAGAATCTAACTCACATGGTTATATGAAATATTAAATGATGTAATCCTTGGAAAATGCCTGGCACAGTACTGAAACAACAGTGAAAGCTCTATATGTGTTAGAATAAAAAGATCATAGGTCTGTACTTGTACTACAACAAACTCTAATCACAGAGTCAACTGAGTAGGCTAACCTGGAGGTTTTCTGATAATTAATTACTCTGTTTAGCTAGATCGTGAGGCGGTTTTTCACCCTGGCAGCTTGAGTTCTTCAAAGGCTTTAAAGTATATTTTTTTCTTAATATCTTTTGCAGAAACTTCCAAGTTAGTATTTATATATATAACTTTTAAACATATATATATACATACAAAAAGCATTGTATAAAATGGTTATACTGTGATTTATTCTTCCACATCATATATATTTTTCTTCTTTTTTTCTCCTCTTCCCTTCTTCCCTTCCTCCTTTACTTCCTTTTACTCTCCTATCTATTTATTCCTCTTACAAATAATGCTAGAGTAACTAAGCATTACTTCACATGAGATAGATTTCTCTAATTTTGCACAGTTTAAGAAAATATCATAAACTTACTTTATCAAAAGCTTGTTGTTTTACAAATAAAGGATGCAAGCCTGGGTTTTCTCACACCCTTGTAATATAATATTTTAGATTATTTTAATTTTGACAATTCTATGAGTAATGTTTTAATTTACATGAAGTGAATTTGTCATTTGTCATTTCTAAGAGCCAGTTTGTTTTTATGAAGATTTAGAAAAAATTAATTTTTCATTAATTAATGACTCCATAGCATTCGTTTTTGTAGTACATTATTAAAATGTGCTGATGGAATAAGTAATATGGTAACTTGGAGTTATTAGAGAACTAATAACCAAGTATATTTCTGATAGCTTAATTGTGGAGAAATACATTTGGGAACAGTGAGTCACTCAGTGAAATGAGACATTTGATTGAGCAGTTAACACAGGACAGACAGAAGCCCAGTCCTACTTGCTTTTATTACAGTTGCTTAGTTGTACACAAGGCTACCCACCCGGTTCCTCTGATCTTCCTCCCCAAGCTACCATCCCCCAAACACAGCCACAGAGGGAGGGACTTCCAGAAATGGCTCCTCAGGCCAGGCTTTACCTTTTCTTCTCCCTCTGCTTCTCTCTCTCTCTCCTCACAGACATGAGCACCCTACTCATGGTGGGCCCCTTCTATCCCCTAAAACACCCCCTGCTTTGCATATGTCTGACTAGTAAGCCCCAGAATTATGGTGATCAGATCTGATGTGATGTGTTCTGATGTCCAATAGCTTTAAAAGAAAGGTATGCGGAGACGTGGCAATGAGCAGGTTTGGACCTTAACAATAATGTATCTTGAAAAATAATATTTCATATGTATTGAACTACCACAGAAAGATCTCAGTTAATTTAAATACATATTTATATTATAAACTGATACTATATATATATATACAATATTATACAATGTATAATATTCTTTGATAAGAACAAATAATTTAACCCTGATCTTGTTTTTCTTTGTGAAGATTTAGGAAAAATATTAATAAATTATATAAAACAATAGACTCAGATATTTTCCATAATTTCATTCTTTTTGCATCATTATTACTAACATTGTGTAGACACAGTCCTAGATTTCAATATTTGTCCAGATCTCAAACTTTCTTCTGGTTTCTTTTCTTTTATCACAATATTTCTTTCCTAGTGTATTACTCATAAATTTACTGAATAAACTTTTTAATGAATTTGTAAGAACCAGACCATATCTTTCTGATGTTTGGTGACATCTATGCAAACATTTTCATTAGTATTCATATCAATTATGTATAAATGCCTCATAATGTTAATGGTAACATTGCTAAAGTTTGAAATACTTATTTTCAAGTCATTTAAAGAACTATTAATAGACAAATAGCTCTATTTTGTTTTAAATAGCTATATAAGTAAATATTACATTAACATTTACAAATACTTCATTTCAGAATATCTTATGAAATTAGTAGCAAGTATTTAGGAAGAAAGGTATAATTTATTTTCTAATAACTAGGATATAAGCAACTAGTTCAACATAAAAGCATTGCACAAAGATAAATAAAATGAATTAAAATTAATACCATAGCTCCACACAGGATAGACATTCTAATAATGTAAACACATTTTCTACTTTTTAAAAACATCAACAGCATTAATTTTAACTAAATCAATGAAATACAGTTAATCTCAAGCGCTTAGCTTTCCTTTTGGTAAATGCAAACATGAAAAAATAGGCATATTTTATACAGAATAAACTGCATTACTGCATTAGTAAAATAAATTAGAATAGTTTTTGAAAAAGATCATGCATCAAATTGCTAATAAGACAAGTTAAAATGCCCTGTTATCTGACTTTATGGTTCCTTAATCATTGATTCATATACATTTTCTTCCTAACTCAAATGCTTTTATGTCACTTAATGCCAGCATTTTGTAAATCTGCTCAGATTTAGGAAGAAATCTTCAACCAGCCCTTGAAAGATAAGAACTCTTTGATGATCAAGCATTTTAGAGAGTGATTAGTCCTGATGCTGGGTTTCCCATGGTGCAGGGATGGGGACTTTTCTACATTGAACCAAGATTGTTCACCATTTTCCTTAGGAATTAGACAAAAATAGAACATTCATTGACTAACGTAACTTGTGCAATGAATTTAAACAATATTACGGTGCTAAATATCTCAATTCCCTTTAAGAAATGTAGTTTTACATATTTGAATGTATTCAAGTGTTCCAAGTTTTCCTGCGTCTTCCAGGACACAATCTGTAATATAGTATGGCATTGTCAATGGTTTGACATGTGGACTCTGAACCCAGATTCCCTAAGTTTGATCAACTCCAGCACTATTTGTAGTCTCTCCCTACCTCAGTATTTCCATCTGTTAAATGGGGATAATGACAGTATCTACCTCATAAGGTTGTTGTAGAACATGTAAGGGTTTAGTATATTTTAGTGAGTTCTATGAGGTGTCTATGAATGTTGGCCAATATAGCAATTTTTAAATATAAACTGTCTCACCTCTTTCATTTGCCTCTTTCTCCTCAACTAGAGTTATTACTCCTCAGTCTTTTGACATACTAGTAATTACACATTATTATAATCTCTTGTGATTATGTCTTCCCTTTAATTTTCTTTTTTCTTGTTGTTTTTATTCTTTACTCAATTTAAGTTGATATTTTTGATTTTTTCCCCAAAGAAAACTGCTGGCCATTTTGTATCTAACTCCAAAAGTTAATTTTGAGTTCCCAGCCTGATTCATATCTCTGTGGAGTGTGTCTTTACTGGTGACCTCCAGACTTTTAAAATATTGCTTCTAGTCAGGGATGAATAAGAAATCATACCTTTAAATATTGCTTCCAATCAGGGCTGAGTAAGAAATTCTGGGTGCCTGGCATGAAATGTGTCTGAAAGGGCCGTGAAAGGAGGTGAGACCAGCAGCACAGGCTCAGGAAGGCCAAGGTCCTTGCATGCCAGGCAGGCTAAAGGCTTTGAACTTTTCAGGTGCTGGAAGCATTTCACCTTTTAGAGGCTGTTGAAATTGTCCAGTAAGATTGCAAGGCGCTGATCTGTGGTGACATTGTAAGAGAGATGAGGAAAGACTTTTACCAAAGAAACATTAGAAATTTATCAGTGGATGTTAGTGATTATTTTAATTTGTGATCAATTTATTAATAAAGGGAGCATGACATCTTTGAGCTTTTCTAGTAGGTAGGTGTTCATTTGCTATAACATAAATGAGGGACAATAGGGGCATGTGGTTGTAATGTTTGAGTTTGAGAAGTTATAGCATTGTAACTCCCTTAGAAAAAGAAGACAGCTTATTTAAGAATTGGCAGAACAATCATTCAGGACCCATTTTCATTTTCTTTACTTTTCATCGAAAAACCATGATTTTATGGCTTCCCACCATCTCATATAATCCACCAACCTTCTTCTCCACCTAGACATCCTGCACACTTTAGCAAAGATATCTTCCTAGTATGCCACTTTCATGATGAAAATATATATAATAAACAGACTGCTTAAGCCCACATGCTCCCACATTTTCTTATTTAAATCCTTTCATAGCACTCCTCAGCTCCATGAGGCTATTCACTGCCTTCTTATTGTTTTTATAGCCTTCATTTCATATTCTAGAAGAAAGATGTGACAAGCCTTTCCAAAAAATGAAAACATACATGTATGTATATGCAAATATATCTACATAAATATATAAACATTTACATTTACATATGTATTCATGTTTACATATATAATTCCAAAAAATGAAGGAACTTGATTAACTGATTAACTGATGCTGTTAATTCATATAGGGAAGACAGGCTGAAAAGGTGAGACTTTTGCAATCATCTTTGTTCAAGGGAATGTTTTTAACTATTGGGGTGATTATTCCTGGTGACCTCCTGATCGTTACGTGGATGAGTTTATAGATAAATAGCTAGCATTTTTATTGTAAGTTTCAAGAAAAAAAAAGGGGTGGTGGGTGGGGGGGGACTTGCTTATGTGGCTCACTGCTGTTTTCCAGCCATTTAAATAGTGCCTGGCATGTGGTAGGCTCACCGCAAGTATTTAATTAAATGTAAGAATGATCCTATGTGGTGTTTTGTGAACAGATAAATACTGTTTTCAATTCTTAAACCAGAAGATTTTATTTCTGACACATTTTTTAAATGATGCAATATGAAACCTTTGAGATTTGATAAGAAACCACAGGAGAGAAAAAGGAAATGGATGCTTACATTTTAACTCCTTAAATTCATGATATTTTTAGAGAAGTTATAATTTAAATATTACATCTAATATGGCATTGATTCCCTGAATCCTAGTGAGGTAGGTGAGAGAAATATAATCCCAATTTGACAAATGAGTAAACTGAGGCGCTGTAGGATTTCTGATTCTAGTACCTATTGGCAGAACATAAGCTGGATTCCAGATTCACTCTAGAATTCTATATGGAATCCAGTTTTATAGTTGAAAACAAGAGATTTGAAATCCTATGAATGGTGTTCTAGTTAGTGAAATTGGTAATTTTGCTTCTATAGCAGACATTCAGGCCATTCACTAATTATTATGAATTTCAAAAAATTCTATTCTTACTGGGTGTTTCTAGTAAAATACCATCAATTTTACTTTAATATCTAATAAAAATGAAAACTTTTATTACTGTTTCTAGATTGTCAAAATCTGAGTTATATTTCTTAATGAAGTGAAGAAACAAATGCCTAACTTCAATGTTTGGTTAAAAACACCCTTAGGAACACCTACTCCAATTCCTCTTTGTATACACAAGAATTGGTTATCTTTATTTCATTTTTATTCATAATGTAGGATCAAACTCATAATAGGATGTCATGAAGACCCCTTTTTTCCCTTTAACTTTTAAATGAAAGCTCATGTGCAAGTAAAATGATATTGTTAGTTTTACCCATAGATTTTGAAAATCCAAGATTCTATTATGTTGTTAATAATGATATTACTTCTTCACTACTTGCTAAAAATACCTTGTAGCAGTTTCCTGATTCATTGGCTTCTTGATTGATCGGATCAGTTTTTATTGGGCACCCTCCATGTACTTGCTTTTTTTCTAGTTACACAGAATACAAAGACAAATGAGGCCACTCATTGTACTCAAGAGTTATATAGTCTTGGAGGCAAGTAAATGGATTCTCAGAGGAAGGTTTTACTTTCTATGTCTGTGGTATATAATATTTTCTGAAACAATTTTTCTTTAATATTTTCAGTTTTATGATCAATTGCCAGGACATGTGAAGATGTTGATTTTAACAGTCTAAGTCAGTAGTCTCTGACTTAGTTTCTCAATAATATTAGGAAAGAAGAATGGGAGGGAAGGAGAGAGGAGGATTTCTGATACCACTCTTTCTTCCTCTTGGGGCCTCTTAAATAACCTTGTAATAGAGAGAGAAGTGGCTTGAGTTTTGGGGAAACATAAGTGCTGGGACTAATAAAGGAGAGATTTATGTGAGTTTTCCACATTTCTGCTGTGTTCCTCCACAATGAGGACTTTGCTTTTTTATCATTCTAACTTATTTCAAGTTGTTATTTATTAACCATAAAATATCAAAATTTGTGAAATATGTATATTTAAGTATATATAAATTAGAGGATATTCGTGGCTATCTGCATGATAATATTTGCCTCAAAGAATTTAAATATGCATTTTTTAGTGGTAGAGAGGACGGAATTGCATCTAACATGCAGGAAATTGCTCAAAATCCTCAGTTCATTGCACATGGGGGACAGTCATTACCTGTGTACACTGTTAATGGTTGTGAGGATTGTGATTTATCTTGGGGATTTATTTCCAGAAGATAATTTTCAGATTGTTAGTACATAAGTGTATATAGGGAGAACTCACATATTTGAATGCTGTCTTTTAGGTGCATTATGGTAGACACAATGGTTGTGAAACATTGCTTTAGAAAACAAAACTCAGAGTAGATACAGTTGAATAACATAGAATGTATAGAGCATAGATAACAAGACAGAGTTGCCTAGCTTTTATCAGAGATTGTTGTTTACATTTTGTAGTCTGTAATCAGCCACTAAAGCTAATGAAAAAAAATGAGGAGGTTAATCTATGTAAATGAAAAATTTGATAATCTGAGTAATCTTTAATATAATCTGATGCTCAAGTAAGTACTAATGTCAACAACAACAAAAAAGGTTAGTCTGTAATCCTATATAATAAAAGGGTAATATGCAAATCGACCAAACAGCAGAACAACTGGTCCCTATGATGCACACTAATCACCAGGGGGTAAATGCTCAACGCAGGAGCTGCCCTTGCTGGTCAGTGTGCTCCCACTGGGGGAGCACTGCTCAGCCACAAGCCGGGGCAGTGCTAAGGATGTCAGGAGAGGGCCTAAGCCACCAGTCGGACATCCCCCGAGGGCTCTGGGACTGCTAAAGGGCACAGGATGGGCTGAGGGATTGCCTGCACCCTGAGTGCACAAATGTCGTGCACCGGGCCTCTGGTAAAGAATAAAAGCATTTGTTTAAATGGAAGATTGTAAGGTATCAATCCAGACTGCTCTCTGGAGAAAACAAATATAAGTTTAAAAAGCAAAAACCACAAGATGTAATTCTTGCAAATGAAGGATGGCTGGCTAGGAAACCAGGGCTTGGTTAGTTTCAATATACAAACAAGGGAGGTGAAAACTAGGAGAAGGTAAAGTCTATATATGCCCATATAGCAGTTGTTGTCCCAGGATGTTTATGGCTCAGCCTTGAACTGAATTTAGCAACATGTTTAGCAACATAATAGCAGCTCTGAGAACTGAGACACAGATATGAATAAGCCCTACTTTTTTTTATTGTTTAAAGTATTACAAAAAAGTATCTCCTTTTTCCCCCATCCACCCTCCCCAGCCACTCACACCCTCCAGGACAAGCTCCCACTGCCCCAGTGTCCGTGTCCATTGGTTATGTTAATATGCATGCATAGAAGTCCTTTGGTTGATCTCTTACCCCCACCCCAAGCCCCTTCTCCTACCTTTCCTTCTGATTTTTGACAGTCTCTTCAGTGTTTCTTTGTCTCTGGATCTATTTTTGTTCATCAGTTTATGGTGTTCATTATATTCCACAAATGAGTGAAATCATGTGATATTTATCTTTCTCCAACTGGCTTATTTAGCTTAGCATAATGCTCTCCAGGTCCATCCATGCTGTTGCAAATAGTAAAAGTTACTTCTTTTTTATAGCAGAGTAGTATTCCATTGTGTAGTCAAGCATGTCAAACTCGTGTCTGGCGAGCGTCATGTGGCCCACCAGCCACAAGTTTGACATGCTTGTAGATGTACCACAGTTTTTTAATCCACTCATCTGCTGTTTCCAAATCTTAGCTATTATAAATTGTGCTGCTATGAACATAGGGTACATTTGTCCTTTCTCATTGGTGTTTCTTATTTCTTAGGATATATTCCTAGAAGTGGGATCACTGGGTCAAATGGGAGTTCTATGGTTGCATTGCTGTCAATCTCACCCTTGATATCTTCCAGAAGTTTTTTTATGTATTTGGGTGCTCCTGCATTGGGTGCCTATATGTTTACCAGAGTTATATCTTCTGGTTCAATTGCTCCCTTTAGTATTATGAAGTGGCCCTCCTTGTCTCTTGTTATGACCTTCACTTTGAGGTCTATTTTGTCAGATATAAGTATCACTACCCCAGTTTATTTTTCATTTCCATTTGCCTGAATTTTTTTTTTTTTCATCTCTTCACTTTCAGTCTGTTGAGTCCCTTTTTCTGAAGTTGGTGTCTTGTAAACAGCAGATATATGGGTCATGTTTTCTTATCCATTCAGCTACTCTAAGTCTTTTGATTGGAGCATTTAATCCATTAACGCTTAAGGTTATTATTAATAGGTACTTGTTTGTCACCATTTTTATTCTTTTTGTCTGTGTTCCTTCTTCCCTCCCTATTTCTTCTTTTTTTTACAGCATTCCCTTTAGCATTCCTTGCCTTGCTGGCTTGGTACTAATAAACTCTCTTAGCCCTTTTTTGTCTGTGAAGCTCCTGATTTCACCTTCAATGTTGAATCATAGCCTTGCTGGGTATAGTATTTTTGGATTTAGTCCCTTGCTTTGCATCACTTTGTATATTTCATTCCATTTCCTTCTGGCCTGATGTGTTGATAGGCTAATGGGACATCCCTTATAGGTAACTTTCTGTCTCTCTCAGGCAGCCTTTAAAATTCTTACATTGTCATTGGTGTTTTCCAATCCTATATAATAAAAGGCCAATATGCAAATCAACCAAACAGTGGAATGACTGGTCGCTATGATGCACACTGACCACCAGGGGGCAGACAGGATGAAAAGGGGAGAAGTGAGGAAAAAAAGAGTGGAATAAAAGAAAAAATAAGATAAAATAAAATAATGTTGAAAAAATAGAAATAGAATGAAGAACATTAATCAAAAAAATAAAAGGTTAAAAATTTTAAATGAAAGGTAAAAAATAAAAAAGTGAAGTGTCATTTGCTTCACCTGAGTTTTTTTGTTTGTTTTTTAATATATTTTATTGATTTTTTACAGAGAAGAAGGGAGAAGGATAGAGAGTTAGAAACATCGATGAGAGAGAAACATCGATCAGCTGTCTCCTGCACACTCCCTACTGGGTATGTGCCCGCAACCAAGGTACATGCCCCTGACCGGAATCGAACCTGGGACCCTTGAGTCCGCAGGCCAATGCTCTATCCACTGAGCCAAACCGGTTAGGGCTTCAGCTGAGTTTTAATGTCCCATGGAGGCTGGTTTAGCATCCCTCTCTACTGTTCTGTCTGCCATTCTCAGTTTCCTGTTAGGTAGTCACACTGTTGAAGTTCCCAGTGATCCACTGCTCCTCTGTGTCTGTCCGCACAGCCTTGTTTCAGGCAGGCGGGACCAATCTGCCCGCTTTGTTTGTCTGCCTACTTTCAGTATTATTTACACAAGTGTCTATTTCTGGCATGGGCTTTAGGTGGGAATGTTGCTTTATTGGTTTCTGGGACCAAACAGCCCCTCAACCCAGTCCCCCAGGGCTCCCTGGGGCTATTCAGATTCTTTGTTTCCTCTGCAAAGTTTGAGGCTGGGTGTGCTGCACTAATTGCCCTGCAGGCGCTGATGGGAGGGGTTGGCTCTGCTTAGGGTTGGAGGGTCCGGAATGTTCCAGTGTCAGATTCCTCATCACCTCTCCCTGTCCTGCTTCCCTCCACAGCCTCCCCCAGCCTCCACAAAACTGCACCTCCTCCTGCACCACAGCCTCAGTGAGTGTTTGTAATCAAAACGTCCTATGAACTGGGTTTAGTGAATAAAAGCAAGGAAAATATAAAAGCAAAACAGCTGTGCCACTGCGTATTTCTCTCCCCCTGGTACCACACAGCTCAGGCAGTTCTTCAGGCCGCCTTTCTGGGCACAGCATCCCATGGCTGTGGACTTAGACCTAGATTCCCTGGCTGCCAGCAGCCCTGTGGACCCCCTTCCACAGTCGAGTGTTACATGTGTCCCCAAGGGATGCGGACTTGGTGCAGTGCAGGTTCCTTCTGAGCCTCTCATCCCTGTAATTGGGAGTCTATCTCTCCAGCCCAGATCCCTGATCCTACTGTTCTCCAGGCATCCTCTGTCCTTTCCAGCTATAGGTTGTCTCACCAGATGTGTTTAATTCGACAATTCTTGGTGGATGTTATTCGGTTTAGTGTTCCTTCTATCTGCTCCATGAGAAGGCACAGGACATGACTGCCTATTCAGCCGCCATTTTTCAAAATCGAGGCCCCACTTTCTTAACAGCCCCCTGACTCTATTGTAAGTGGGTCTCTTGGCAATTCCTCTTCTATTTTTTTCTTCATTTTCAGTACTGAGTGTAGCATCTCTATTATGAGAGTTTCTTTTACTATTCTATGGAATACTGCTCAAGCATACAAACACTGAAGCAAGACTGCTTAGATCTGTCCTGGCTGGTGTGACTCAGTTGGTTGAATGCTGTCCCATGCACCTGAGAGGTCACTGAGAGGTCAACACCAGTTTGATTCTCAGTTAGGGCAAACACCAGGGTTTCAGGCTAGATCCCCAGTATGGGGTGCACAGGAGGCAGCCAAGGGATGTTTCTCATTTATGTTTCCCTCTCCCTCTCCCTCACCCTCTCCCTTCTTATCAATAAAAACATATTTTTTTTAAAAAAGACTGCTCATATCTCCCAATTTCTGGTGGGCTGATTGGACAAGCTATTTGACTTCATGCTTCAGAAAGGTATGGTAATAGTTCCTAAGTCCCATGGATTTTAGAAGGCTGAGTGATTTAATGTGTATATAGTGCTTACTATAAAGTGGCTTACCTGTCTACTGTAGAAGCAATGTATTCACATGGTAAAGTAATTGCAGTAGCTTCTTTACCATCTAATCATCCATAAATGGTTTTGTTCATATGTGTAGCCAACATTTATTAAAGATTTTTAAAATAAAATTGGACTTAGTTCTAGTAACTAAATTTTTACAAAATGCATTATCTTGGGCAGTTTACAACTAGAATTTTGCATTTTTATTTATTTTGTAAATATGAACAGATACTATTACTCCAGTAGAACAAAAAATAGGAAACTTATGCCATTTGAACTTGATAACAAGTATAAAGTGTTATATTTTTTTGGCTTTAGAAATTTCTCTGTGTGATAACTTTAAGAAGAAAATTGCCTTGCAGGCAATTTGAGTATTGGCTGAGATTTCCGACAACTGGAGAATATGTGATTTGTTTCATTAAAATTAGTCCCAAGGTATGACCTGAGGAATTAAACAGCTGATAAAATTACTATCTTGGAACAAAATAGCTTTTGGACTTGGAAAGTTTGACTAACTGTAATCATTAATCTTGTATTTTTTCTAGTTCTAGGTTGTCATGTTGCTGGTAGGAATTATACTATTTAAAGACATTATGATTGGGATTTTTTTCGAAATCAGCTAATAAACACGACCCACATCATCCTTGTTATTTAGTAGCCATAAAGGTTTTTGTTTTGTTTCTACTGGCAAAACTTCAGTTTTTAACGGAATCTTGGCAGGTAGCTTCAGTGAGAATATCTTTAGGGAAAGATGTGAGGACCTTGAATGGTATAAAAGAAATCTGATCTGGTTCTGTAAACAATCAATAGATAAATGATAACATCATAATTTCTGTTGAATTAAATAGTAATTTCTATTGCTAATACAGTTCTATAAGATTAAGACTAATGGAATTGAGAAAGGAAAAATGGGTTGTCTATAATGTGTTTATTTTGATTTTTTAAAATGTTAGATCAGATTAATTTAGATTGTGAAAACCTTAACAATTAGGAATTGAATTAAAGTTCCCACTTTACAGCCTTGTTACTGTTAGTGGCTTATTCTGTGGTTAACAAGATCTCATAATGTATATTTATAAGTGGAAATTCATGTTTTACATACAAAATGAGTTATGAGAGTGTGTTCATTGTCCTAATTACTATTTTTTCACCTATAAAACTAATTGCCATCCTCTATAATTGAGGTTTAATATTGATAAATCTATAAAAAATTGTATATGGGATTGTGTTCCCTAAAATATAATGTAAATAAAGAATACTGTGTTAATTATAGTTTTCTAACCATGCCACATTATTCTAGATATTTCCTCATTTTATTTTAATACTGCAAACATTTTTTGAACTTTGTTTCTCATAAAACAGATTCTGTGGTTATTAAAATTCCACAATTATGGACACTAACACCACTTGATGAGCTAAAAATTCTACCATAGGGCATAAGAAGTAATAAATGAAAAACAAATTCTGTAATCATTTATTTGGTGTGGGATTAATTTTGTTATCCAGAAAGTGGCATGTTGTCATTTTATACACTGTCACATTTATATTTGTTTTTGTAATTTGTATGATTATTATGAGCCCTAGTGAGTGTAAATACCAGTAAAATAGTTCTCTATTTTTATTATTGACATATTCTTTTCTAATTAACATTATTGTGATTATGACTTTAAAACTATATATGTAGCGTATGCCTTAATGCAATTAAGTTGCTCTTATTTCTTACTAAAAATAATTTTATTTAGTATGATTTTCACATCTTTGATAAAAAGACTACACCTAAGGGGTCATTTCAGTTCATAGGTGATCCTTTTTATTTTAAAGGATGTCATCTCTCTAGATGGTTGACATTTAAAGGCAGGTTTTTTGAAATAGTCTTTTTGAAACTTCACTGAGATCATATATCAAAAGATCCAGTTGCAGGCTCTTAAGAAGGGATGATTGTAGGTTTTGTCTGAATGAACAGATTGAAATTTTATTTGAGGAAGAAACCTCTAAAATACCTTCTTTCTTTGGAAGAGACCATAAATATCAGTTGTGTTGAAAATGCACTTTAGCTATTTTTCTTAGTCCAGAGGTAACAAATGACAACATAGTAACAAGTATATATTAAATATAGAATAAATACATACCATATAGAATATAAAATATATGCTATAATATTTAGTGGCTATGTATATATTTTAAAATATCTGTCCCATTTTTATCATTTTAACAGTTTCAAATATGTTTATAGGTAATTTAATTCAGCAACTGCATTTCTCATTTACTTTAGGAAATGTAGTTACTCGTTTTCTTACTTTCAAATGATAAATATGTACTCTAAAGCAATTGTAACAGAGTAATGTAGTTTCACTAAACTAGCTATGAAAGATGCACATGACACAATATGTATCTATATCTATATATGTATATCTGTATCTATTCCAGATACAAATATACAGTTAGATATATAATAAGGATTTACCTACACCTCCATTTCTTTAAACTATGTAGATTCACCCACATGCACATATACTGTACACACAGAATTCTACTCATACTACATGGCTAAATATAGAAGGTAATTGCTGACAAATTATTTGCTAGAGATCATATTTTTAAATAATAATAACATTAGCTAAAATTGAAATAGTTTCTACTCTTTGCACACATTGTTCTCAGCACTATTTAAATAACAATTCACATGTTCTAAAGGCTCAGTTTGATTGATTGCTTTTTGGCATTTTGAGGAGAGCTCTGAGTGGAGAGTTCTACGCTGTTTCTTGTTTCTCTACCTAATTATAAAAGCAGAATTGGCACAAAGTGACCAACCATGGAGAAGTTACTACCAACCAGATGCTACCAATACAAGATCAGGCTCAAACAGAAATATTTAAATAGCTACAATTTATTTGACTCCCAGATGAATTCAGCTCAACAGGCATCTGTGTTATATATCAACATTCCTAACCATTCCTTTTATAATTTTTCCCACATCATTTCAATCTGTGTCAGTCAGCACTCTGCAGAGCTAGGTCATCCTGAAAGAAACCATACAAGTAAGGAACTGCCTGTGCCCTTACTAAGCGTGCTCTCATTTAAATAAAATATGAGATCAATCTTTTTTTCTTCATTTTTTCTTGGGGTATAAATTTTTCAAAAGATGTGTTCATATCATAAAATAAAGAAAGAACAAAGTTTTTAGAGTAATATAAAATCAGAAATGAACTTTGATGATTCTGCCTTTTTCAAATGAGGAATGTTTGCTAATAATTGTGTTAAAATATTGTTTCCTCCCACACCTAATAAACGGTAAACATGTTCATAGGGAAAATTCATATAAACATACTTCTAAATACTTGTTTAGTATATAAGAATAGGAGACAATATACTGTCAGTTTGTCACAGTGAGTAGCTTGAACATCTAGGCTACATCATTTTGGTGACACTCTTTTCTATTTCATTTTACCTTCTTCTATGCTGTTTTTCATGCTATATTCTCACTTATTTAAACATTTGCCATTTTTTTAATTAAAATTGACTTTAAGTCACAAATTTGTTATAACTTGCTATACAACCTTCATTTATATTGCACCATCAAAGCATGGTACAATACAAAAGCAAAAATACCAATACATTTTTCCAAAATTAAAACTTCCAATATTATTTTATTATACTTTCCTAACTAAATCACATTTTGACAAGTAGTCTTGGGGAATGTTGCGCACGTATATTTTTATTTCTGATTTTTAGATATGGCTATTCTTAGCAGAAATCACCGAAGGCATGGAAGATTTGAAAAGAGAGAGTCCAATTAGTAGAATAATAATATTGTCTTCAATAAGGGTAGAAGCAGTTATAAGTTGTCATTTACAACACACACACACTTCAGCATCTTTATTGGTGTACAACTGATACACAGTAAACTACACATAAAGTGTACAATTGGGTAAATTTTAGAATATGCACACACCTGTGAAACATCACCATAAACAAGATAGTGATTATATTTTTCTCCCAACAGTTTCCTCCTGTCTCTTGTGAATTAAGTAAAAACAATATATATACCTTATGACTTTATTCATATAACACTCTAGAAAAATGCAAAATAAATGTGTTGTAGTATAAAGCAGATAATTGTTCTCACTTTTCTATTTGCCAAAGTGTCTTTTTATGTGTCAACTATCATCCAGAAGCTGTTTTAAGGACTAAGCAGGCAATAGTGAAGAACATACACATTTTTTTCTACTTTTATGGAGATTATAGTCTCATAGGCTACTAGTAAACTAGATTATGTGTGAGGGAACAAACCAATCAGTTTACTAAAACTGAAGAACCAAGAAAATACCAAATATAAAAAGAATCAATGCCAAAAGAAGGAAGGCAAGCATAGCAAAAGAGAGCAACATAGCAGACGGTAATAGTGAGCCAAAGGGTCAGAAAAAGTACTAGTTACCCTGGCCGGTAGCTCAGCTATTAGAGAGCCCTCCCATATGCTAAGGTTGAGGGTTGGATCCTCGCGGTCAGGGCACATACAAGAATCAACCAATGAATGCATAAGTAATGGAACAACATCCATCTCTCTCTCTCTCTCCCCTTTCTTTTCACTGTCTAAAAAAAATCAACTTATAAAAATTCAAACTACAATAATAACAAAAACTGTAGTTCACAAAACATTAACACTAACGCATTTTCTAGCCTCACGTTTCTAAGTTTATATATTTTGTTTAAAGAAGAACTAATCCTAATGTTGTTTGCCTTCAGTATTTCCCCAAGTTTGTAGCAACAGTGATTCAATTGGAGTGTTTATTAACAACACGGATCCTTGGCCCCAGTCTGACCTTCTGAGTCAGTATTTCCTGCAAAATCCAATTGATCTGTTTTTGTTTGTTTGTTTTTAAGGAAAAATAGGGCCAGACTCACCTGAATGGCAAGAAGCACCTAAATATGATAAATTGTGCAGAGAGAGATAAGTAGTGACTTTCAGCTGGAAGATATTGACAGCTTACTTGGCCAATTGGCATCAAATATGCATTTATTTTTAAAATTTGTGTGTAAATAACTCAGGCATTATTCATGTGGAGGGATTTCTGCAGGAAAATAAAAGGAGTCTTTCTGAGTAAGATTTTACACATTCACGGACTTTTATAGATCAAAAGGGTGTCAATAGTGTCTTAGATTCCACAAAGCTTTAAGTTTCAAAATCTAGGTAGAGAAGTCAAATTAATGATGATATAGTATTTGTGTGTTTTTTAATACAAATAATCAATACTTAATTCTATCTCTAATCTAATTTTTGTCATCATATATAGCACGGAGTACAGGGACTGATGAGTGGTATTTTCTTATTCTATTGAACAATTAAGTTTCATCAGGTTCACTCTATTTAAAAAAAATAAAGCAGACATTATTCTAGTTCAGTACTTTTGGCTCATTAGCAATTTTATGGTAAGCAAGAAAGTTTACCTATAATTATTAATGCAGAGTTGTAAAATCCCCTGGATGTAGGAAATAAGAAAACCTTATCTGTATAGGTACTTTGCCTTTTGATCTTTTCCAGCATTTAGAAGAGTGCCAAGTCCAGAGAAGAGACAAAAACATTTGATTGATGTACATTGAGAGGATTAAGGAGTTATGGAGAATCCATTATAGAAGTCTCCTTAAACAAGTGTCTAGTATTTTTCAATGATATTTAAACACCATTTATTTGGCACCCAGCCTATACCTATACACACAGAATCATATTTCAACCTTACAAAAATATGATGTTTGTGTGATTGTTCCTGTTCTAAAGATAAAAAGTACCTTCACAGAGGTTAAACAGCTTAAACAGTGTCGCACACACAGCTAGAAGCTGGCTGGCTGCCAAGGGATTAGAAGCCAACTCTGTCTGACTTCAGAGCTGTCTGGCACTCTTTCCATCTGGGGACACTGCTTTAAACTCGGTTTCTGTATTTGAAAAGTGAGGAAGATATGCGGTGTTTTACATAATGGATTACAGGGTTTTGTATATCATTGCTTGTGCCATTGAGATGTTAGAGATTTCTACATTATTATATCAATATCAATAAGCCAAAGAGTTAAGATGAGCAATTATTTAATCACTAGACAACCTACTAGAATTGAAATAAATGGATGGTGGGATCTACTGCTGAAGAGAGAGGTTACAGATAAGTAGGGTAAAGAGGCTAGAAAGATCTGTTTGGTAACTGATTGGTGACTTCAGTATATATTTATGTTTAGCTTAATATACTTATATATGTATATATTTATAGTTCTATATAGGAATATTCATAGATATACACAGGTTAATATAGATGCATTTATTTCCTAGCTATGTCGGCTAAGAGGGCCTAGAAGCAATGACATCCAGGAGCAAGGAGCACGCCTTTCTTCCTGATCTTGGTTTATAACAGCATTGTCTAATGAAAGAAACCAGTGGTATTAGAAAAAATGACTGCCTTAAGACTGGGCCAATAAATAAGCAAGATGAGCCTAGAATAGCTGGTCTTATAGTGCCAGGAAGTAAGAAAGGGATATCTGAAACAAACAGACTCACAAACTCATAATGATGGGGATATGTCAAAGGAACATAAGAACTGAGAGAGTCATCAGTGGCCAAGTTTAATAATTTGAGTAACCAAGTAAATTACTAGGTTAGAAACCCAAAGTATAAACATATCCACATATCCATACTGATATGAGTAAATGAGTACAAAGTAAATAAGTAAGAGAAAATAGACAAATCACTGTGCAGAAGAATTCCAAATAATTTATGCAGACAGCCTCAGGGAAGTAGAGCATAACTCTGTTCCTTAAGCATGGCTACAGAGTGACTTCCTTCCAAAGAACAAAGTATAGAAAACTGGGAAAAAGAATAACTTTAGAGTGGAGGGAACAGATCGATGCCATCTTAGTCAGATGACCAAGGTTAACATACCAGTGATAAGTTATGTTGATAGTATGTTTCCTAGATATGATGTAATGAAAATGACACTTTACCTGTATAGTTTTCTCCCCCAAAACTCATCACCCAGTCTAATCATGAGAAAAGCACCCATTCCATCCGATGGTGAGATAATCTACAAAGTACTTGACCGTATGCCTCAGAACTGTCAGTCATCAGATCAAGCAAAATTTGATAAACTATTATAGCTAACAGGAGCCTAAGGAGACAGGATGACTAAATGCACTATGGTATGCTGGATGGGATCCTGCGACAGAAATAGGATAATAAGTAAAACTAAGGAAACCTAAGTAAAATACGGACTGAGATGAATAATAATGTATCAATATTGATTCATTAATAGTGACAGATGTACTGCACTATTGTAAGATGCTACTGATTGGGGACACTAGGTGTGGGGTATATGTGAACTGTCTGTGCTTTCTTTGTAATCTTTCTATAAATATAAAACCATTTTAAATTTTATTTTTAAAAACTCAAATAGATGAAATAATGAGTCCACAATAGGAACTGTCACTAGCCTAAAGGACGGTTATTTTGCTTATTACACTGGTCCTCAAAGGTCAGCTCCATATAAAAGCTACTATACAGAAACAAAATGTTTCTACATATCCAAAAGGTGAAACTCAGATGTTATGTAAAGTGATACGTTTTATTCACAACTTGATTTCTTTATTATTGTCTTCTTACACTAGGAAAGGAATAGTTGTATTTACAAGCAGAAATGTCTTAAGTCATCCTTCTCTTTTCATTTCAGGCTTACTTAATAAAAGCTTAACTGGGTAAAGAATGAGCAAAGGGTATCTGTGAGGAAGACGGATGAGATATATTACACCTGCCCTTGATGCTGACAAATCTGGCTGCAGTTACTTTAATGTGCACAATACTCATGAAATACTCTACAGTAGTGGGCGCGTGCTGCCATTCACAATTTGTGCATCATCATTATGTCCCCAGG
The DNA here is from genome assembly GCF_000147115.1 of Myotis lucifugus. Lineage (NCBI taxonomy): Eukaryota > Metazoa > Chordata > Mammalia > Chiroptera > Vespertilionidae > Myotis > Myotis lucifugus. Next base: position 1,245,976 of record NW_005871207.1, on the reverse strand, counting down.
AGCTGTCACTGTCCCCACTTTGATCAGCTTTTACCCAAATGATGCAGAGATGGTCTTGCCAGAGAGGACATTATTCCTAAACTACTCTGAGTTGTCTTCTTCCCCAATTCTGAACCATTTTTAAAAAGCACTCTGTATTTAACCTCTAAGAAAACCAACTTTGGCAAACAATGACATTATTCAATCAAGCAGTCTTTGAAAGCTATACAATTTTTGTTTTTCAATGATGTAAGTAAATAACAAAATATTCCACTTTAGCCTGGTTAAGTGTGCATTGATATTTATTTGATAGCTTCACTCTGAAACAGTTGATTATTTTGTTAAAGAAGTAAGTTTTAAAATAAAGCACAAATCTCCAATTGATAAGATCCTAATCTGTGCAACTAAGATGAGACAAAATCAGTTTTGAATGATACATGATGATGTATGTATTTCCCATGTAGTCATTCATGTATGCATGCATTCAACAAATTTTTATCAAATCTCTATATGCAAAATACTTTTCTGGTGCTAGAAATAGAGCAGTGAAGGAAACCAAATTAATCCTTCCTTCATAGGACATACACGTTAAATGCAATTTATGAATAGGAAGGTGACAACACCACCAATTATTGGGTAAAAACTGACAGTTACTTATAAGAAATACATCAGTCAAAAGGAGAATGTTTGCAAAGTAGTAAAGTGAATGAAGAATTTTCAAGACCGTCTTTGTATATTTAGTAACAGTGCAATAAATATACAGAGCTAATGGGAAAATGAGTCTAATTCATGATTCGTGGTAACTCATAAAGCTATTCACTACTGATCAAAGTACATTAAAAAATGCCGCTGTCTTCCACAAGCCTCTGTTACTGTTTTTGCTTCAGTAAATTTGCTACTTTGCTACAAACATGCTGATGAACTGGGGGCACATAGCTTACTTTTTCTTGTTTCTTGTCTTCTGGATGCTTTGTCCACCATGAAGAATATGGCATGACTTTCCCTCACAGGGAAATCAATAGGGACTTTGAATCTTTACCAAAATGTGACTGTGAGAACTGCCAATCTATTACAATTTCCATAGAAGTAAATATACAGCAATTTAAAAACTACTTTTAGATAATTTGGGCTTTAAATGCACAGTAAGTGTTATTCTTGAAAAAACTTTATGGAATTGGGTACCTTTAAGAAAACTAGATAAGGATGAAAATATGCATCCTCTGAATCTGAATATAAGAAAGGTCTGTGATTAAAAAAACAAAGTGCACATTAAAATACTGAAGTCATTATCACCCTATTATCCTATATAATAAAAGGACAATATGAAAATTGACCCTAATGAAGGAATGACCAGGAATGACCAGTCACTATGATATGCACTGACCACCAGGGTGCAGACACTCAATGCAGGACCTTCCCCCTGGTGGTCAGTGCACTCCCACAGGGAGAGCTCTGCTCAGCCACAAGCTGGACTGACAGCTGCGAGCTCAGTGGCAGTGGTGGGAGCCTCTCTCACCTCCTCCGCAGTGCTAAGGAAGTCCTACTGTCTATGAGCTGTCAGTCGGACATCCCCCAATGTCTCCCAGGCTGCCAAAGGGATGTCTGACTGCTAGCTTAGGCCCGATCCCCCAGGGAGTGGGCCTAAACCAGCAGGTAGACATCCCTGGAGGGGTCCCCGACTGCAGAGAGGATACAGGCCGGGCTGAGGGACCACCCCGAGTGCACAAATTTTCATGCACCGGGCCTCTAGTGGGTATATAAAACATGAAACAGTTAACTAATTTTGCTCTCTCACAGATATATGTCTGTTTATTTTAATTTTATTAAAAGACACACTTCACCTTTGAGTTTCATAGTTGAGTTCGTTGACATATAATTTAAAAATAAGGTGTAGTTTTTTTTGTGTATATTACTTTGCTTCTGCTTTGCCACCAATCACTCATTCCATTTACACTTAGTGGATGCTCCTCTGTCCCAGGCACTGATCTAAATCTAGAGTCAGCAGTGAATACAATAAACATATTTCTGCCCTCACAGAAAATTATATTCTACTTGAGAAGACAGAAAAAAAGTAAATCTCTATTTAAGATATGATATTAGAAGATACAAGTGAAAGAACTAAGGAGAAAAATGAAACACTGAGGGAGCAGAGGGCCTGGTGAGGTGAGAAGAGATGGATGGAGATGAGAGTTAGTTACTCGAGTGGTAAAGTAGACAGGCAAGGTCTCAGGAGAACCCAGAGGAAAGGGAGAGCTCTGGAGAAGTACCTCTGAGCGATGAATGCCAAGTGCTGTGGCCCTTGGGTAGGAGTGTGTCTGAAGTGCCTATGAGCAGAAAGCCTGGGCAGGGCTGCTGAAGAACAGTAGCAGGAGGTGGGGTGAGAGGACGCGCATGTGTTGATCCTTGTTTGAAAATCTGGGTTTGTGTATTACTCTTGAGATAATCATATATATATATAAATCATTTTTATATAAATGTACATTTTGAGTATATAAAATTGAATTTCAGCATATGTCTGATACTGTTTATAATGCTCGGCTGTTGATAGGCTATGACTCTGGTTATATCCTACTCATTATGTCTGCCATCATTAACATCTTATATGTACCTATTATATACATATATGTGTGTGTGTGTGTGTGTGTATATACATATTATATCTAATATATATTATATCACAGGCACATCATTTATTAGATGATGATAGTCTTTCCTATATCTTTTATATAAGCTAAAAGCTACAAAATAAAGATAATCTACATTAAAAAATGTTAGTCAATACCTCTTTATAATGTCAAACCCAGAGCCCACACAAGTATCAACAGATTGATAAAAATGGATGTTGAATCAAATATTCATATGTTTGGGAATTTAAAATATCCAGACATATCTGAAATAGCATACAATTTGTTCTATTTTCATCAAAAAACTACTTTTTCTTGTACGATTTAGTAGACATTGGCCAATAACAACAAGCACCATAGGTGATTGTGACATCTCATGAAATACTTGTGGGGAATAGAAACAAAGGAAAATTTTTGTTTTATTTGCAATTGTTTCTAAGATATAACATATTTTATAACATACTTTTGAAGAAAACATGCACTATATTTAATATATAAATTTAATAATGATTATAGAACTCACAATTTCAGAAATAATAAATAAAAGAGAACCTTAAAGAAGCAAAAATGTAGTAATATAGATAATTATGTATATTAGCATAATGGCATATATTATACAGAGTCCATAAATTTTAAAACAAGTATTTCAGGTCAACACAAATACCCTTATTAAGAAAAAGTAAAATCATTCATTTATGTTTCTAAAATTTATAGAAAAAATGCAGACTTTAGTTTCTGTGTGACGACAGTTTTATGATAGAAAATTTTAAGGATACTTAGTTGATTTATATTTGTAAAACACTTTACAATCTATAAAAACTTGTATTATATAGAGAAAGTAAAATTGTTTCCAGGTTAAAAGAAAATTTAATTGTTTGGGATTTTTATTATACTGCCTTCCAGAAATGCCAATATACATTATACACAGTTGTAATTTCAGGGCTCTGTTAATCGTGCTACTCTTTATTTATACTATTTTGCAGCCCCCTCTCCAATCACCAATGTGAAAAAAGGGAAGATTGCAAAGAACAGCATCTCTTTGTCTTGGCAAGAGCCAGATCGCCCCAATGGAATCATCCTGGAGTATGAAATCAAATATTTTGAAAAGGTAGGACTAACAAAATAAAGAATGTCCTTTCTTCTTCTTCTTCTTCTTCTTCTTCTTCTTCTTCTTCTTTTTTCTTCATTTTAGAAACGGCAATTATCCAATTTGTAGAAAAGCCTGTTGCAATTTTATGTGTAAATCAATGACAATTGATTCTGCAGTCATGATTATGAAGGTGAGGAGTGTACAGGGAGCACGCTATGTGTGTCCTTTTGCTGCCAACTAGTTTATGCTGCCCGGATACTGCCATATAGTCTAACATCGGCTTAACTAGGTTTCACAGCATTAAGAGATGAAGTCATAGGACATTTTCAAAGTGTCACAAACACTCAAGTTGCTGACCTTCATGACTGACTGAGGTGTACTACCAGAAAAAGCGCTTGCGTACTGTCACCCTGCATAATGCCTATACTGTTAAGGAAGTGGGAACAGATAAGATGTGTATGCAATGTATACATTTTTAAAATCCATAACAAAGTAGCATAAAGTCCAAACACTGTACATAATATTTATTTTAAAATGTTGGGCCCAAAATTGGAAATGCGTGCCTCACATTCCCTATATTTTCTCGATTTCTTCACTGAGTTGACTCTTGGGTCCGTTCTTACAGGTTTGCCATAATAGTTTTTGAGGTCTGAAGGCAATAATCATCCTACTTCTTTTCTGGATCCACAACCAAGTGAGTCACTAATAAAGGAATTGAACAAATGGAAACCAAAGACGGGCCTATAATTTCTAAAGCTGGACCGGAGTATTTGGTTTAGATACGTAGCCACCATGAGTCTTCCAGCTCCCAGCCCCATTTCACTGTGATGTTTGTGGTCTGGATCTGAGTGACATACACCCCTAGAACAACCTGGGTTCTAACAGAGAAGATGAAGAGAGAGGAGTCCCCAACAGCCTCGTCATTAGTGGTAGGAGAAACTGACCCAGAAGTGTGTTTCCTACAGAAGTAGAAGTGATGGTGGTTGTAGATTATAATGCAGAGAAGCAGATCCCAAGAGGAAAGGGTAGGGCTCAGCCACACTGACTCAATTGCTTCTCCCAGACTCACAGAGACATCACCCTTTCCCTCTTAAGGAAGAGTGAAGAGGGTGAGAGGTAGTACAAAAACTTATTTTGCAATACCTAAGAAGTTGCCCAAACTATACATGGGAAGAGAGTGGGGGAATAAATTATTATCCTTATACTACTGCAAAAATATAATGAAAAATGCTGATTTCTTATTAATAAAAAATACTTTAAAATCTAACATTTTATGCATAGATAAGAGTGAGAGTAAATACACTGAAATAATTCATAGCATTATAGAATATATATTTTAATTTTTTTCTTTAATTATTGATTTGACAATTACTTGTGTAAAAGTACAACAGAGTACAAAACAGTAGGATGTGTGGGGAGGTTGAGAGCAAGGCTAACTACATATTCTTTCTAGGTCTTCTCTGCCTGTACAATGTTCGTATACTGATTTTATAAATAAATGAGTAAACAGAAAATTATTTCTTTTGAAATTGTTTTCCTAGGAATGACTTGATGTAAATTATTGACTTAATGTAAACTATTGGGTCATTAGGGAACATAAATGAAGATACTTATATTTCACAGAAAATACTTCATCAAATACATTATTCACCAACAATGCTCTAAGAGAATACCTCTAAGAAAAACCATTGTTGAGACATGGTTTATAGATTTTATTGTAAAAAACAAGTAAATTAAGTAAAATGTTATGTTAATTATCCCTAATTGATCCTTGTTTCTCCAAACTGAAATCTGAATTCAACAGGTCTACAATTTAAACACATTCTATATCCAAATATAATTTGTTAAATTAAAATTTGAATTTCTTACTCAAGTGTTTATAAACTTTTTTTTTTTACTGAATACTCATGCAAAGTTAGGTAACTGAAATATATATATATATATATATATATATATATATATATATCATATAGATGGAATATTTGTAAATATTATAAGTTCCCAAATTTTTGTTGTAATTAAATTTGATTTTTTAAAAAGTTGAAATCCATAATGGCACTTAAAAATAAGTATAAACCAAAAACTATGAATCTGAATATCTGTCTCTTAAATGAAATAAAGTTCAAGAGCAGGGAGACTAAACGTTCTATTTTTTTAAAAAAAATATATTTTTACTAGAGGCCCAATGCATAAAATTCATACAAGAGGTTCGGCCCTTGCAGTTCTGGCTGCCTTGGCTCTCGCAGCCACAGTGGCTGGCCTGGCTTCATCCGGAAGGTTGTCCGGAAGGTCATTCCACTGTTCGACTGTCTGCTCTAATTAGCATATTATGCTTTTATTATTATAGATTGATTTCAGAAAGAAAGGGAGAGGGAGAGATAGAAACATTAGTGATGAGAGAAAATCATTAATTGGCTGACTCCTGCATGAGCCCACAACCTGGGTATGTGCCCTTGCCAGAATTGAACCCGGGACCCTTCAGTCCCCAGGCTGACACTCAATCCATCGAGCCAAACTGGCTAGAGCAAGTGCTTCTTTACTAGCATAATTTTTCTACCCTGAAGCAACTACCTGGGCCAATGTCTGGTTTTTTCTTTTTGTCTTTAAAGAAATTATTTTATTTTTCACATTTATGAATAAACTTTGATTATTTTTATGATTACTTCCCAGCATCTGTATGAGTGCCATATATACAGACGTCAGCAAAAATAGGTTTATAGTTGTCCATATGGAAAATAATACAATAATCCTATCTAATAATAGACAAACATGGTAATTAACCATATCTCCAACATGCTTCCCATTGGCTAATCAGGGTGATATGCAAATTAACTGCCAACCAAGATGGCGGCCGGCAGCCAGGTAGCTGAAGCAAACAGGAGGCTTGCTTGCTCCAGTGATGGAGGAAGCCAACTTCCCCGCCTGCCGCCGCCCAGCTCTGAGCTGCACTCTAAGCAACTATGTTGCAATTATAGAAGCTAAACAATCCCCAGAAACCTGCTTTCAGCCAGCCGGGCCTCAGAGCTGGAGTTGCAACAGTGTTTCAATTATAGAAGCTAAACAAAGCCCAGATACCTACTTTCAGCAGCTGAGGTCTCAGAGCTGGAGCCTAGCCTCAGAGCTAAAGCCGGCTCTCAGCTCCAGTGACAGCCATAGAAGGTAAATAAATCCTAGAATAAAAAAAAAAAAGAAAAAAAGGAGAGGTTGGGAGCTTCAGTCACCTGCCAGCTTGAACGGCCCTCAGCCCCTCACCCAGACTCCAGGCACCCCAGTGGGGATCCCCACCCTGAAGGGGGTGTGACCAGCTGCAAACAACCATCATCCCCTCATCCAGGCTGGCTAGACACCCCAGTGGGACCCCCACCCTGATCCGGGACACACTTCAGGGCAAACCAGCTGGCCCCCACCCATGCACCAGACCTCTATCCTATATAGTAAAAGGGTAATATGCAAACTGACCTTAACAGCAGAAGGACTGGGAATGACTGGTCACTATGACACACACTGACTACCAGGGGGCAGACGCTCAATGCAGCAGCTTCCCTCTGGTGGTCAGGGCGCTCTCACATGGGAGGAGCTCTGCTCAGCCACAAGCCAGGCTGATGGCTGCCAGTACAGCGGTGGTGGTGGGAGCCTCTCCTGCCTCCTCAGCAGCGCTAAGGATGTCTGACTGCAGTTTAGTCCTGCTCCCCGCTGGCAAGTGGACATCTCCCAAGGGCTGCCAGGCTGCCAGAGGGTTGTCTGATTGCCATCTTAGGCCCAATCCCCAGATGAGCGGGCCTAAGCCAGCAGGTGGCCATCCCCTGAGGGGTCCCAGACTGTGAGAGGGCACAGGCCGGGCTGAAGGACCCCCTCTCCCCCCGAGTGCACAAATTTTTGTGCACCAGGCCTCTAGTTAATAAATAATAACACAAGAATAAACTCTGTGTTTCACATACTCACAACTGTAAACCTACTTTTGCACCTCCTCTATAATATAGAAGCAATTCTTCATCTCTTTTTAAAAATTTTAGGCTGCTACTAGAGTTACTCAACAAGTGGTGGAGCAGAGTTCTTTTCTATTAATATTTCTTCTAATGATTGTATTCATTTGATGTAATTTTATTTGTAGTTTAATTTCTTTTAAAATCATTTCTTTCAGTAAGATTTGGTTTTATATTTAATATTTTATATATAATTCTGTATTAACACAGTTTATTACCTATATAACTCAAAGTAAGAAAAATAATTTGGGAAAAGTGAGTTCTACACATGCCCCAATAAACAAATAATAAATTGCCTACCTACATGAAATAAAAATCAACAAAAACCTTTTATATGATACACTAAAGGCCCAGTGCATGAAATTCATGCACGAGTAGGGTCCCCTGGCCTGGCCAGTGATCAGGGCAGATCGGGGCCTTCTGGCTGCCAGCCAGGACCTTCCTTCCCTGGCTGCCTGCTGCAGGCCAGGGCCTTCCTTTGTTCCACGCTGCCCCCTGGTGGTCAGTGCATGTCATAGTGTGAAATCAAACTCCCGGTCTCCTGGTCGAACTCCCAAGGGATCACTTTGCATATTAGCCTTTTATATATATAGATTATTTGGATAAGTTATTAACTTTTTTGGTCAATATTTTTTATAATAAAGATATTAAATCCCAGACCTTTTTGCCAAGCTAAAATATTGAGCTAACCAATAAAAAAAACATGTAAAGTTTAGTTTTAATTTTGCTTCACACTTTCAGAAGAAGAAAAAAAAAGGATAATGAGCTTTTATACCATGTATTAAGATAGGGGTCCTGACAGGTTTCCAGAGTTCATCTGGAACCTTCTGAATGCCACCACTACTTTCCTGATTGGCTCTTGGCCAGACACAGGTGGCAGAGCTTTCCAGGGCTCACGCATTTGCCAGCTGGCATTTCTGCCTGCAATCGCCCTGCTCTAATAGAGGTCATTGGGCCTCCCTGCTCCCGCATGGTGATGGGCCCATTGCCATCTCTTAATTAAAGGCAGAGACTAAGGGAAGCTGCCCCTGGGCAGGGTGTTAGCCAGCTGGCTCCCTCTGTCCAGGCCCTCCCCTCCCTGCTTGTGAACAGTGTTTGCTAAGCAGCTGGGGAAATGTAGCTCATTTGCTCAGCGGGGGAGGGGGCAGGAATGCAGCAAAAGCCACTGCCTGAACCAAGGACTTGGCAGCCTGCTGTCATGTGGTTGTGGGTGTTAAGATGTGTACACAGGATTTGTGATATGGAGGAAATTTTAATCTGACAGTGATTGAAAGGAGTGGAGAAGAGGCAAATTTTGGAAGATATTTAGATAATTCAACATGTGTGTTTACGGGCTTTGATCCCGTAGATATATGCTTTGCTAAGTCCCTTCAATAAGATAGTATTCAACTACTCATAGAGACAATGTACAATTACACCTATGATAAGGAACCACTAAGACATACAAAATGTTAACAGATAAATTAGAATGTTGCAAAATTGTGTGCAAGTGATATTATATAGATACTGCATTATTTCAAGGAGGAAATTTCCAGTTTCCTTGCCATGTTTTTTCTTCTTTTTTTCTCGCAAAATGTATTCCTTGTGACTTCAATAGTTAGGAGTTTCAACCATGTAAACTTGTTTTTTTCTTTTCCTTAGAAGAATTGATCAACATTCTGTAGGGTTAAATCAAATTTACCTACAACCTATGATGTTATAGAAGTTGTGCTGGGTGCTATGTATATTATCTCCATCTCTCTCTCTGTGCTCACGATGCTCTTGATAAATAATTTCATCCCATTTTAAATGTCAGATAAAAATAAACGGAGTCACTTTAAAACAGAGTTTGAACCAGAGGAACTGCCTTGCATATTTTATGCTTCAAACTTTGAAAATGTTCAAACAGGGCAGAATGACCTTTGGCCTAGGCCTAAAGCAACATTGAATCCCAAATAACTGTGTGTAAAAATAACATGAAATCAGATATTATGACTAACTATCTGATGACTACTGAACTAAATTTTTTTTAAAAAAGTTTTAGAATTGACATCACTATGTGAGCTTTTCTATAGCAATAGAAATGCCTTGCATTTATGTACTCAATCCCCCTTCTTTTTCTAAGTATCCTCTGCCCTTGTCTCCTAATCAGAACACTACGTGGGCTTCTGCATGAACCAGAGCTTTACTGAATAGCTATCCTTTGATCTCAAATAAAGGCTTGTTGCTTCTCACTTTGAAAGGATTTTTATTTTTAGGTTAACATATCAAAGAGAAAACAGAAGTTGAGTTGTATACTCACATTTACACACATACTTGAATTACATGGCTGAATTTCGAACACTGATATTCCTGTGAACTTTTCTTAAAAAAAATCTTTTTACTTTATACTATAAATGTTAATATTTTATGTAACAATCATAGCTATATCAAATATATCAGAATCTTAACTTTAGTTTTGTCTAGATGGTTTTTCGCCAACTTAAATTCTCTTTAAACTAATTGCAAATAATGGCAAACTGATATTATATCATTTCTTACTGAAAATTACTGCTTCAGTCACAAGCTGGGACGTATAATAGCATTGAGAAAGTCTTGCATATTCACAATCTTGAGCATACTCAGAACATCAGTACACATGATAGTGTATAGAACAGTGATGGCGAACCTTTTGAGCTCGGCGTGTCAGCATTTTGAAAAACCCTAACTTAACTCTGGTGCCGTGTCACATATAGAAATTTTTTTATATTTGCAACCATAGTAAAACAAAGACTTACATTTTTGATATTTATTTTACATATTTAAATTCCATTTAACAAAGAAAACTCAACCAAAAAAATGAGTTCGCATGTCACCTCTGACACGTGTGTCATAGGTTTGCCATCACTGGTATAGAAGCTATTTGCCTCTTTTAAAAGATAATTTGCTTTTTCACTGCTGTATTCTTAGCATATAGAAGGGGTATTAGAGAGATGAGAGAAGACCAGTAAATGTTTGTGAATGAAGAAAATTACTGAAATTACTAGTCAAATTTTATAGTATTTAATTATCTACTTTAAATCCTTTGCAAAACTCTAAAAAAAATTTCCTAAACACTTTAAAGATTAGGCACTTAAATTAATCTATGCATTAAAAAAACATGAAGATCAATTGTTTACATGGAGTGAAAACCTAATTGAATTATAAATGAGACCATACCAATTTGGAGAGGTTTGGATATATTTAACCCTAAGATAAATTTACATGTTTGATCATATTACATGAGGAATGATAAAACTGTTATGAAAGAAGGAGGTTTATAAAGTTGTATAATTTAGAGTTTATTGGTGGTAGTATAGAACATGGATAGAAGTTGACTGATATGTCAAATTATTTAAAACATTAAAATAATAATTAGGACAATTAAAACACATATTTTACAGTTTAGTGTTTACACATACATTACCTATTTCATTCTTACAACATCTCTTGGAGGATATCCAGGCACCAATTCTCTACCCCAATTTTAACAGTGAAGGAAACTAAAGATAAAAGTAAGAATGGACTTGCTGTATGTTAGCAGGTAATTTCAGTGTTCTCAGGAAAGTAATGTTCAAGGCGTGCTGCTATTGATTGTAAACTTCATGGAAGAAGAACTGTGGTTTGCATTTGTTTTGGATTTTAATACACTGTGAAGATTAAATAATAACTATGTTCCCTATTAGAGTGCTGGAGAAGTAAATGTTATATTTTTGTTTTTTTCTTAGGAGAAAAATCATTTACATATTATTCCCATTAAATCTTTTTTAAAATTAATATATGTTTCTCTTTGTAAAGACCAAATTTCCTGGAATATTTTGGAAATGATGGTTTACCGTCACCAACCAACTCATTGTAATTAAAGACCAATTCTTAAAAAGGAGGAAAGCTATCTCTGACCATTACTTATCTTTATGTGTCCTTTAATATCTATCAGAAATGTAATACATGTAAAAAGACCTTAAGGAAAAAAACAAGGTTAACTAAGAATTCACACAGAAAAATAAAATAGAGGAGAAAGTTTAAAACTGGGACTTTGTGTTTTAAGTCTTTATAGGCCTAAGATTTTATATTCAGCATCGTAACTTCAGCAACGAGAGGGGTTACAGGTGTTAGTCTAGACTTTTGTTAACAGTTCCTCTTTGTTTCAATTTCCAAACTATCTTTCCAGTGATTGTTTTCACTGCCCCCATTTACTACACACCCAAACAAATAATAACAATTTTTAAAAAGGTTTAAGGAAAAGTGAAAAAAATAGAAAGTTTGTGAAAATGAAACTATTTTTTGCTTTTATGTATTTTTAAATATTCTTTGTTTAGACTTAGCAAATTGAAATGAAAGTTCTCTAGTGAAGCAGACATTGCCTCTCCCAAGCCTTAAATATGATTATAAATCAAATTCACTTAAGATATAAAGCATAAGTCTTACCGGATAGTGTACGAGACACTGTCACCTATTTCTATGAACAGACAGCATGCTAGCTGTGCTCCAATAAAACATTCTGAGAAAAACAAGCACACATATAACAATACTAAAATAGTCTGTAAGATAATTTACCTCCTGTAAATTGTATTTTAAAAGTAGGAAGATTGATTTTTGCCAAAGGCAGATATGGTGACATGTCACCCACCATCATTGAGTTCTAGACAACACCACAGATGGCACACCTAGTATGTGTAGGTGTGTGTTTGGTTTTTTTTACATATCTATAGTATATCTATACTAAGAGAAAATTGGTTTCTGATCTGTCTTCTTATATATGATTCTAAGTTTTGCTGTCATTAGTAATTCATATGTTGACCTTTTTTTATTGTATGTACACGTGTAATCCTAGGACCAAGAGACCAGCTACACAATCATCAAATCAAAAGAGACGACTATGACTGCAGAGGGCTTGAAACCAGCTTCAGTGTATGTCTTCCAAATTCGAGCACGCACCGCAGCAGGCTACGGTGTCTTCAGTCGAAGATTTGAGTTTGAAACCATCCCAGTGTGTAAGTCATTTTAATTACTGTCAACTCATGTCTCTGTAATGGTTACCAGAAAAGAGTCAGTGGATCAATAGTCTCCCTGGGCACGCTGTCAGCCCTCCGCTGCTTCTGCCTCCCAGGCATGACCCTTTCTGGTGGGAAGCCTCTGTATGCTGTGACCGTAGGTTAGCGGGTTAACAGTCGGTCCTCACTCCTCATCCAGTTAATTCTATGGGGAGCTGAAACATGAGGAGATCCTTAAGAAATGTTTAAACCTTGCTTTTAAAGACTTCCTGCCCACCGCTTCCATACTTCATTGAATTATTGTCGTTTACTTTTTAGTTGGTTTATTGAACAGTGCTACCAGGCTTAGTCTTTCTATGAAAACTCCACAGGGAGCTTTCCTGAGTATTGATTTTGGCAAGAAAATGGTGGTCTTAGGAACCAGCCTGATGGTTTTAAAATGTCAAAATCTCTGGTAGTATCGCTGAGTAGAGGGTCTGAAAATATTTCTGGAAAACCTTTCTTATGCCATCCCTCCCACCCCCTCATAAAATAACACAAAACCTTTTCCTCTTTAATGTCAAACAAAACATTTAGATTACTTACTCGTCTTAAAGTACATGTTAAAACCAGACTAGAAGAAGACAGTAACTTCCTTGTTTATAATACATGTAATTATACACACTTTAAAAAGCCAGGCTTTGTAAGAATTAGTGATTTTAAAATAGAGAAAATAAAATGAATATTTCCTCCTTTTGAAAACCAACAAAATGAGAGCTAACTTCTGAGATTTACTTTGTAATGATTAGAAACATAATTAAAATGTCAATAACACTATGAATTGCAGATATTTAAAAAATAAAGTTATACTATTTAAAGCATGCTTAACTGAATTATCTAAACAACAATTTTTTATTATATAAAAAGTAGCTTTTTAAGTGTTACTTAATTTTATACAGTCTAGGATACGCTGGAAAAAAGATAAATTATATTTTCTATGCAAAGAAAATTCTATGTCTGTAGTTTAATTGAAGCTAATGAAATACAAACATTTAATACTATTCATCAAAGTTTCTTAATAAAGAATAAATTAGCCACAAAATCCTTACAATATTGGCAATATTTTGATTATTTAATCTCACACCTTAAACCCTAAACTGGATTGATGACAAAAGGCTTGTTATATAAGCTGGGCATGCTAATAGGCCTTATTTCTGGTTTGGTATCATTAGTACTGCATAATGCTTATGTGGTTTACCAACTCTGGGAACAGTATCACCAACCAGTATCTCGCAATATTCTTGAGTGCATTGATAACAATGCAAATAAAAGATCCAGTTCTAAAAAATTACAAAATTCTACTTAGTTTTAGGATGTTGGCATGTTCAGCAACTCTTTTATCCCCCCAGACCTTTTAATATACCTTTCCTTACTTTTTTAAATACATATTTTTATTTTTATTGACTTCAGAAAAGCAGGGAGAGGGAGAGAGAGATAGAAACATCAATGATGAGACTCATTAATTGGTTGCTTCCTGCAAATCCCCTACTGGGGATCGAGCCCACAACCCGGGCATGTGCCCTTGACTGGAATCGAACCTGGGACCCTTCAGTCAACAGGCCAACACTCTATCCACTGAGCCAAACCAGCTAAGGCCCTAACTTTATTTATTTATTTATTTAAAGAGTAAATTCCAGTTATGCCAAAATTCATCTATCTGAGAACTGAGAAAACTAATATGAGGTCGTTTTCCATATACTTTTTAAAATGCTCACATAAGCCTGTCTACTTTTTATAATTTTCTACATAATTTCTAGAGGAAAAAATATCAGTCAAATATTTTTATACTTTAAGTTGACTTTAGTGTTATTAATAGATACTAAAAATATTTCAGGGCTGTTCTGCCTCCTAGTTATTAATGTGGAATTTTATTTTTACTTGAATATATGTACATATATTTGCAAACATTTTTTAAAAGACTTTTTCTTTGTACAATGTACCTATTGCATACCATCCCCCTTTGAACTTTATGTAGACTCTTTTCTGGATATAATTCAACAAGGATGTATTGAGCACCTATTACATATAAGTCTTCGTTAGGCTCTGGAGAAATCATCAAAAGTAATACCTGAAACTTCTCTCCAGAGACTAAGAATGCAGTCTATTTAATTCGAAAGGATGGAATATTTGTTACAAAACCATTTTAGAATACTGATTTTGTTTATTATTTATTTTATTTTATTCTACACATCAAAAGATTTTCACTGTGGGCACTGCAAGTGATTCAACTTTAAGGAACAACCTATCACTCCTTTTTTAGTCAAATAGGGAGTTAAAGAATAAAAATGGTGATAATTAAAATAACCCTTCCTTTTCAGAACTTCTGTAGCATTTCTGTTATATGCCAATCATTTGACAATTATTTGTGCAGTACTTTGTGCAATCACTTGAATTATTTTATTGGGAAACTATTTATTTAATAAAATAATTTAGTACTTCACATACATATATTATTTTTATAAGAGTCTGAAAATACTAGAATGCAAGAATTATAGTATGTTAAATGTATTTTCATGTTTTATAATAACAATTTTCTTTTGATGGGTGACAAGAATACTGGCTTTCATGAGTCACCATTACTAAGGAAAGTCTAGCTTATTTAGGTATGTTAGGAAAGACAATTATATGAAGATAATGGCTTTGCACGTATACTTTAAAAAAGAATTTTCTAATTGGGTACTCAACTTAGAATAATGATGCATAGTAATGATACATTGACACATTATGTTAGCTTTCATTTCATCTAAATTATCTTGGGTGTCACAAATATAGCCTTAAAATCAAATGCAAATAGTAGTTAAAATAGGAATGCAAAAAATGTGTATCTTAGAAAGAATATCCACTTTAATTTTGTTGTGCATATAAACAATGTATTTAAAATTGACCCTTTAAATTATCCTTAATCCTAACATCTTAGAAAGAATATCCACTTTAATTTTGTTGTGCATATAAACAATGTATTTAAAATTGACCCTTTAAATTATCCTTAATCCTAACAAGTAATGAGAAAAACACCAACAAATAAATGTAACATAAATGAAACCATCAAGCCAAACTAGTTAGCTCTTTTTATGTTCTCTTTTTACACAAATTGTTTTATAATTTTAATAGTATCACTGAATCTGTTTTAATTCCTACTGTCCAAGAAACATCTTTATGTTTCTTTTATAATTTTCTCCCCAATGCATCACTTCCTTTCATCCAACTGCTTTGATTTAAATCTGTATAATCCAACTCCTGGAATAATGCTATTCTGTTTTTTATTGAGATAATTGTAGATTCACATGCAATTGTAAGCAACAATACAGAGAGAACTCTTGTATACTTTCTTGTTTCCCCCAATGGTAATATTTTGCAAAACTATAGTATCATGTTAAAATAAGGATACTGACATCAATGGAATTCATCAATCTTACATGTCCTAGTTATCCTGTGTGTGTGTGTGTGTTAAATTCTATATAAGTTGGTCAGTTGTGTAGGTTTGTGTATTTATCATCTCAGTCAAGATACTGAATAGTAACAAAATCATAGGATCCCACCTGTTGCCTTTCTATAATCACATCCACTTCCTTTGGTGAAAATTCCTGTTCCATAACAAATTCCTGGCAACCATTGATTTCTAAACATGCATCCTAAAAATTTGACATTTCAAAATATTTTTTAATTGAGTCATCTAGTATGTGACCTTTTTAGTTTAGAATTGGCTTTTTTTACTCAGTATAGAGATTCATCCAAATTATTGAATATATCAATTTTTTTCTTTTTATCATTGAGTAGTATTTCATGATGTGTATATACCCCAGTTTATTTAGCCATTCACATGTTGAAGGACATCTGCACTGATTCCAGTTTTTGCTATTATAAATAAAGATGCAATGAACATTCAGGTACATATTTTTGAGTCAACCTAAGTTTTCATTTCCCTGGGATAAATACCTAAGAGTAAAATTCTTGTGTCATGTGGTAATTGCTTGTTTCATATGGTAAGAAAATGCCAGATTATTTTCCAGCATGGCTGTATCGTTTTACACTCCCACCAGCAATGAATGAGTGATCAATTTCTCCACATCTTCATCAGCATTTGGTGCTGTCATTATTTCCTTCCTTCTTATTTTAAAAATTATATTGGACAGGTGGGTAGTGATATTTTATTGTGGTTTAAATCTGAATTTTTCTGATGGTTAGTAAGTTCAACAACTTTTCATGTTTTTATTTGCTTGCCATGCTGTTTTAAATTTTCCCACTATGTACTCATTATAAAAATGGTAACTTTGATCATATTATTCTGATTAAGAAAATTAATAGATACGTATTGCTGTAGGAAACAGATCCCAAATTCTTAGCCTATCCTTCCATAGCTCTTATAATCCAGCTCTAACAAAACCTCTCACCTTCAATTTTAACTGCTTAAAAATATAGCTAAAATCTAGAGACTATCTATGTAATATGGGTTTGTAGCCAGGAGTGTGAGAAGCAAAGTGAGGGAAAACAATGTGAGTTTTCTACATACGCTACTTTACAGTTTCTAATCATGACATACAGTCATTGAAAAAATAAACATTGTTATTTACTAAAGAATCAATAAATAAATCAACAAAGAAAAGTGCTGGTGAGGATGTGGGAAAAAGGGGAATCTTAGTACACTGTGAGCAGGAACACAGACTGATACTGGTACAGCCACTGAGGAAAACAGCATGGAGTTGGCCTAGCTGATGCAACATCTTGGGAGAGATAGAAAGGGTTTCAACAGTGCAGTTAGGTAAAACAAAAGGTTATGCAGTTATATTTAACAATGGAGTGTAGAATTGACTCTATGTTGTCTCTAAAGTTTAACATCACTAAAACATAGGAGGTGGGAGTGGATTTGTGTGCTGAGAAAATGAGGAAGACTCATGATGGAGATGACTCAAAAGCATTGGAGCAGCAGTTGGAGTCCAATCCAAATAATTTTTATAGGCCAAGTCTGCATGGTTTTCTCTAGAAACAGTGCTCCTGCCAAAAAGAAATGTAAAACTGAGAAAAAGCAATGGTTCAAGTAATCTGACTTTAGAGAAGATAAAGCAAATCTTAGGCAAGGCTATTAGTGATAGTGGGCTATCTTTGCCCTACCCTCTTTTTACTGTTCACCAGGATTAAAATCCCTATTCCAGATCTCAATGTCAAGGAGTAGGAGAAAACAGAGTGAAGATCCATTAAATTGCAACTATTATCATCCAAGAAGAGGTTGAATAAGATAGTAGATTTAGGTTGTAAATAATAGTTTTTCTTGGTATGAACAGCTGTTGATGATATTGAGCCCTAAACGCTGGTCTGAAAGGATTGAAAGTGTAGATCAGTTCAAGAAGATGGTCAGAGTGAAACCAAAATCTCAGTGGAACCTCCAAATTATGAAACCAAAATGTAGGGTGTTGGGTCTGAGTTCCTTGTTTCAAGAAATCGAATAATGAAGTCAGAGACAAAAAACAGTTAGTGGAAGCAAAGTTTATTGGGACCATCCATGTGAATTTAAGTCTATTAATCCATGTGTAGAGTCCCACATGGCCATAAGCCATGGGAGCAACAGGAGCGCATCTCCTGCCATTAACCTAGCGGCTGGAAGAGAGAGAGAAAGTGAGCACACTTTTTTGTATATACGCTTGGTAGTTCCTGATTAGTCCTTTCAAAGAATTTTGCCTTAGCAACAGCCTTAGGATTGGTTTATATGCCTTAATATTTTGTGGCTGGTTATCTACAAGTTGTCTGTCTTAGCAATATTTTAAAGCTCATGTCTCCCACAAGCTCCCTTCCTACCCTACCCAGTTGGGTGTATCAGTAACTCCACTAATTTTACTTCCTTTCCTTCCCCTACCTCCCTCAAGAGAGTAAATTTTGGTTAGAAAGAATCAAGGGACAGGTGACAGGAATAGAAAGGGAAGTGTTTAGATGTCCAACACTTATCTGGGGCCAAGATCTGAGAAAAGGGTTGTAAACAACAAAACATGGAAAGTAGGGTTAATATTAGTTTTGATACTTAAGATTTGTTATCTTGGAGGTGAACTAATGCCTCACTCTCAATTTATCAGAACCATTGTCATTAAACTATAAGCATGCTGGGTATCCTATTGAGGATTTCCTAAGAACATCAGTAAAATGTATGATACTATTTTAATTGGGTTTAGTTATCAGCACAAAGAAACTTTTTCTTTATTATTGAGGTACTATAGGCCAGGTACACGACATTCATGAACTTGGTGGGGGAGGGGTCCCTCAGCCTGGCCTGTGCCCTCTAGCAGTTCGGGAGCCATCCGGGGATGTCTGACTGATGGCTTAGGCCCAGGGGGAGTGGGCCTAAGCCGTCAGTTGAACATCCTTAACGCTGCCACAAAGGCTGGAGAGGCTCCTGCCACCATGGCTGTGCTAGCCAGCCATCAGCTTGGCCTATGGCTGAGCGGTGCTCCCCTTATGGGAATGCACTGACCACCAGGGAGAAGCTCCTGTGTTGAGCGTCTTCCCCCTGGTGGTCAGTGCGTGTCATAGCGACCGGTTATTCTGCCATTCAGTTGATTTGCATATTACCCTTTTATTATATAGGATAACTACGTAATCATGTCTATATTCCTTTTTAATTGTAATTGTATTGTTAAAATATAAAATATTTCATCTAAATCCATGTATTTTAAATAAAAAATAACGTAAACAAATCTAATCTTACTGCTGACTTAAGTATTAAAATTTGCTTTGATATTTTTTTCAAAAAAGCGGTCCTATTTACAAAGTATACTTTCTGATCATATTCTGCTTCAAATTATGGTGTCTAAAATTATATCTAGAATAATGATATTACATTTAACTTCACTGACGTCATAATCACATAATTTTGGACGTCAACCTATGTCTATGTAAGGTAACCAGACTTTTTTTTCTTCTACTGAACAGCCACATGCAAATTCTAAGCATGTCAGATCTCATAGACTTAGCACCTCCTATTTAGAGTAAGTTGTTTGAAATCAAGGGCTAAGTCCCATTTATCATGAAAACCAAAGATCCCTAGATGACTACTGTGCAAACAATTACACTGTTTCTCTATGATGACAAGGAAATAATCAGTGACTTAGTGATTCTTTCAAATCTCCATTTGGAGAGTAAACATTTTTCCATAAATATGTTGTTTTTTTTCAATTACACACTTTTGAGAAGAGATATTAGAGGGAAATCCCAGCCTCGTGTGGGTGAATTGCTTAAACCATGCATTGATTATAGACCATTAAGCAGTTTTTATTTGAATGCATATGATGATGTTAACTACAAACTCCATTTTCTGTCTTCTATCAGCAGTTGCAGCATCCAGCGATCAAAGCCAGATTCCTATAATTGCTGTGTCTGTGACGGTGGGAGTCATTTTGTTGGCAGTGGTTATGGGCTTCCTCCTCAGTGGAAGGTAAGTGATGAAGCTGTGATTCTCAACTTTTGCAGCTGGTGTCTGCCCTACTTTGATCTGACCATTTGGCTGTTAAGCACATCCCAAAATAAACCAGGCAAGCAACACATTTATTAGTAGACAACCTCAATGTCTTATGTATTTCTTAAGCCTTACCTTGTCCCTGTGAGTGCTAGGTTTTCAGCACACAGTTTGTCTTTGTCAGGTATGCTTTCTTCACAAGAAACATATTAACTTATTGTTTATTCTGTCATTTATAAAACCGTATCTTTGATAGAGTTTTTTTTTTTAAACTGACATTTGTTTCCTCTCAGAAGTATTTATGGTTGCCTGCTTCTGTTTTAGCATTTGGGATAGACGATGTCTGTGCCTAGTGGGTTGAGAGGAATGGGACTAATAATTCAAGTTAGCCAGCTTTCTGGCCTAACAGGGTGATGGATACAAAGCAGACACTTCGGCAAACAAGCGTTTTGTGACATAACCAGCCCTTTTAATGCCTGCTTTTATTTTCAGGTTCTGAATGATTTCAACCTGAATACATCAATCATAGTATATATGTATTCAAAGTAAATTTTATTGAATGTTTTGTCAATAGATACATTAATATGATACATTTTTATTTTGAAGAAAAATAAAATAGGTAGAGTCCCAATAAAAACTTTCCTAAAATATATATAAATAATTAAACGGACAAATAGAAACATGATTGTACTCTATTCTACAACAAACATATTTAAATGTTTAATCTAGGCCATTGTTAAAAGAGATATTTAGTAATGAGAGCTTCAATTTGAAAATGTTCTGGTATAAGAATATTATAGAAAACTTGATGAAAGTCTTCATGGAAATACTTAAACCTGCACAAATATGTGAGATGAACTGTAAGGCCACCAAAAAAGTCAGGAAATCAATATTCATATTGATTTTGTTACTGTTCTAGTCATTTACTTTTAATCTTCAGCATCTATTCAAGTCATAAATATGCAGAATTAGGAACTTTTCAATACACTACATATTTCATTCTAAAAAGAATTATGACTATCTTCATAAATTGCAGTAGCAACAATTTATTTTCATAAAACTTTTACTTCCTTTGAACACCCTTTCTCTTTGTACCTGAAAATTCCATTTCTTCTAGTTCTTGTCAATTAAGAGTCCTCAGGCTTTTCTTAAGAATATATGTAGAAACCCATTGCCTACTTTTAATTAATATAACAGCAGTGCATTTTTAGAAAATCTCTGGGAAGCTGTGTGTGTGTTCTGTGAGGACAGCTAGCCCTTTCCAGGCAGAAAGCTGGGGATCTTGTGCCCACTGCTCTCTTCTCTCTAAAGGCACCTGGGAAGAATTCTCTCCCTTTGTTCCAGAGTTCTGGAAGATGAGCTAATTCCACCAGTCTTGTCTTAAAAACTTTGCTCAGATTTTTACCAAATAAGATCACTAAGCTGAGTAAATTGTAATTACTAAAAAAACTACCATGTGATAATGTGTCTTTTCTACCCCCAAAGGGTAGATAACTGGGATACATTTGCAGAGCTGGTTTGTAATATGATATATTTACTTCTGACTGAGATGAGTTGTTTCTTCCCTTCCGATGACTCCAGAAGCATTACTTATATTTAGGGAATTGGGATCATAAGAAGGTATTTTATTTGTTGAGCCCACACTTAGGAGAAATGAGTAAAACAGGAAGAATAAATCAAGGTCTAGAAGCCAATAAATTTTGTTTGTGTGGGTTTATTAAAAGACAAATCAAATATAACAAATATTTTATTGTAATCTTCTCACACTCTATTTATTTAACCTAAGAAAGGTTAATGTGAATTTATTGATGACATGCAGGTTTATGGATTCTTCTTATCTGTATGTGAAAAAGCCACTTTTTGTTCATATCCTATATAATAAAAGAGAAACGTGCAAATTAGCCATCCCTTGGCTATGCTCAAGCCACGCCCACAAACCACAAGCCAATCAGAGTGACTATGCAAATTAACCTGACAAAGATGGAGGTTAATTTGCATACACAGGTGTCAGGCTCCCCAGGAGGCCATGGCCGCGGGCTCCCAGGACCTTCACTGGCTCCGTGAGGCAAGGCTGTAGCCACGCCTGCAGGCTCCCAGGACCTTCGCCGGTCCGGAGGCGAGGCCGCCCATGCCTAGCCACGCCCGCAGGCTCCTGGGACCTTGCGGGCGGAGAGCAGGAGGTTTGGAGGACTTGGCAGAGTAGGAGACCACTGGACATAGAGCAGAGCAAGAGAGAGGGCGGCTTGGAGAGCGCAGCTCCCTCTGTCACCCCAGCTTCCTCATCACAGCTGTGGAAACTGACAGCAGGGAGGAGGAAGTCCCATCCCCAAGAATCGGCTAGAATCAGCCTTTGGTCAGACAGCTCTCAGCAGCCTGATAGCCAGGACTCTCATTCACCTGCATCTCAGACCGTGACAGTAGAGAGGTGGGACTATGTCTAAAGAACAACTGTTGATACAACATAGCTCTGCAGCTGGAAGATGCCGGCAGTATCGACAGAAAATGTCTGCAGAGCAGCGTACATCTGATCTTGAAAGAAGGCGGTGCCTGTGACAGGATGTATCTGAACACAGATACTGGAAAAACGTCACTCTGATGCCGAAAAACACTGGCGTTATCGTCAGAAAATGTCTAAAGACCAACATGCCTTTGAAGTTGAAAGAAAGCGGTGGCAACGACAGAATATGCCCAGAGAACAGTCATCAACAAGTACTACCAATACCGGTAGGAACTGCCTTCTCAGCGAAAATGGAGTACATGAGGATGCAATTCTCGAACATAGTTGTGGTGGAATGACTGTTCAATGTGAATTTTGCCTTTCACTAAATTTCTCTGATGAAAAACCATCCGATGGGAAATTTACTTGATGTTGTAGCAAAGGGAAAGTCTGTCTAAATGATATACCTTTTCTGCCTTAACTGGTTTGGCTCAGTGGATAGAGCGTCAGCCTGCGGACTCAAGGGTCCCAGGTTTGATTCTGGTCGAGGGCATGTACCTTGGTTGCGGGCACATCCCCAGTGGGGAGTGTGCAGGAGGCAGCTGATGTTTCTCTCTCATCGATGTTTCTGGCTCTCTATCCCTCTCCCTTCCTCTCTGTAAAAAAACAATAAAATATATTTTAAAAAAATAAATGATATACATTTTCCAGATTACCCGGCATATTTAAAAAGTTTAATGACAAATGAAGATTCTGACAGTAAAAATTTCATGAAAAATATTCATTCCATAAATAGTTCTTTTGCTTTTGCTTCCATGGGTGCAAATATTGCATCGCCATCAGGATATGGGCCATACTGTTTTAGAATACACGGACAAGTTTACCACCGTACTGGAACTTTACATCCTTCGGATGGTGTTTCTCGGAAGTTTGCTCAACTCTATATTTTGGTTGCAGCTGAAGCTACAAGTAAAAGATTAGCAATGCCAGAAAACCAGGGCTGCTCAGAAAGACTCATGATCAACATCAACAACCTCATTCATGACATAAATGAATTAACAAAATCGTACAAGATGCTACATGAGGTAGAAAAGGAAGCCCAATCTGAAGCAGCAGCAAAAGGTATTGCTCCTACAGAGGTAACAATGGCAATTAAATACAAGCGTAACAGTGACCCAGGTAGATATAATTCTCCCCGTGTAACCAAGGTTCCTGTCATATTCAGAAACGAAGATGGAGAACCTCCTTTTGAAAGGGACTTGCTCATTCATTGTAAACCAGATCCCAATAGTCCAAATGCCACTAAAATGAAACAAATCAATATCCTGTTTCCTACATTAGATGCAATGACATATCCTATTCTTTTCCCACATGGTAAAAAAGGCTGGGGAACAGATATTGCATTAAGAATCAGAGACAATAGTGTAATTGACAATAATACTAGACAAAATGTAAGGACACGACTCACACAAATGCAGTATTATGAATTTCATCTCTCTGTGCAGGACACGTTTAATCTTATTTTAAATGCAGGAAAATTAACTCAACAGTTTATCATGGATTCGTATTAAAAAATAGAGGCCAATCAGATAAATTTCATCAAAGCAAGCCAATCTAAGTTGAGAGTTAAAAAATATAGTGGTTTGATGGATTATCTTAAATCTAGATCTGAAAATGACAATGTGCCTATTGGTAAAATGATAATACTTCCATCACCTTCTGAGGGTAGTCACAGAAATATGCAGCAGCGATATCAGGATGCTATGGCAATTGTAACAAAGTATGGCAAGCCCGATTTATTCATAACCATGACATGCAACCCCAAATGGGCAGATATTGCAAACATTTTACAACGCTGGCAAAAAGTTGCAAACAGACCTGACTTGGTAGCCAGAGTTTTTAATATTAAGCTGAATGCTCTTTTAAATGATATCTGTAAATTCCATTTCTTTGGCAAAGTAATAGCTAAAATTCATGTCATTCAATTTCAAAAACATGGACTGCCTCACACTCACATATTATTGATATTAGATAGTGAGTCCAAATTACATTCCTCTAATTAATTCCCTTTCAATGTGCACGAATTTAGTGCACCAGGCTAGTAGTATGTATGTATGTGTGTGTGTGTGTGTATATATATATGTGTGTGTATATATATATATATATATACATATATGTATATATATATGTATATATATATATGACTTAAAAGCACTTTGTTTTGTTATATTTATAACATTACACAAACTATTATTGGGTAACTGAATATAGCTCAGCATACACATACACAGAAATTCCACATGTCCCTGAGTTTCTTGTATAAGAATAACTAAGTTTTAGTATAACTCAGTTATACTGGAATCACATCTACACCAAAGACACAAATTTAAATTTTCAGCATAACTAAGTCCAAGATGTGGTAAGATAAAATTTTAGATGCATTGTCTTACAGAAATATATTACTTTTTAAAAATAACAACCTTATGAATTTATGGATTGTTGACTCATATGAATTCCTTTAGATTGTCAAATAAAAATTTTTAAAAATGACAACAGGCAACACAACAATAACTGTCTAGTGTGAATGAATCATAATAATATCTATTTTTGTCAGAAAGGCAAAAAACCTGTGTTTTTTGGTGTGCTGTAGAATTTTACTAATTCGTTTATGTGTGCCATGAGATGAAAAAGGTTGAAAATTCCTGTCATAGAGCATTTTCATAGAACAACTAAACAATTGACATGGCCTCAGCAAGCTATGAGCTAATTACTCTGGGGTGGATAGAGATGAAACTTCCTGATATGCACAGCATGTTGTAATTGTTTTTTAATCTTTCTCTTTTATTGGCAATGACATTGCACATTGATAACTTACTTATCATAGCTTAATTTTGTGGCTTTTTTCTACTATATACTATTTTATAGATACAAATTGTTTAATCAATCAGGCTTTTACCAGAGATTGACATTTTCACCATCTTCCAGTTTATGTTTGAAAAAGTCTATTACTGTGTCCTTCCCCTCTTTTTTCTTTCCTTTGAAACTGATCACTAATATTATTTAGTTGTCATTTTTTCTTGGTGATCCCATTTTATAAGGGGACTTCATTCTGGAAATTGATTCCTGAACATTTCTTAGATATAAAGCCTAAATTATCAGGATTTTTTGGTACAGAAAATACAAAGAAAACCTCTTTCAGTGGACAGAAACTTTATTCTTTTAACTTGGCTTACCATAGACATCCTGAGATTAAAGAATACATTTTTAACACCTGTTTCTGATCCCTCGTTTACTACATGTTCACAAATTTAATTAAAAACTAAGAAAATATCAGACTTTGCTTTTCTATTATAATTAATCTCACATGTACTCTCAGTGGTTAAAGACATACACACACTTTACACACATACGTGCCACACATATTTACACATGTTTTGCATGTAAACACAAGAAAGGTAAAGCTGTTTGCCAGTTTTAAAATTGGAAAACAAAACAAAACAAAACTATAATTCCTGAAGAGATGGAAAGATCCTCTGAAGCTGTTTGGCCTTGGGTATGACTTTAGGGCTATTTATATGTGACTTTCATGCTATGATGTTCCTGAGGTGATAAGTTTGGTCTTAGCAGTGGTTTAATGTCTGTAAAAACAGATGAACTATTTTCTGGGCATCAATCAACTACTTCATGTGCTTTGTCTCATTTTTTACTATTAATAGTTTGGGAAAAGGGAAATGTCAGTAAACTCTAACATAGGCTTAACAGAATACCTAACCTTGTAAATATGTTTTCTTCCTCAAACATGAACATTTTGGTGCCATCACAAAATAAATGCAATGATTTCAAAGATGTATTATGTAAGAGTTAAGAAATCTTCACCAGCTTATATCATTTATTTGACATCTGGACTTGCTAATGCCAGTGTGATGATGCACCTGGTGATCTCAAGCAGCATTACCTTTTATAAATAATAATGTATGTCAACATATTTATACTCCTCTCCTGATTCTCTTTAAGTTAGGAACATCATGGAGAGGTTGATATATTTGGCATCTCTAATATAACTAAGATTATTTAGTTTCAAAACTTGATATGTTTTGATAAAAACAACTACTATATGAGCATATTTTATTTTAATAATATTTTATTTGAAAATAAATTATGGACAAATATTTGTAATCACATGAGCAATCACTGGTTTTAGAAAAGAGCTCATCAAAAGCTATTCTCAGTGGTTTATGAATTAGCAATAGATGTGATTTTATAATACTGTAATAAATCCAGACGTGTGTATTGATTTACTATCTGAGAGTTGTTATCCCATCTATTTTCTCATGATTGCATGCTTTTTTCTTCAAAGGCTCTGAATCAAAGATAATTAGTGAGCAGTTCATAATTTATTAATAACTGACAAATGAGGATCAGGGTGGAATAGTGCCAGAAAGAATAGGAGCTTTGCAACAACTAATTGCTCACTGTGGGAAGTAAACCATCCTAGGAAACTGAACCCAAGAGGGTAACTGGGTCAATTACTCAACATTATTGAATATCCCACCTGTGACTTCTCACAGATCAAACACTCAGGAAGTTATATGGAGGCAAATATTTGGAGGGAAAAACTCTATGGCATTGGAAACAAGTTCATATCACTGATTTGCAAAGCTGAAAATGATTTGAGCAAAGCATCTAGGGACTCTCGGATTTCAAGTGCAGGTAAAAAACACAAGAGCAAAATATACCTTTGGTGTGAAGCGCCATTTCTTTAAGAATGTGATCCCCATCTGAAAGTCAGAGCAGCAGGCTAGCATGCCATAAGATGCTATGCTGTGAAGGAAGACTCTGCTAGGTTTCTGGGAATCTTACCAGGACTCTCAGAGACCACAATAACATAGGCTCTCACAGGAACTTGATACCCAGCTCTACAGAGAAAAATCAATAGCATCGCCCTATGCCAAAGGGTAGAACTTTATTCAACAAAAAATCAGTTTCCTGAGTCATGTCTGGGAATATATTCATTGCTGAGAAATGAAGCAAGTGAACAAAATAGTTGTAGATCTCCACCTTCAGCATACTAAATAATGTTTATATAGATATTCTTTTATCTATCCTGCCTCTGGGCTCTCCAATCTATTCTTCTAATCTAGTTTGTACCAAGATCATATCCATTTAAATGTTATAATTTAAAAATATTTTAAATATTTAGTCGGGTAAATTCCTATTGGGAAATCACATATGGTTACAATTAAAAATCCTATATAATAAAAGGGTAATATGCAAATCAGCTGAACAGTGGAATGACCGGTCGCTATGATGCACACTGACCACCAGGGGGCAGACGCTCAATGCATGAGCTGCCCCCTAGTGGTCAATGTGCTCTCACAGGGGGAGCGCTGCTCAGCCACAAGCCAGGCTGATGACTGGCGAGCGTAGCGGCCCGCCTTTGTAGCAGCACTAAGGCAGTGCTAAGGATGTCTGACTGATGGACATCCCCCAAGGGCTCCTGGATTGCAAAAGGGCTCAGGGCAGGCTGAGGGGACCCCACCCCCCGCCCAGTGCATGAATGTCATGCACCGGGCCTCTAGTGTTTTATATAAAAACATATTTATACACCACTATGCACTTACATATATACATTTATACACCATTGTTTTATATAAAGTAATTGTAATAATAATAACCAGTTATGTTATATACAAATATAATGTATTAAAATAGTTGACATTTATTATATTTAATTTTAAACACATGACAATTATCATAATGTATAATTTTAATAATACAGACCAACAATAATAGAAAACAAAATGTACTTACATGGAATTTAAACAGTTTGATATAAAAATGAACATTTAGCCTTCTTTTAAGGTATTCTCATAATTCAATCCCCATAATATTTTCTCACAAAATACACATTCTTGTTTGATAATTTCAGTATACTTCCACATTACTTTAATTACTTGAGGGTGAAGTAGTTAAATTGAAACATTAGTCATTCTTTTTTCCTACTTTATAGGTATAATGTTGATAGATGTGATTCAACTTTGGAAAAACATTCAATAGCCATAATGAAGAGAGCTAAATAAATCAGAACATAAATATTTGACTTATTTCTTTGACTAATCTCCTTTTTATGAGCCACTCATGTTTTTAATTAATATCATATTTTCACCAAGACAAATGAGTGTTTAAAATAAATCTTATTATCAGAGTTGTGCTTAAAATATTCTTACTTTTAAGCTGGAAAAATTAGCATGACTTTTTGCTACTTTACCTGTCCTTACTTTTTTCTTTTCTACTTCTCTCAAAATAAATTAAAACCTAAAATTGGTAAGCACAGCAAGGTTAGTCATGACAGTCATACACTTCTCTCTAAGAGGACTTACAAATAGACCAGTGTCAGCTATGAAATGACTGCCAGTCAGAGAAAGTTCCGTGGGAGGAGCTTATGGTAACATTAGGCTTCTAGCTGTGGAGATAACTGATTGTTCAGTAAAGGTGTCTTCCTGTAACACAAACACATCATTTAGTGTTTTGTATCTCAACAATATTGTTGTGCCAGAACAGAACTAGGATAGGGGGAGAGTACAAAGAAGAATCTAGGTAATTTATCTTTATTGAACTGGTAAAGATGTTCACTTCCGTGGAAATAAACAAAATGCACCCAAATGAGAGCAAGCAAAGGCTATCTATTAGGAGCATGCTATAGCAAGGTAATCGGGCACCATGACTTGCCTTTGGCAGAAATCCAAAAGCAGTCAGTGGCGTGTGAAAGGTTTTTAATTAAAAATAAAAATAAAGAGAGAAGTCTTCAGGTATACCTTGATTGGATATTATTGACATGGGTAGCTGGAGGTGGGCTAACTGTAAGTGGGGCATCTTATGCCATTGGTTAGGGGGACATCTTTGGCTTCCTCCAATTGGTCCCAAGTTGGAAGTGGAGACAAAAATCATGGAAGCTGGTATGTATTTGTAAAGTCCTAATCATTTGGGATGATTGCTGCACAAGTTGTGGTTTGGCTGTCTGGGCTGCTGCTACAGATTTGGAATCAAAGTTCTATATTTTTATTTGGTCTGACCATTGCCCATGTGTATATTCAGTCTGCCACTTCATACATTTTACTAAACAATACTACAGGCTTTTAATAAACTTAGTGCTCAATATTTTTTTTTTAATTTAGAAGAAAAGAAAACACTTTAAGGATTGCAGCCATAAATATACTGTGAATTTCTTTTATTAAATGATCAGGTGAATAACTAGTTCAAATCAGTGTTACCTTGAATATTATTGATTTATGGAAAAATGTAATTTTGCTGTTAGGGGACAGAAATTATTTAAGAAGGATTTTGATTTATCAAATAACTTAACAAAACTTAATGTAATTACAATGCCAGAGGAGGAAAGGGGGAGATACGAAAAAAAATAATAGAGAAAGTGAAGTTGAGATTTAGGTGAAACAAAAATTCTGCATTTTTGGTGATTTGCCAGTTTTTGAAGTCAGATATCAGTTTAAAGTTTGCTGGTTGCCCCACCTATACATTGCCTACAATGTCCTATTTCTTATTTGCTTCTTGAGGAGAAAGTTGCATTTTCAAAAGGTTTAAAAATATATCTATACTGGATAAGGTAACGTAGACCAAATACATTAAAATGCATTAGTGTTTTGTCAACCATATCTAACTTAAAGCTTACATTTATTTACATATTATATGCACATGTAAATACAGTATATGAACACATGTGTATATACTAATATAGTACTGACATTTAATTATTTAAATTTGAGTGATAAAAATTAAATCATGCATATAAAGGTGAAAGAATTTAATTTTCCTGCTCAAAATATCACACTGGAGCTGCTTTTTGCAAAAATACTTGTGGATCGTGCAACCCCTCTTTTGTTACGGGCTCACTACAGTAGATTTTTCTACCCTGGTGACCGGTAGAGTTTGCTTTTATGGTGGATTTGACCCTTTGATATGCTTTCTGATACTTTAACATGGACAGTCTAAGTGAGACAGTCATGCAACCAGATAATTTTAGTGTAACACCATTAGCACTGTATTTTTGACAAATTGGTGCAAGAATAAAATAGAGAATACGTTTATCTTTGCCTTAGTGAGTACAGAAATATTGTTACAGAGATGGTAGATTTAAACTGGACCTGGAAGATGAAAATTAATTTTACAGTGGTTGAGAGTATATTTGAGAAAGGCATGTAGGCATGAGCACATGCACGTCCATTACTGTGACTCCATAGACCTGTCTAAAATGCCTGTACACAACCTTTGCCTGTGACTCAGCCCCATTTCTTCATGCTTCATTAATAGTATGAGCTTTGTCATATATAAATATGAAAAATATATATGTACATCCTATGTAATAAAGTGGCAATATGCAAATTGACCGTCACACCCTCATACAAGATGGCCGTCCCCATGTGGTCACAAGATAGCCGGCAGGGGAGGGAAGTTGTGGGTGATCAGGCCAGCAGGGGAGGACCAGGCCAGCAGGGTAAGGCAGTTGGGGGTGACCAGGCTGGCAGGGGAGGGAAGTTAGGGGACCACAGGCCAGCAGGGGAGGGCATATAGATCTATCTATCTATCTATCTATCTATCTATATGTATATAGATAGATATGCTTTACTCTACCTCAAAGAGAAAAACTTCTATGTCAAAATATCCATCACTTCTTGAAGGCTCTCCTGACCCATCTGTGGCAAAACTAAGCTTTGCTTTCATATAAACTTACATAGTAAGTCTGTGGGTCAATTGCTCAGATAATTTTACAGTTTTGTTATTTTGTTAGAGATATTAGGATTCTCAGATAATCCAAGTAGCTAGTACTGAAATATAGAAGGATAAAAATTCTGCCATTTAGCATTAAACTTGCTATGAAAAGAAACCTGTAGAAATAAATGTTAGGAAAAAAAATATTGTCGTTTAAAAGATAGAGGCTAGGATGAAATTTACAGTCACTTAACAAACCAGTCTTCATTTGTAGATAATATTAAAATACCATTGTAAACAAATTGTAGGAGAATTATTTAAAATACTTACCAAAGAACAAATTGTTTTAAGCACCTACAGGAACTTGTGAAGCTTTTATTAACATGCAGACTATTAATATGCTAATTACAAACTGTTCTCTTTTATTCATTAAGTAAATTCTCCTAAGACTATTATAAGACACATCACTCACTTCAAGTATTTATTGAGTACCTCTTGGATCAGTGGTTCTCAACCTGGAGGAAATTTAGGATCAACTAACAGCTTTTGAAAAATGATGATGCTGGGTCCCATCACCAAGATGTTCTGACTTACTTATTCTGGGGTGAGGCCTGGGCCTTAGTTTTTCTTCCTGTGTGGTTTGTTTGTTTGTTTGTTGTTTTAATCTCCCTGGTTGACTTTAATCTGTATACAGTTTAGAATCTTTACACAGTGTGAGTAGGAAGCTGATTTTAGTAAATACTAGAGGCCCAGTGCATGAAATTCATGCACAGGTAGAGCCCCTAGCAGCTGCCAGTGCCAGCCAGGGCCTCCCTTCATTCCGCACCCCCCCACCCCCCCCCCCCCCGCCCCGGTGGTCAGCATACATCATAGTGAGCCATTGAACTCCTGGTTGGTCAAACTCCTGAGGGGACACTTTGCATATTAGGCTTTTATATATATATATAATTTCTCATTCTTAAAGCATAGCACAGATTCTCAGTACATGTTTGCTAATACTGAGAATGATTTTGTCTATAATTGCAGCACAAAGTTTTTAAAAGGTTGTTAATATTTGATGAAATTTACTTTGATTTTCCAAATATATATGAGTAAGCAAACTGAATCTAACATGTTCAATAATATTTGCTAGTTGTAGCATGCCTTTACCTATGGTATTCATGGGAGAAGAGCCTGTTTTATAATGACCTCAGGCTCATTAAATTGATTAAGAGAAGTACAGTGAATTATCATTAAAGCATAGTTTGGGAAATAAACCAGTTCAAGTGCAGTCTAAAGAAAACTCACCTCAAGTTCTCTTTCTGCTTTCATTCAGTGTGCTATTTCTAAGTCTTCTAATTGTCTTCAGAGAAAGGAAAAACAGAGTTTCTGATTCCAACATTTAAGTGAATTAGTTTTTTGTTTGTTTTTGTGATGTTGTACTTAAGACAAAGGAATATTTACACATTTAACACTTGGATTTGTTAGTGTTTGTTTTTTTTAAATTTTACAACTTGAAATATATATGACTTACTTAAGATTTATCTCACTTTTCTTATTTGATCTTTATTTTATACCTGCATATGAATAATAGCAGAATTTAGGTCATTGAGTACTTTTATGGTATTCATCTTTTAATACTTTCAAACAATATTTGGTATAGTATTTTGTCACAGTAAAGGCTAAACTTACATAAAGGCATTTTAAAATGTGTATGTAATTTATTGTGAATTAATTTATTTATTAAAGTTGTTTAACCTGCTAATAAACTATTAACAAAAGAAGAAAGAAATGCCCAGACCATAGTTCTTAAATTTTCAACAGGGGGAGGGAGAGATGAGGCTGAAGGATTGGGTGGGAATAGAAGGAGCTGGAAGATGTGGAAGAAGAAATTGTGCTTCCAGTACAGTATGAGGCAGTAACTGCTGCCCACATCTCACCTCCATAACTTGCTATCAGTGCCGTATTAGGACAGCTGTTTCCTCTCACTGAGTCCCAGAATTGTTACCACTATGATGCATATTATAATAGGACATTTCAGTCTTGAAACAGAAAACAAGGAAAAAGCAAATGTGTTAGAAAGGCACACTCCCCCTGTGTGTTTTTACTCTACACTTCTGATACATGATATATATGTGTATGTGTCTGTTTGTTTCCACACCAAGCAATTCTCTGCAACCTCAAGTGGGTGTCCCCCAATTCAATTCAGTTCTGACATTAACTGGCGTTTGCACCATAGGTTTAAGGACTCATCTCAGAAGACTGCTCCCTACTCTAGATACCAATCACAAGTAGTAGGTCCCTTGGTTACCTACAGCTTCTGTTCCACATGGCTATTGTTAACCTAAAAATAGAAAGTTAAAGTGAGAGGCAACAAGCTTTTATTTGAGATTCAAGAAAATAGCTATTCTTGAAAAATCATTCAGCCAGAGATCCAAATAGTGTTCCCTTTAGGAGTTGAAGGCAGGGGGTATTTATTAGAAAGGGAAGGGGAATAATTACATGACTAGAAGGAAGGGATTTCTATAGATACAGATAAGCTAGCATACTGATGTTAATTCTAAAGAATGTCTTTAAATTTCAGTCCCCTAGTCATTATATCAGCTTTATTATTATCTTTGCAAACAGTTGTTTAGCATACAGTGATTCTTCAAAAGCAGCCCAAAGATTATGTTGCCCAATTTTAACATTCCAAAGGTTGAGGCATAAGATGTACAAGACAGTTCTGGGATGACAGCTCTGCCTCCATTTTAAAGTTGCTCCATTTATATTATTTGTCACATTACAAATGGGAGTTTCCCTTTATTCATCTCTTTGAATTCAGTCATTCGCTAGTACAGTTCATAGAACTCTGGGAACCAGACTCTTAGGTTTACCATTATTTTATATACAGTAGCAAATGATATGATAAAGGATACAGATGAATAACCAGTCGAGGGGATGCATAGGGCAGAGTCTGTAAGGCTCCCCAGTGTGGGAGCTGTCTATCCCTTGATTTGGGATGTGACACCCTCCCAGTGCATGAATGACTTCCCCAACCCAGAAACTCTCCAAATCCCTTTTGAGATGTTTATGGAGGTTTCATCATGTAAGCATGATTGATCATTACCTCCTTATCCAGCCCCTCTTCCTTCTCTGGAGAATGATGGGAGAGGCTGAAAATTCCAAGCTTCTAATCACACCAGCCTCCATCTGGGAGCCCACCAAGAGTCATCTCGTTAGAGCAAAAGACAGTATTACCAGCCAGGAAATTCCAAGATATTTAGGAGCTTTGTGTCAGGAAATAAGGTCAAAGAGTAAATGATGGAACAAAAGATTCTCCTGGCATCTTATTTGCAACTAGAGTCCTGGTGCATGAAATTTGTGCACTGAGGGGGGGAGGGGGGCGGTGTCCCTCGCTCAGCCTGCATCCTCTCCAATCTGGGACCCCTCGGGGGGATGTCCCACTGTTGCATCCTCTCACATTCCAGGACTGCTGGCTCCTATCCACTTGCCTGCCTGCCTGCCTGCCTGCCTGATTGCCCCTAACCGCTTCTGCCTGCCAGCCTAATCACCCCTTAACTGTTCCCCTGCTGGCCTGATTAACACCTAACTGCTCCCCTGCTGGCCTGATATTACCCCCAACTGACCTCCCATGATGGCCTGATGGCCCCTAACTGCCCTCCCCTGCAGGCCTGGTCACCCCCAACTGCCCTCCCCTGCTGGCCTGATCTCGCCCCCAACCGCCCTTCCCTGCAGGTGTGATCTTGCCCCCAACTGCCCTCTTCTGCTGGCCAATTTGGTTCTGATTGGTCGGTTTCTATGCCAATCAGTGTCAAAAGATTCACCTCCTAGGCAGCCACTGGCTCCTCACAGTTCACCCTGATTTGGTTCTGATTGGTCAGTTTCTATGCCACTCAGCGTCTCTGGGCCTATCAACGGGGTCTGATCAGAAAAGCGGGGCTGATCAGCAGCCCTGGTGGAGGCCTGGAGAGAAATGGAGGCATGGCTGCTGGAGAGAAAGAGAGCAAGTGTTGATCAACAGCTGCCACAGAGGCTATGGATCAGACCCTGCTTCTCTCTTCAGGCCTCTCTCTGGGCCTGATTCGCCGCCCCCTGAGCAGTTAGTGCTGGTCACCACACCTGCAGCCGCAGTAGTCAGTGCTGGGTCGCCATGGCAACCCAGCGCTGACTGCAGGATTGATTTCCAGTTGGTCGAGCCTCTGGTCGCGATGGACCCAGGGTTTTTATATATTAGGATGGTTTTGAAACCTAAATATTTGGAGTGAGTCCAAGTCCATTGTCTTGCAAAATCAGAGCATGACATTGTGGACAAAAACAGTGGAACCAAAGTTTATGGAGAACATCCATGCGAATTAAAGTCTATTAGGCTATCTGTAGAGTCCCACATGGCCATAAGCCACGTGAGTGCAGGGATGTGCTCCCCCACCACAGTAAATTCAGGAACCCATTGGGTGCCAGGAGAAGGGTGAAGGGGAGAGGAAGCAAGTGCCTTTTAATTTAGAGGGTGGATACAGTCTTTTAGTTCCTATTGTTTTTTTTTAAAGAATGCTGCCTTAGTAACATCCTTAGGATTGGTTACATGCCTCACTGACTTGTGGTTAGTTATCTGCATGCTCCCTGTCTTAGCAATATCCATACATTTTAAAGTTCATGCCTCTTGCTTGTATCCTTACTTTCCCACCTTGTTGGGGTGCTTTAGTAACTCCATCTAGCTGGGTTTTATCCCCTTCCCCCCACCATGGTCCTGATTCCTGACTGCCTGGAATCTGTCTCCTCAGTTTTAGGAGCTTTGTATCAGGAACTGGGGGAGATACCAGATAGATATATATATATATATATATATA